>NC_071994.2:138114000-138457500 GCF_028885655.2 Pongo abelii | reverse complement strand
TGCTAAACTCTTTTAAAAATGACAAATTGCTGGAGGAAAAACAAGAACTCTTTTCATTGCTGGTGGAACACAGTGTGTAAGACCAAAATATGCCACCCCAAAATATAATGATAGGAAACCAGAATATGCCGCCCCAAAATATGTCCCTTTGGCTTAAGAATTATTCCAAGGTGATTCTATTGGAAAAAAAAATGCTAACAAAGGAAGTTCTGAAAACAGAGTAGAAGTTACCCTTGTGTAAGGAAAATTTACATCTATAAAGGAAATCCCCATTTAAAAGCTACCTCTCTCAACACCAAGAGAAGGAAAAAAATACTTTACCTACCTTTTAAAGAATCACAAAGAATTATTGGAAACCCAAACTCTGGAATGTTTGCAAATTTAGTTGAGCTTCTATGTAATTATGTCTATATAGGTAGCCATGAAGTTGATGATTTTTTAAAAATCTGTGCCTTATTTGTGTAATAAAATACATGATGAATAATTAATATTCATAGGAAAACCTTATGAAGGGAAAATAAATCTTGGGGACCCAAAATCACTAAGCTAAATGGAAAAGTCAAGCTGGGAACTGCTTAGGACAAACTCGCCTCCCATTCTATCCAAAGTCACCCATCTGCTTACCGAGATAAATGCACACCTGATTGCCTCATTTGGAGACGGTAATCAGCAATGCAAAAGAATGAAACCATTTGTCTCTTACGTAGCTATGACCTGGAAGCCCCCTGTCTGGCCTTCTCACCTTTCTGGACTGAACCAATGTACATCTTACACATATTGATTGATGTCTCCTGTCTCCCTAAAGTGTATAAAACCAAGCTGTGCCCCGACCACCTTGGGCCCATGCTGTCAGGACCTCCTGAGGATGCATCATGGGTGCACATCCTCAAGCTTGGCAAAATGAACTTTCTAAAAAATCTGAGAGCTGTCTCAGATTTTCAGGGTTCACACATGTAATGTAGGATGTCAATATTTATAAAACAGACATTATTCTATCTACTATTAGAAATATGCTGACAATTAACCTTAGACTTTCTCAACAAAATAAAAAATGTTGATGAGGTAAAAATAATATATCTAAGCTTAAATAGTGTTGCAAGTTTTAATATGCCTAATTTTCAATTTTTCAATACTATTTTTACCAATTTAACACTGTAAGAAAAGTGAGTCATTAAAACATGAATAAAAGTGTTTACAGGGGGTGCACATGTTTCCTCCAGCCTCTGCCCATCCCCAGCTGTCATCCCAACTGTCCTGATGGTGGCTCTAAGCATTTCTCCTTTCTCTATACAAAGATCTCTCCCAGAAACAAACCCAAATCTTACCATATGTTATGGCACGCTATGATGATGAGCAGCCAAAGCCTCAAGGAAGGGATGCTTTTGTAAAACAAGACTTGTAGAATATAACTTGTGAAAGTAAAGCCCATGGCAGAGCTCCCTCCTCAGCACACGGGGAGCAGACAGGAAGCTTTTGCCTCACCTTCCTCAATGGCCTGCAGCCACGTCTCCCAGGTCAGTCTTAAGGACAACGAAACTCTGGTCTTCACTGTGGACATGCTACCAGGTGCTCCAAAGCCATTGACCCACCCTCGGGTGGGTCCTGAGGAGAACAAAGCTCTGGTTCTAATCCTAACCCTAACCCTGTCCCAAGACTTTGACCCTGAACCTAAACCCTGGTCCCTAATTCTGACCCTGACTTTGACCTTGACCCTGACCATGACCCCACCTCTAACCATACTTCCAGCCCTGACTCCAACCCAGATCCTAATCCTATCCCTAACCCTATTATTATCTTTACCATCTATGTCTAATCTTACCCTCTAGTACTAAATAGTTGTACCCAAAAGCACTTTTAAATTATTTAACTTCTTTTCCTTGAATTCTCTAAAGACATCCTAAAAGAGATGTCATTATGTATTTTGCATTCCCTCTGAGTGGTATGGCTTCAGATATGCAGTTCTAATACTTTGCAAGACATAAAAAGTGTGGAGGGTAACAGCACTGGGTTGTTAGGGATGCATGCTGGTGTTCATGATAGTCATTGGTGCTGTTCTCCAAATATTTTCAGTTCATTTCTTATGAATGCATTCTGACTGTTCCATCCCACCTACTTAAATTTTCCCATGGCCACATGACTTTTTTTTTTTTTTTTTTTTTTTTGCCAATGGAGGTGAGAAGAAATAACATGTGACTTTTTCAGGAGAAATCTCCAAGAAACAGAGTTCTATTCCACATGCTTTTTTCTCTTTTCTATAGCAATGGGGATCTTATTGATGGTCCCTCCTTCCATCTGGATTCCTGTGTTAGGATGACACAGCACAGAGCTACCTCTCACCTGACCCGTGATGAGATGTAAATAAATGAGGAAGAAGATTTTGGAGCCACTGAAATTTGGAGGTTGTTTGTCACCACAGTTTAAGCTAGCCCCCATTGACTGATGCAGGGCTGAAGAATGAGTCCGAACTGGATCTGGACAAAACATGTGAAGTGCACTCCAGGCTGAGTAAAATTCAAGTGTTGTCTCAAAGATAACAGTGAGCACGATATGTTATTGGGGTGGGTGTGGGATAAATAAGGTATATCAGGTGAGAATAATAAGAAACTCAACTTTAAAAGACGGTGCTGATTTGGACTGTGGAGAGATTCAAATGCCCTGCTTAGCATTTGAGATTGTGATGGATGAACAAGCTAATTAAGAGCCCAAAATGAAAGCTTGGGATAAATATCTGAGGGTGTCTAATATCCCAATTTTTCATCCTAGAATGGGCAGAGTCCTTGACCCCATTCTAGGGAGATTTCCAAAAGAAAAAAGACCTGCATTTCTTCAACAACCCACACTGAGAGACTTTCCTGCACTTTTGACCTGTGGCTAACACTCCTCACCTTTCATTCTGTCATCAGTGTTTTGGGGAAGCACATTTAACTCTCTATGATTTACAGGTTATTAAGTGGCCCTTACAATTCCCTCTAGAGGTGGAAAAGACTAATGATGATGGTGTCTGAGCTCAGAGCAGCAAGCAGGCATGTGTGCTCAGCAGCCACGTGGCTCACCTGCTAGGAGCTTACTAGATACAACGTTCTACAACATTGCTTAACACAAGCAGAGATGCTCCTGACTCAGAGTGTTTAATTGCTCACCTACTTCTTTTTCTGCCCTCTTGGGCTTCTAAAATGAAAAGAACCCTGGGGTGATACAGTGAGTCAAAGGGGTGTCAGCCGCATCACAGCAAAATAGATTCCTAAAAAATCCCTGGCCCAAGATGACAGCCTCGGCTGGATGAGTTTGAATGTGCTGATAGTGGACGTGGTAGAATGAAGGTGGTTGAAACGTTCATATTAAAGAACTTCCACCCAGATTGCAAGAAAAGAGAGAGGAATGGAGATGGCAGCACGAGTCCCTACATAAAAGCAGATGTTTTGAGATCAGTTATATTTCTTCTGACAAAAATTAAGGACAGAAACCAAAGTTTAGCCTGAGGCTACAATTAATTGGGCAATAAGCCAGAGGCACATATGGCATAGACAGATTTAAACATTTCTCCCTTATATTAATACAAATACTAAAATTACAAATACTTTGATTCCAAATAAAACAAATATTTAAAAAATTTAATGAATAAACACTGGGGTCTACAGTAGTATTTGAAGGAGATCTCACAAACAGGTTTGGTTTTTGAAGGTTAGAACTGGTGGTCTGGAGAATTCATTTCATTCCAGAGAGAGAAAGAGGAATTTCTTGGGTTCCTTCAGGAATGCGTCTAGCTTTGCCTCATCTTTGTTTGAACTATGGATAAAGGCAGAAGAAAACATGAGGACTTCACAGATTTAAGGCGCAAAAAGTCACTGGGTTCTCTAAGAAGTCTGGGATTCTGCTGGAAAAATAAGTTTGTTGAGAAAAAATGAGTTGGAGGAGGCTGGTATTGAAGTGAAGCAGAACTGTTTTTACTAATCTGCTTATTAACCACTCTGTAGTGTGGAAACAAATTATTCATGCACAAGGTCCTCTTACTGTTCCTAGAATGCAGTGGAAAGAGAACAGATTAGTTTTTCTCCCTGAGAACACAACCTCTAGAAACATCCTACCTCAGATGAGATATTGCCTAATTATTTTCAAAAGACAGTGAAAAATCATGGATGTAAATGTTTGCTGCAAAATAAATACATGCTACAAACAGAAGCATCTGGGTCACAGCTATATTAGAGCTACCTGTGTTCCCCTGTCACTGAGATTAAAACAAAAATATCCAATACAATCATTCACAGTGCGGGAGAGGGGAAGTTGAAGGATGGAAAGGCCAGGCATAAAAGGATTTCAGAATTTCAGTCCATAAGGAAGTGACTTTGTGCATTGTCTGTTACTGTGTGCAAGGTGAAGTTTGGAGAATGAAAACGTGCAGTAACAAGGGCTCCTTTGTCCATATCACCTCTCCAGATACCAAGTTTCAGACATGTTGCATTTTAATTGAAAAGTTGATATAATTTTTTTTTAAAGAACTCTTGCATTGTTTGAAGTGACAAAGACTGCTGTGACAAAAAAGCAGGGAAAGGGAATTTTTTTTTTTTAAAAAAAGCAAACAACAAAAACAAAAACCACACAGAAAACAAACAACGAACAAACAAAAACAGAGGAAGAAGTCGAACACCCTGGGCTATGACTACTTCCAGGAAGGGGCTATAAGAGGCAGTTGGAAATTCTATTTGCTTTGCAACTGTGGGTTTTCCGGCCTGCTTCCTTTCTAAAGTATATTACTCTGCTTTTGGTTCATGAAGTTATCCGTTTCTGTTTCCTGGAACAGCTATGTATTTTATCTATCATCTATCTATCTACCTGCCTATCATCTATCTATCTACTTACTATCTATCTTTTCTACCTTTCGCTATCAAGAGCTTGGGTCAAGCAGGATAGAATTCCAGTGTGTGTTCACTCTACCATTTAAAACAAGAGCTCTGGTAGGCATTCTCCATCACATCATAAACCTGAGCTTTCTAAAACAAGATGTGGCAAACTACCATGCATGGACTATGTCTGACACAGTCTGCATTTGTAAGTAAAGTTGTAATGGGACACAGCCACATACGTGTGTTATATAATGTCTCTGGATACTTTCATGGTATAATGGAAGAGCTGAGTCATTGAGAGAGAGACCATATGGCTTGGAAAACTTAAAATACTTAACATTTAGCCCTTTGCAGAAAATATTTGCTGACTCTTGTTTTAAAATATCTCTGTTTAGAATGCTACCTATTGCCTTCTGGATAGAATCAGAACTCTTTGCCACAATCGACACAGCTTCAGCCCTGCTTCTATATCCAGACTCAACTATTTCTGCTCCTCCTCCTTATTTTCCTTCTGGACATGCTGATGGATTGTCAGATTCCCAGATGTGTGAGAATCTCTCCTCCCCTCCCAACATTCTCATGCTCTCCCTCTGCTTCTCAAGAACTTCCTGCCCCATCTCTCATGACAAATCCCTTCTTCGTTCTTTAAGATGCAGCCCCTTTGTTTCTTCCTTAAAGATGTCTGTCTGGCTTCATTTTGGGTGATGTGCTCCTTCTGCATCTCCCAGAGCCATCCTGTGTGTATCAGCTACAGCATTTCTTTGCACCTCTGTGTCATATATCACCAAATCTGCCTAAGCTTGAGTGAGTCACTGCATGACAACTTCAGACTCCGCCAGCACTGTCCCCACTAACCACGAGGCTTAGACATTTGTCCAGTATGCTCAGGGTTGTGGGGTGGTAGCAGTAACCAGCTGGTGAGCATCATCTCTTACATCAGAATCAAATCTGTACATCTCTGCCATTCATAAGTATTTGGAGTTTAAAATTGGCATAAAGATTTTCCTTAAAATAAGAACAAATGGCTTGAGTAGGCTTTTGGAACGTAGGATGTTTCCACTGGTTCATTTCTGTGTTCAGTATTCCCACATGAATCTAAACACGACTCTGCTCTTAGTAGCTGTGTGACCCTGGGAAAGTCACTCAATCTCCCTCAGCTAAATTATGTTGTGTGAGTAATGAGAAGAGAATTGTGATTTGTATTTAGTGAATAATAACAAACAAAAGGCACTTAGCTTGCTGGAACCAGGTATGTAGTAGAAACTCATGAAACACTAGCTCCGTTGATAAAACTAGACCAAAAGAAGCTTTCAAAGTCAACAACAGTATGAGGCAGTGAAGGACATAGAGGAGAAGCTGCTGCTGCAGCCTGTAGCTCCTGGACGCACGTTTTGCCCATGATTTAGCAGGAACTCACTACCTTTCCATGAGGAGACATGGCCCACAGAAACCAAGGCCATTCTTTGAAGACAATCATGCCTTAATAGCCTTTACATTAAGTAATAGTGTAATATAAACAATAATTTATTATTAGCAATAATGTGAAATTATTTACATTACCCAAACCCTAACCCTAACCCCTAATCCTAACCCTAACCCTAACCCTAATCCCTAACCCTAACCCTAACCCTAACCCACAACCCTAACCCTAACCCCTAACCCTAACCCTACCCTAACCCTAACCCTAACCCCTAACCCTGACCCTAACCCTAACCCCTAACCCTGACCCTAACCCTACTTGTTTATTTGTTACTTTCTGTGCTGCGTGAGCATCTTTAGTTTTTGTTCCATGAACCTACTAAATACAATGAAGCATTTCCAAACAATGTGCTACAAATACAGGTAAAGTAAACTTAATATGTGATTAGCCTTAATGATGAAACCACAGTGTGTCTCCTAGTGTGAGTTCCGCTGGGACACAGAAACCCACCCATTCCTGAGCCTTGGAGCAAAGTTACCTCCTGTTTTGCCTGTTTTGTATAAAGCCTAGAAATACAGACAAACTTAAAAACATTTATCTTTTTGAGATTTAGATAAAAAAATTGGTAAATTTATTGCCCGGTATGCAGTCATGTACCATATAACAACGTTTCAATCAATGTCATACCACATATATGATAGTGGTCCCACAAGATTGGAATGCTGTATTTTTACTTTACCTTTGCAATGTTAGATAAGTTCAGATCCATAAATAGTTACCATAATGTTACAGTTGCCTACAGTATTCAGTACTGTCATGTGCTGCACAGATGTGCCACCTAGGAGTGACAGGCTCTACCCTATAGCCTAGTGCACAGTAGGCTGTGCCATCTAGGTGTGTGTAAGTGCACTCCATTGTGTTCACACAGCTATGAAATCACCTCCGACACATTTCTCAGAATGTATACCTGTCCAACAATGATAGACTGGATTAAGAAAATGTGGCACATATGCACCATGGAATACTATGCAGCCATAAAAAATGATGAGTTCATGTCCTTTGTAGGGACATGGATGAAACTGGAAGTCATCATTCTCAGTAAACTATCGCAAGAACAAAAAACCAAACACCGCATATTCTCACTCATAGGTGGGAATTGAACAATGAGAACACATGGACACAGGAAGGGGAACATCACACTTCGGGGACTGTTGTGGGGTGGGGGGAGGGGGAGGGATAGCATTGGGAGATATACCTAATGCTAATGACGAGTTAGTGGGTGCAGCGCACCAGCATGGCACATGTATACATATGTAACTAACCTGCACATTGCGCACATGTACCATAGAGCCTAAAGTATAATAATAATAAAAATAAATAAATAAATAAATAAATAAATAAAAAAGAATGTATACCTGTCGTTAAGTGACAGGACTGCAGTTGTAAAAGTTGCAGGGCTGATTCAGGGTCTCTCCTTGCAACTCACGAGGCTGGCGCTAGAGGGCACTCATAGCACACAGGAGAGCAGTAACCCGTGCACAGAGAGAAATCCTGGAGATAATGCTTGGGAGGTCTCCAGTGATGTTAAGAGCAAAATTACAGCTGCCATTTACCAAGTGCTTCCCAGGCACTGTGCTGACTGCTGAAACATACTTTTTGTTTTTGTTTGTTTGTTTGATGTCATCAGCACTATAGCTTCCTTGGAAGCGTTCATTAATGTTCTCATTTTGCAGTAAGAAGAAACTAAGTCTTAGCGATAACCAAGTGGCAGATGTGGCAGAAGAGAAATTTGAAACCAGGGCCACCTTGAGCCTGCACACATGTCTGGCCTATCCTGGGGACAGACATTTCAAGCAGAGAGAGGTACGGGAGCACTGTTTGAGCCTGGAGCTTAAATTGCGAATCCAGAGAGCCCTCGCTGAGCATGCATTGTGCCCAGAGTTGCTTTCATGTGGATCAACTCAGGCTTCTATGGCAGAACCATAGGTAGGGTAAGGACTGGGGCTTCCTTATTCCTGTGCCTCTCAGTGGGCAAGGAGAAAGGGCCCAATGCCTCCCTCCGCTGTACCCCTGATGCGGGATCCTGGGAGGGCTGGGGGCCCAGGCTGGCAGGGGGTCTGGATCTGGGACCGTCCTGCACATCCTGGCCCCTGGGTTCTGGAGGCAGGCAGAGGCAGCTTCAGGAGTGCTCCAGTTTGGTCTCTTCGACTCATTCTTACCCTAGCCCTGCACCTTCCCTCAGCCACAGTCTGGCGACCTGGGGCTTCTCAGAGGCAAGGGCACAGACCTGGGGGGTCTCTTTACAGGGATAGCAGTCACCTGCCTCTCAGATTCTTGCAGGGATTACAAGGAGCAGTCTCTGAAATTCCTGGCATGTGGTGGAAACTTGGCAGACTTGTCACCTCCTAGTAGGCCACATAGGAAGACTTGAGGGCACGAGCTGGTGACACACCTGCTCTCGCCTCCCCAGCCCACCCACCAGCGAGAACTCACCCTTGGCTAACTCCAGTCTTTGCACTGCTTTTCAGGGCTATTCTCTGGCTCCTCGTCTAGCAGATGGAGCACAGCTGGTCTCCTGCACACGTGGCTGCTGATCTTGCCAGTGTGAGAGACAACTTCCAATTATCATAAGCATCTGCCCAAATTCAACCTCAGTGATCTGTCTCAGTAGTGTTTTAAACAGAATTTAGGACTGAGCCCACTGCTCCAAAGGCAGCTGTCCCACTGCCTCTGGATGCGACTCCCTCTCCCATTTTTTATGTATCTGTGCATCGAGCCCTTCTCGCTTCTCACCCTCTGAGATGCCTGTTGTTGAAGGGAAGCTCTGAGCCTAGTGGGCTCTCTGCTGCCTCAGAGGAGCAGAAAAGTCTGTGGTCTCCTGGTTCCAAAGTGTAGGGGTGCTGGAGAGGCAGGTGCCACTGGGATGCTGATCAGTACCCAATGAGGAAACATACGGCCTCCTGAGAGATGCGGCTGAGCCCAGTGGTGCCTCTTGCCCACGACACTCTGCTTTCTGTCTTGTACACCGCTCAGTTTGGACTATTAAACATGACAGTGGATAGGAGCCGGGGGACTTGTAATCCAAGCACATGCTTCTCTGTGTGGGTGCTTCCTCTCAAACCTCCTGGTGTGGAAGTTCTCCCTGGTGTCTTGCCCCAGCACTTCCTGCTGCAGTGGGAGTCTGCATGTCGCAGTTGTGTCTCTTTAGGGAGCCATCTGCCCTCACCTGTTGGGTTACTCAGAACCTTCACATGCTCCTTCATCCCATTTGTGTCTCACAAACAGGGGTCTGGGCAGGCAGTCTATTCTGTTACCTGTTCCTTCCTCACTAGGCTCCTGGTCTCTCCTGTCTCCATTTGGCTGCCCCAGTCTAGACTCAGTGTGCTAAACACCATTTGTCTAATTAGTACTGTGGGACCATCACACGATAAATGGCACAGCACTCACCATGCAGACTTGTGCCCAGGCCCCCAGACACCTGATTGGGTGTCCTTGACTCCCTTACATAGAAGCCTGGGCTCCGAGGTTCAGGGGCCTCCCAAGGACCTAGGTGTCACTACATGTGCTGCTGAGACTGCAAGTGTTCCTCACCTTCATCTCCTGCTCTCTCCTGTGATGCTCACTGTCCAGGATACTGACAATCCCTCCTGCCTCTCCACCCAGGGCTGCTGGCTGCTGAGCAAATCCCTGTGCTCACAGGAGACCCAGCAAAGCCAGTACCCACCAAAGTCCCTAGAGAGCAGAGAGCCAGGAACAGAGGCTCCTTGAGTCTTGGACAGGATAATATGGTCAGGTTCCTGCTAGACATTTCTAGCTCACAAACACTATCTTCCTGCTTATCTACCCCCCTCAAAATAAATATAGGGCTTTAGGGGTCACACAAGGGCATCACGTGCTCTCCAGGGTGCGAACAATAGATGCTAGTGGTAGAGCTATCATTTCCTTAGAGGGTCAGTCTTTCAGCTTCCGTGGAACTGTCCGACTGCAGTGCCCAAGGAATGTGCCCTCTGGGCATGGGTTAGGGTTGCCTGCCCCTTCTCCAGGGGTCTGATGTGGAGCTTCAAGGGCTGATAATTAACTGCGTCTGCACCAAAAATACCAGGAGGAGAAATTCCAATGGGTCATTTCTGGACAGAAATTATTTCTGAAAATTTACCAAAATCAGCTGTAAATTGTGATTGTGCTGAAGCCATGATCATATCCATGATTTCATTCTGCTTCAGCAGGCATTGCTCTAGTTCATCTTTCCTACTTATTTTGGGGAAAGAGAGGAGGAGTCCAGGTCAGAAACCTCTGAAACACAAAGTGTTGCAGAAAACTGGAGACTCTTAAGTGCGCTGGAAAGGTGGGTCCTGCTGGAAGGGATGGGAGCAGATGGCCCAGTCTCCCTGGGGCTTCAGCCTATTGAATTCTGGGTGAGGTGGGCATCTCTTCCCACAGTCACGGTGTGGCCAAAACAGAAAAGCCGGGCTGCTTCTCCAGAAAGCACATGGAGAACTCAGAAGAGGCTTATTTTGGATCATGAAGCTTAGGAGGAAGAATGTCAGTCACAGGGATGTTAATCGATTTATTTATATAGATAAACCCCACCTGCTTCCAGAAGAGGGTCTTGTCCTCAATTCATTGAATGTCAGAACTAAAGGAGGCCTTGGGGTCAACCAGTTCCAACTCCTAATTTAATAGATGAGGGGACCTTGGATTTTACCGAGGAAGGCACCAGAACCCAGGTCTCTTGATTGTCAGTCCCCTGCTGTTTCCACTGCAGGAAGCCCTCAGTAGGAAAACAGTGAGCACCGCCCCTCGTGCAGTAGAGGGAGGAGGTGAAGAGGTCCCAGGCCTGCTGGGAAGCCTCCCGTGGGAAACCGGCCTGTCTTTCCTCTTCAGTGAGATTCATGGGGCACAGGGGAAGGAAGATGTCCCCGGCCGGCCTGGCTGGTCCAGCAGCCTCGCAGAGACTGAGACAGCCGGCCAACTCAGTGCCACAGTCAGATACTGTGAGTGTGCGACTCTCTCTTAAGCCCATGCAGTGAAGGGTGGCTCGCTTGCCCTCAACAGCCAGCCCCGGGCATTATGCTGACTGCCATTGGAAGCTGGTGTCACAATTGCTGGTCTCATTATTTCTGAAAATTTACCAAAATCAGCTGTAAATTGTGATTGTGCTGAAGCCATGATCATATCCATGATTTCATTCTGCTTCAGCAGGCATTGCTCTAGTTCATCTTTCCTACTGATTTTGGGGAAAGAGAGGAGGAGTCCAGGTCAGAAACCTCTGAAACCTCCAGATACCTCCTCTGGAGCTCCCCCTAGGTGGGCACTGTGCATGGATCCTGGGGTGCTTGTGAATACTTAGGAAGCTCAGAGACACTGGCATCTGGTAAAGCGGAGATGTCCTCCCAGACTGAAGGGTGGTAATGCTCCCTCCTCCTTTTCCATGATGCTGAGATTTTCTTCCTTTTTCTATTTCTATCAACTGTATTACACCTTTTTCTATTTCTATCAACTGTATTATAAGTGCTATAGTAAGTTTCCCCAAGCCCTTTTAGGGAGGAGGCAAGAAAGAGGGACATGAACATAATCAATAAATTAATAAAATGGCCAAAAATAAATAATGAATCCAAATCAAAACAGGTACAATTTGTTTTCTCTTTATCGACATAGGGTCTTGCTTGGTCACCCAGGCTGGAGTGCAGTGGTGCAATCTTAGCTCACTGCAGCCGTGACCTCCTGGGCTCAAGCAATCCTCCCGCCTCAGCCACCTGAGTAGCTGGGACTACAAGTGTGTACCACCACACCACAGCAAGCAGAGAGAATTAGAGTCCATGAGCAGACAGAGCACTCACTCCCACCCATCTTGACCATCACTGAGCTTAGTTGGGCTCTTCTTCAGGAGGGGCAGATTCCAGCCCTAGATCAGTGCTGTGATGATGCTGGGGGAGGGCATCTTGTTCTGACCCCTATAAGACAAGTGTATTAGTCACAGTTCCCAAGAGAGAAAGAACTAGTAGGAGTGTATGGGGGTTGGTGTGGTAGCATTCTTTACATGGGGGCACTAGCTGTAGGAGGGTCTGTCCCTTGTAGACCCCTGACCCAGCCATGGATGAATAAAGCACACTGATCCATAGATATTCTGTTTTACCAATCCAGCTGAGTGTGTTTGAGCTGCTTACAGACTCCCTGGAGAGTGCTGTAAACAGTTGCGACTGTGGCCCCAACCAGTTAGTGAGACTCGCTTTTATTAGGTAGAGATTAATTGACAATGGCTTGAGTTAACACCACTAGAGGATAATTGACATGGTGGACTTCCCGAATAGAATTAAATTAAACACCTTTGGTCCATTAAAGGTTAGTTTTAAGACCACATGAGTAAACAAGCTAAGTAGATGATTTCCACATTCCTTTGCTACTACTCTTATTTAACTAAAAGTAAAGATCAGGTTGCCTTTAACCATATATCTATTACCAAAGTTATGCAAACTCTTAGGCCTTTCAAGAGGGTTTGTGGCCATTATAACTAATATTTTCCCACAAGCCTGACTGAAGTGCAACAGATTGAGAGGGAGAAAGAGAGAAAGAAAGAGAGAGTGACAGAGAGACAGACAGAGAGAGAAGAAGAGAAAATAAACTTTAAGGAATTAGTTCATGCTAGTATACTCAGGGTAAACTAGCAGGCTAGAGACCCAGGGAAGAGGTGATAGTGCATTCTGAAGTCTCCGAAGGCCATCTACTGACAAAATTCCCTCTTGTTCTGGAACCTCATCTTTTCTCTTAAGGCCTTCAACTGATTGAATGAGGCCCACCTAAATTGCAGAGGTTAATCTATTTTACTCAAATATACTGATTTAAAGGTTACTCTTGTGTAAAACATGTCTTCACTGTGACACGTAGTCACGTGCTGACAAAATATTTGGTTATGATGGCCTAGCCAAGTTGACACATAAAAGTAACCATCACAATGAGACATACAGAATTCAAGAAAAAATAGAGGACATAGAAGAATCTCTATAGATCACAGCAAAACTTGATGTAAGCCAAATAGAAAAAGGCAAATGGGAGAAAAACAGAGAAGAAGAATTTTTATTATATGGTGGTGACAATATTGAAAACGAAAAATTAACACAAGAAAAATCTGTTCAATACTTAGGAAAGAAGAAAAACAGTAAGATTTCACAAGGAATGGAAATCACCATTCCTGGTTAGTTCCTGTTTTCTCTCTCTCTAGCTTGTTCATTTATCACTTCCTTCTTCCAGGGTGAATTCCATCCCCCACGCTAACCCTCAGCTGTGCTCACACATGGCTCTGCATACCCCACATACTGGCTGCTGCCCTGTGGTACAAATGGCCCTTGGCCAACCCCAATCAGCAAGCCAGTACGGCTAGCTTGGCATAAGTCAACAAGTGGGACGGGGCTCTCAGCTTTACACATTTTATGTTTTACTCTGTTTTAAATAGCCAGGGTTGCTTACACATCTATAAATAATATTATTTTAAAAATTAGAAAGAGGCAAGGCTATCGACAGCATTTCAAATCTCCTTGTTCTGGGTTGACAAGTAATCACTGCAGCTGGACTAGAGAAGATGGGTGTTGGGAAGGAACCAAGATCTGGGCTGTGCTGGAAATCCATTCTTCTGGGCACTTTCTGGGGTGATGCTTTCTGCCTCTGTGGTGCCCTGAGTAGGTCAGATCATTTTAGACCTCCGAGTAGATGTTGCTTTTTTACTTCTCCCAGCTCAAATAGTGCTATTCAAGAGACCTTAGTCACTATTTGCTATAGTGGCTGAAATCCCACATATTTAATGTGTATAATTGGGGGCCCTAAAGGTTTTCTGGCCTCTATTCAAATGCAAATATGCCAGGTAGAAATTACATTTCACACCTTCATCAGCCCAAACCTAAAACATGAAGGTGTAATGGAGAATAGGACACAAATGTGTCCTGCAGCTTAGAGTAAGCTACTTCTTGAATAACGTGCAAAGGAGAAGCACCTAAATAGGCATCTGGGAATGTTGGAAGGGGGATCTAAAACTGCACGATTCAATATGACTGCAGCTAGTTATTCGGCACTACTGAGCACTGAAAGTGTTCAGTCTAAATTGAGATGTCCTGCAAGTGGAAAATATATGCGGGGTTTTGAAGATTTAGAAGAAAAAATATATAAAACAGTGAATTAATGATTTTTATGTTGATTACTTGCTGAAATATCAGTTTGGATATATTGGATTAAATAAAACACTTTAAAATCAATTTCACCTATTTCTCTATATCTTTTAAATTATGGCTACTAGAATATTTAAAATTATGTAAGTGGCTCTTATAATATATATATTTTTTGAAATGGAGTCTCACACTGTCACCCGGGCTGGAGTGCAATAGTGTAATCCCGGCTCACTGCAACCTCTGCCTCCCGGGTTCAAATGATTCTCCTGCCTCAGCCTCCTGAGTAGCTGGGACTACAGGCACCCGCCACCACACCTGGCTAATTTTTTGTATTTTTAGCAGAGACAGCGTTTCACTATGTTGACCAGGCTGGTCTCGAACTCCTGACCTCATGGACTGCCTGCCTTGGCCTCTCAAAATGCTGGGATTATAGGCATGAGCCACTGCGCCCAGACAATATTTTTATATTTCTATTGGACAACATAGTTCTAGAAAATACAATTAGCAAATTCCATGAAAATTTCACCTGGCTTGCCACTTCTCTGTAAATATAGAAAGTTTTTCATTCATTCATCTGTCCACCTATTCATTTATCTATCTATCCATCCATCCACCTGTCCATCCATCCATCCATTCATCTGTCTATCCATCCAAATTTATAACCCACTTTGGAATATGACCAGGGAAGGCATTGGAGCGGAATTTAGCATTGGCAAGATTATAAATTCTCCAAGAAGAAGGAGGAGAAAAAGGAGAAAGTGAGGGTAGTGAATAAGGTAATAAGGGAGAGTGGTAATGAACAAAGATAAGATAAATGAAGATAAGGTTCATTGAGATGCTCCTGGGTGTCAGCCTTTGCTACATTCTTCCATGTCTTCTCAGTTAATTATTTTTGGGTCCTTATTTGTTATACCATATTTTGTAACCTTTCACAGCTCAGTGATAATTGGTGATATATCCTTTCCTCAATGGCATCAAAGGTTTCTAACAGTTGTGTATGCATTCAGCAGCATGTAAAAGAAAACTTCGCCTATGGAGACTTAAGGAAATAAGGTTTCATTTTTCCCAGCAGCTGCTGGTGTTGGATCTAATGTTAGGGCTAAATAGCTCTGTGATTTGATTGCTTTTTCCTTATTCCTTCAGTCTCATGTTTATAAGGTGGCAACTGCTGCTCCAGACATCACACTTACTTTCATGGAAGAAATAAGGAGGAGTGGCATCTGTTTCAACTTTTTATTTTATTAGAAATAGCCAACAAAACATATACTTTTATTTCATTGTCTAGACTTAAAATGCCTGAGTTTTTATTCTCCACGGTGGATAGCGGAGGATAAAGTGTACATGAGAATCCCTGCTGGGTCAGGCAATGACAGTGTTTCCCAGAATGGCAGAGTAGGACAACTGGATCTCAGGACTTCTCATGCTGTGCTTCCTTCCTCACGCAATATCCTGCTGTGAGATCACTGATGCGTCCTCTGCAGTGGTGTCTGTCACTGCACACAAACTTCACTCCATTGAAGAAGACTGCATGCACATATCAGTAGCCTTTAGGTTTAATTATGTCATTGAGAAGCAGAATGGTCCAATAGTAGCCACACTGTGTAGACAATCAGGAGACCTACTTTTAAGTCAGATTTGGATGTCTATTTCTGATTGTTTTGTCTTATATCTTAGCTTTTTCTGTAAAATTGGAACAATCATGCCTACTCTTACCACAAATAATTTTGTAAGATGTACCCTAATTTGTGAAGTTCCGTATGAGCTCTATTAATTGAAATGATACTAAAATATCACTAATATATCAAATGCAAATATTTGGATAGCATATTAAGGATTAAAAACAGTTTTAACAAACATTACCTAACTTGAACCTTCTTATAGGAACTTTCAGCTCATGACGGTATAATATTATCCTGCAATTGAGTTGCACACTATGTGACAAAATTTTGCCAAAGTTATTAAAATTTCCTTATGCACATTTAAGTAACCTATATATATATATTTTCTTTTACAGAAGCTTGCATCTCACACACAACATCCACAGAGTTTCCAGTCGTAGTTTCTTTCTCCCTCTTACACCCTCCAGCCACAGTTCCCACAGTAATACATGGCCTCCTACTCCTGTCCCACCGGTCACCGGCCTCTGCCTGTGCAGTTAACGCGGAAGAAGGTCTGGGGCCGAGGGGATGAGGCTCAGTGAGACAGGATACCCCTGCTTCCTCCTGGGTGGGCCAGGACTGAGTTCATGAGCTACTCAGGGGCCGTAGCTCTAAGGCTGGGTTCTGGTCACAGGCTGCCTTCCAGATACCCAGGAGGAAGCTGGGGGCTTGTGTGTGCTGAGGAAGGGACCTGAGGCAGAGGAGAGAGGTCGCCTCGACAGTGCTGTGGCAGAGTCTGGGACAGATCTTATGGATGTTGCATTTATTGCAAAATTCTACGATAAAGACTTTTAAAAAGTTCTTTTAAGTATATGAAGCACATTATTCCATTCTCAAGCTGGAAGTCAAAGTGGATCCAAAGAATGACTCCCGTATTCTTAATACATGACTAGTCACACGAGTGACATTCCAAGCCAGAGCCAGAAAATTACTCTCCCGGTGGCGACGGAATGTCTTTGTGAAGAGTCACGTATTTCAGACTCGAGTGTCACAAGCATTTTCAGAGTGTGTCTCAAACAAGGACACTGGGGATGGGCCTCGGACAGTGCAAGAGGGAACTGTTGCCAGGCCTGGGAGGAGCCGCTCAAGAACACAGGGAGGGTGTGTATGTGTGGAGCGGGGCAGTGGACCCAGAGTTCTCACTGGTAGCATGTTTCATGGCACAGCTGGGCATAGAAATCATAATTTCTGGGCACAGAAATAAAAAATTTGTATTACTTTCTTCTCTCTCTTCTCTAATTCTCACATTTTTTCTTCTCCTCTCTCCTTTCCTTTTTTTCAACCTTTCTCCTCCTTCTTCTCTTTATCTTGTCTTTATTCTCTGTCTCTCCCATATTCTTTTTTTAATCTCTCTTCTTTCCCTTTTCTCTCACCATGTAAAGAAAGAGATGCTGGGAAAAGTGACTTATGCCTATAATCCCAACCATTTGGGAGGCTGCTGTCAGAGAATTGCTGGATCCCAGAAGTTGGAGATCAGCTTGGGCAACAGAGCAAGACCTTATCTTTACACAAAATAATTTTTAAAAGTTAGCTGGGCATGGTGGTGCACAACTGTAATCCCAGCTACTCAGGATGCTGAGGCAGGAGGATTGCTTGAACCCAAGAGTTCAAGGCTGCAATGAGCTATGATCATGGCACCGCATTCCAGCCTGGGTGAAAGAGCGAGGCCCTGTCTCAAAAAATAAATAAAATAAGAAACAGAGGGGATCTTGCTGCTGTGTGTGTTTTTCTATCACTGAATGCTACACCTGTGTTAGAGGCCAGCAAGAGGAGCTGAGAATGTCTGAAATGCTTCAAATAAAAGGGAACCTTAGGAAGAAAAAGTCAAGAGCTTTGTTCTATGGAGACCTTATTGGATCCTCCAAGATGGCAAATTATTTCTCTGTGAAATGATAACTGATTGTGTCTGAAGAAGTGAAGGAGAGATTAACTGGTCCAAGTCCCCTCCTGTCAGCAGACAGTAGCTCAGGCAGCATCAGGGATGGGGCAGTTTTCAGGTTTGCCATGGCTTCTCTGTCATCTGTGTGTGTAGCCTCACTTGGAGAATCAAATGGAATTTAAGTGCTAACATCCTGTGTGCTCAGAGCCTTGTGAGGACACACACTGCTGTTGGAAGCCTGTGGCAGCCAGCCTCCAAGGTGACCCCAGTAATCCTCCTTCCTGATCCCCATGCCTTGGTGTCTCCCCTTCCTCATCAGAGAGGACTCAGCCTTGTGACCAATAGAATACTGTGGAGAGGACGCTAAGGCTGAGTCATAACAGGCACCACCGTCTTCCCTTGGCCTTTCTTGGGTTGTTGGCTCAGGGGGGCTCTCTGCCATGCCCTGAGGACAATGAAGATGTCCACGGAGAGATGGCACGGGGACAAGCCAACACTGCCTCACTAGCCATGTGAGGAGCCACATTGAAGGAGGTTCCTGCAGCCCCAGTCAGACTCAAAGAGCCCCTCCCAGGACGAGGGAGACTGTTATAATTTCACAATTCTCAGTCTTTTCCATATGGAACCTGGAGAGGCAAAGTATTTGCCTAAAGTCCTTCAGTGAGTTGGTGGCTAAGACTAAAGTAGATCCAGGGAGGGGGGTTTCTCTACAGTAGAGGACATTCATCCATTCAGCTTTATTTAATGAGCCTATTATGTACCAGGCACTGGGGTAGGCACCTGGGTTTTTTGAGATGATAGAAGCAGTGACAACAGTTCTGTTGTGGAACTTACAGTCTGGTGGCGGATGCAAACTGTAAATAAATGAATAAAAACATAATAGCTAACAATGGGAAGTGTTGCAAGAGAGGTCAGGAAACAGGGAGGGAGGATGCAGGGAGACCTATTTTGAGCAGGAGGGCGGGATGGCCTCTTTGGTGTAGTGACTCACCACAGCCACCCTGAATGGTGAGGAGGGGACATGCAGGAGAGGCCACGGTGTTTGCATTCCCGGGGGAGGGAAGAGCATGTGTGAAGATGCTGAGGCAGGAGATCTGTAGATTTCAAGGAACTGAATGGTCCCTGCAGCTGGACGCCAGTGACCTGTGGAGAAAGCTTATGTGATGAGGTCAGAGTGGAAGGGAGAGGCCAGACTCTGTAATGCCTTACATTCCAGCTGTATCAGTCAGGTTCTGCAGAGAAACAGACCCAACAGGATTTATACGTGCATGTTGTATGCAAGGGTATAACATATGCACATATATTTGTATATACATTATCTATTTCTCTATCATCTACCTATTTATTTTGACAGAGAGATTGATTCAAGAAGTTGGTTTACATGATTGTGGGGGCTGGAAATTCCAAATTTTGCAGGGCAGACAGGCAAGCTGGAATGTCAAGCAAGAGTGATGCTACAGTCTTGAGGTAATTCACTTCATCTCCAGGAAATCTAGGTTTTTGCTCTTAAGAACATTAAACTGATCGGATGAGGCACACCCACATGATCAATGGCAATCTCCTTTTGTTAAAGGCAGCTGATTATAGATGTTAAACACATCTACAAATATCCTTGCAGCAATACCTAGATTAGTGTTTGATCAAATAACTGGGTACTATAGCCTGACCGAGTTGACACATAAAACTAATCATGACACCAGGTTAAGCAGTTTGGACTTAATTTGAATGCAATAAGCTACTTATCTGTCTTAAGCAGAAGAGAACACTGTGGCCTAAAATGTTAGAGTGTAAGTTTAATTGCAACCAGAGAGAACAGTTGGACGGCTACTTTAAGATCTTTGCATAATAACTAGGGCTATTATGGTAAAGGCGGCTGTTGCTTAGAGGTGTGAGGACTTTTAAGATACGTCTGGTGGTGGGTGCCTGTGGTCCCAGCTGCTCGGGAGTCTGAGACAGGAGAATGGCGTGAACCCAGGAGGCGGAGCTTGCAGTGAGCTGAGATCGCGCCACTGCACTCCAGCACGGGCGACAAAGTGAGACTCCGTCTCAAAAATAAATAAATAAATAAATAAATAAATAAAAAAGATATGTCTTGGAAGCAAGTTTGACAAGAATTTATAGATTTCAAGTAAGGGAAAGACAAAGGATGGTGTCAATAATATATTATTATTCATGAATCAAGCAACTGGTTGGGTAGCAGTGCCGTTTACTGAGATAACAAAGACTTAAGTGAGGACAGAACGGTGAGAGAAAGAGGCATTCAGGACACTTTCACTGGGAGTGCCTGCGAGCTCCTCTTCCTCCAGCACATCTGTAGGGTGGACCATCTAAAGAGGGCTGGGTCTGGAAGGGAGGACAGGCTCTGGGCACTGTTGGCAGGTGGATGATCTAAATGACATGGTAGGGATGGTATCACCCAAGGAAAGGTGTGGTGTGGAATGTGGATCTGGGGCTGTCCTCCCAGAAGGCTCCACAGAGGCCAAGCTTTTTCCTGGAGATCCTGGTGCCGCCTTTGATCCTTCAAGCAGGACTACAGTATTTACTGTGCTGCTGTCAGTTTCCTGGGTGGAGATACACTGTTCTGGCCTGGCCTTCAGTCTGCAGCAGGGGAACAAGGCAGAGTTCACAGGAGGAGACCATTGCTTATCAGTGCTAGTGGCCTGCATATAGCTCCAACGTTATTTTATTTAAAACAAATTATTTCCCAGGGCAGCTTGACAATTGCATGTATTAATTGCATTTGCATACCACTCTCCCTTCAGATCAGAGCAATCTATATTTATGATTTGGAAATTGCTCACTGAATAATTGCACATGTAAGTCACTTTTGTTTCCTTGCTTTTATTAAGTCATTATATTATTGCCTGTAATTAGCAGTGAGAGAAAATAAAATTATTTTACAAATTAAATAAAATTATTTATGAATACGGTTAAGGCTTGTCACCTCTTCAGCTTTCTGTCTTCACTCTCACTGCTGATTAGTGCATGTGGTACCATTGAGCCATAGCAACCGCAAACCTCCCTCTCCGTAAATCCAGGACATCCCTGGGAGCAGAAATGTCCAGGCCTCCTCAGTGTGTGTTCCCCATGGAGCCCAAATGTTCTGAGTTTGCTCAGAAGCAAACTGCCTGCCTCCACTCTTGCCTGACTCTACACACAACACATCTCATCATTGAGGTGCAGTCTCCTGGATCACAACATTAAAAACCATCTAATTTTGTTGTGAATTGTGTGTTATTGTTGTTATGAACAACATGGGCACAACGTTTTTTAAATGAACCTATTTGCTTTTCCATTCCATACCCTTTAGATCTGCACAAACTCAACAACTAAAGTTCATTAAAAACTAGCTTCAATTCAACTCACCAAACAAAACCGACAGACAGAGCGGCTCAGTTACTGTAGCTGCAGCAAGCTGTGTCTCCAGGCTCCTCATTAGGGTAGCTTAAGGCTGCATGTGCTATCCTTCCTCACCCTCAGAGGATCTGATACATTTGGCTAAAAAGTGATTTATTAAAAACTTCAATATGCCTCTCTTTCTCACAAGATAACTAGGTTTGCTAATGATCAAGTTTGACATTTCACCTTTCAGAGTCTGCTTCCTTATTAGTAAAATAAGGTATTTGGACTGAATTTCTGGCTGTAATCTAGGAGTATCCTTTAGAACCCCTTGCGGTGTTTTGTAAATGCACCACAGTCCTGGAACCACCACCAGAAATTGGAATTTTGTAAAATTTGAGTGGGAGCTGTGCGCATGCTACCTCCAACTAATCAGGGAATTTTTTTGCTTTTATTATCTTTTGTTTTTCAAATATTTCTTTACATTTAATTTTATTTTGGTTTTACTTTTTTCTAATTACTCTTCCTTGTTTGTCTTATCTTTGTTTTTCATTATTATGATATTTTACAGTCTGTGATAGATTGTAAATTCAGATAAACATACAAACAAACAACTGAACAAGCAAAACTTGGTCCCATGGCCTGCTCTTGATAAACTCGGAGCTCCCCTCCAACTCTTGAGCCTGTGACTGTGGTCAGGCTTGACGACTGGCTGCAGGTAACAAGACAATCAAGGAGGACAGTGCCCCTGGGGTACCCAGAAGCAAGTGTTGCTGGCTCAGCCCCACTTTCAATGTGTAACCTGCCAAAAAGGCTCCTGATTTTCTGTTGGGTAAGGAACTATCAAGAACCTTCACCATCCTCCAGGATTTTGGAGGAACAACTAAGGAACCTTCCCCTCTTTCAGTCAAGTGATGCGCAAATCTGGCTAAACAGATTTCCTTATCCTCAAATCTTGAGCTTGAAATGGTTGAGATTTATGTGTTGTGACTATGACAACCCCTCAAAGACACTGTCATTGGTTGCTCAGACCCAGATTCCTGGGGCCACTTGTCCTTTTATGAGCCTGGGTCTCTGAATGTTTGCTTCTGTCGGTGCCTCTTTATCTCTCCAAAGCCTTCTCCCACCTTCAAATAAAGAAACTTAACTGGTATTCTCAGCTTGGAATGTATAATATTCCATAAGATGTTTAGCCTTATGTGATGTAAGGACACCCTGTCCTCACGTTTTCCTTACAGAGCTCCAGGGCATAAGGAATCCATAGACTTCTCCCTGCCTCCTCAGTGGGCCTGACTCTGTGCAGAGAAACTCAAAGGAGGTCTGATGGGATGACTGACACTTCCCGCCCAGTCTGAACAAAATTTCTGAGAGCACTCCAAGGCCCTGGTGAAGCACACGGAGGTGACATCTGACTTCTGCTTCCTCCAGATCCTTGCCTCTGCCCCTGTATCCCCAGCCTCCTCACCCTCCCCACAGGAATTCATCTCTCAGGCTGCTTCTTAGTCCTCCTGTCTATAATGAACTCAAACAAATTTACAAGAAAAAAACAAATAACCCCATCAAAAAGTGGGCAAAGGATATGAACAGACGCTTCTCAAAAGAAGACATTTATGCAGCCAAAAGACACATGAAAAAATGCTCACCATCACTGGCCATCAGAGAAATGCAAATCAAAACCACAATGAGATACCATCTCACACCAGTTAGAATGGCGATCATTAAAAAGTCAGGAAACAACAGGTGCTGGAGAGGATGGGGAGAAATAGGAACACTTTTACACTGTTGGTGGGACTGTAAACTAGTTCAACCATTGTGGAAGTCAGTGTGGCGATTCCTCAGGGATCTAGAACTAGAAATACCATTTGACCCAGCCATCCCATTACTGGGTATGTACCCAAAGGATTATAAAACATGCTGCTATAAAGACACGTGCACACATATGTTTATTGCAGCACTATTCACAATAGCAAAGACTTGGAACCAACCCAAATGTCCATCAATGGTAGACTGGATTAAGAAAATGTGGCATATGTACAGCATGGAATACTATGCAGCCATAAAAAGGATGAGTTTATGTCTTTGTAGGGAGATGGATGAAGCTGGAAACCATCATTCTCAGTAAACTATCGCAGGGACAAAAAACCAAACACCACATGTTCTCACTCATAGGTGGGAATTGAACAATGAGAACACATGGACACAGGAAGGGGAACATCACACACCGGGGCCTGTTGTAAGGTGGGGGAAGGGGGAGGGATAGCATTAGGAGATATATCTAATGTTAAGTGACGAGTTAATGGGTGCAGCACACCAACATGGCACATATATACATGTGTAACAAACCTGCACATTGTGCACAAGTACCCTAAAATTTAAAGTATAATAATAATAAAAAAAAGAAATGTTTCGATCAGAAGAAAAATACAGATCTGCAGATCAGGGACTGAGCCCTCTCTCCTTCATCTGCCAATCCAGTCTCCCAGAACCCCACACAGTCGGGCAATAAACTCACTCCTGTTAGAAAAGCCTCTCCGTTGCTTTAGGAGCTGAGCAAAGGCTGCCAGGGCAGGGGTGAGAAACAGAGGCTTGAGAGTGAGACAGAGGCACTCAGCTGTTTCCAACCTCAGAGAGGGAGGAGCTGAGATGAAAATTGTGCTACTCCACCTCAGTAGCCTGCAAAATCTGTTCTCAGGGGCAGATCGCAGTGGCTCATGCCTGTAATCCCAGCACTTTGGGAGGCCGAGGTGGGCAGATCATCTGAGGTCAGGAGTTGGAGATCAGCCTGGCCAACATAGTGAAACCCTACCTCTACTAAAAAATACAAAAATTAGCCAGGCATCGTGGTGCCCACCAGTAATCCCAGCTACTCGGGAGGCTGAGGCAGGAGAATTGATTGAAGCCGGGAGGCGGAGGTTGCAGTGAGCCGAGATTGCGCCACTGCACTCCAGCCTGAGTGTCAGAGCGAGATTCCATCTCAAAAAAAAAAAAAAAAAAAAAAAATCTGCTTTCCTAAACAAGCTGTGCTTGGCTTTCCAAAGATACCCTAAAAAGATAAAGAGAAAACAGAAAACACAAAACTCCTGCAGGTTAATAATGATGATTTGTATTTACAGATTCTTGAAACAACTAAAAAAAATTGCAATGACCCACCAGAGTAAATTAAAACTGGCTATTCATATAATGTTGAGGTGTCCACTGGCTGATGGATGGTAAATTTAGGAGAAGAAATCATAGACATTGTGAATGTGGTGCTCAGAGGGCAACGATGAGTGATAAAACTGCAACAATGCTAAGTTACCTTGAGAATTTCCATAGGCATGAAGCAGCTCCCACAGGCTCACAATGTGTCCAATCCACGTGTCCAACATCAGAGTGACACTGTGATGCCATTAAAACACATCCATAAACCTCTTTACCAGTGCCCATCTAAAAAACGAACAATTCACGTGTGCCACATGTGAAGGCTTAAAATGGAAACTTGATGAATTGGTTTGAAAATATGCATCTTATACTTCAGTTCTCAAAGTAAATTCTCTTCAGAAATAGTACCTTCTTTTCTTCCCCCAGAGAAACCTGAAACAGCATCAATTATTTACTTATAATTCTTAGTCTTCTTCTTATTACTATGTGACAGAGTTTAAATATTGGTCCCCTCCAAACCTCATGTCGAAATGTGACCCACAATGTTGGAAGTGGGGCCTGGTGAGAGGTGTTTGGGCCATGGGGGTGGATCTCATGAATAGCTTGGTGCCTCCTTTGCAATAATGACTGAGTTCCAGGAGAACTGATTGTTATAAAGAGCTTGGCACCTCCCTCCCCGCTCTCTCTTTCCTTCTAACTCCCCATGTGAAGCCAGTTCCACTTCCCCTTACACCAGGAGTGGAAGCTCCCTGAGGGCCTCACCAGAAGCAGATGCTGATGCCATGCTTCTCACATAGCTCAGAGGATATCAATGGATGATAATTAAACTTGTGCTCCCCCACCTCAATACCCTGCAAATCTGTAAGCCAAATAAACCCCTTTAATTTCTGAATTACCCAGCCCCAGGTAATCCTTTACAGCAACACAATAGTACAGTACCCAATGTGTGAAGGATTGAGCATATGGGAAAATGCTCCTGTGCTGGATCATTGAACATGTGAAATTGTTGAAAGAAAAGACATATGCAGCAATGAATCCACACATAGGCTCAAACACAAAGACACACAGGCACACACACACAAAGTACTCACACACATGCATGTGCACACACACAGTACTCACACACACACTACTCACACACACACTACTCAGATGCACACACACAGTACTCTCACACACAATACTCACAAGTGTGCATGCCCACACACAGTACTCACACACACAGTACTCACACACACAGTACTCACACACACACACAGTACTCACACACACAGTACTCACACACACACAGTACTCACACACACAGTACTCACACGTGTGCATGCACACACCCAGCACTCACATACACCACAGTACTGGCACACACATATGCTCTTTGAGCTAAATGAAGATTTCTCTCTAGGAAGATTCCTTTTTCTTTTGAAACAAACTCAGTTCCTTTGCTGTATATGTAGGGCAATACATAATTTCTAATTTACCATTTTTCAGTTCGGGTAAACCGTTTTTGGTTTTGATTTTTTAAGGGAGTTGTCTATTTCAACTACAATGCTGAATTTATTTGTATAAACTTGTCCAAAATATTTTCTTGTTAACGTTTTAATGTCTGAAGAATATAGTAATGTTTCTTCTTTCATTATTAGTGTTGGCAATTTATATTTTCTTTTTTTCCTTGAGCAATTTAACCAAGGTTTATCAGGATTTTTAATCTTTTCAAAGAACTACTGAATAAACATTCTACTATTTGTTCATCTTCTATTTTATTGATTTTCAATCCTAGTATTTTTACATCCCTCCTTCTGCTTACCTTAGGTATAATTTTTTCTTCATATTCAAGGTATTAAAAGTGAATATTTGGATTATTGTTTCTAAACATGTCTTGTTTTTCTAATATGAGGGTTTGGAGCTATACATTTTCTTTATAATCACTGTTTTAGTTGCACCTTACATATTTTGGGAAGTTGCATTTTCATTTTTGTTCATTTCAAATATACTTTAAAATTTTAATCTTTTTGTTTGGTCTTTATGTGGGTTGTTTGATTTCCAAATATACAGGTGATTTCCCAAATATAGTTTTGCTATTGATTTGTAATTAATTTCTCTTGTGGACGGAGAACATGCTTTATGATTTTATGCATTTTAAATATGCTGAGAATGGTTTTATGACCCATCATATGGTTTACTTGATGAATACTCTACATGCATGTAAAAAGAATGTATATTCTACAGGTCTGGATTTTGTTTTCTTCCTTCAAAGAGTTTTGTCCTTAAAGGTCATTACTTTACCGGTGAATCAGTTTATCATATTTCAGGTTTGGCTTTAGGATTTTCTGAGGCAAGGAGGAATTGATCTAATTTAGTCTTTACTCTTGAAATAATGTAGCCACACTCCTAAAGTGTGGGCTTTGAGGTTTCGACTGAATTCAAAGATTTTCTGCAAAATCTCTCCACTCTAATTGGTCAAAATATTCACATCTCCCAGCACAGTGTGACCATTCATTCATTTCACAGGTCCACAGAAGTGGTTTCTGCCAATCTTTGAAGAGTCCTGATCAGCCAAAGATTTAGGGAGAACCCCTGATATTTCTGTGTCACCTTCTTTGCACAGCTCTTTCATCTCTGGTACAACTGCCCTGCATGTTACGGCAACCCAAATAACCCTAGATTGCTCTGTGTCTCCTCTCCTCCAAGAGGTGGCTACTGTCTTAGTCTGTTCTGGTTGCTGCAATGAAATTACTATAAACTGTGTGGCTTATAAACCATAAATGTTTCTTTCTCACAGTTCTGGAGGCTAAGAAGTCCAAGTTCAAGGCATCAGCAGATTTAATGCCAGGTGAGGGCTCGTTCCTCTTGCTGGGTCCTCACATGGTACAAGGGGCCAGTGGCAAGCTCCCTTGGGACTTTTTCATGAGGGCACTAACCCCAGTAATGACAGCAGTCTAATCACCTCCTAAAGCCCTCCCCACCGACTCTTAATACTATCACATTGGGAAGTAGGTTTCAACATATGAATCTGGGGGAACACATTTAGTCCATAGCAGTTACTTCTAGGGGAAGTCATGGTGTGCTAGGCAATATAATAGTCCTCCCAACAGATGTCCATGTGCTAATCCCTGGAATGTGTAAATACCATATGTTACATAGCAAGGGTGATCAAGGCTGCAGATGGAATTAAAACTGATAATTGGGTGACTTGAAGATCAGGAGATTACCCTGCATTTTCCAGCTAGGACTTATGTAATCAAAGAAGCTTCAAGTCTGGAAGAGAGAAGCAAAAGTTGAGAGTCAGGGGAATCTGAAGATGCTACACTGCTGGCTTTGAAGACGAGGATGGGTCATGAGCCTAATAAAAAAGGTAGGCTCTAGGAGCGAGAAAAGAGAAGTAAAAAGATTTTCCAAGTTTCCAAAAGAAACACAGCATGTCTGACACATTGATTTAGCCCATTTCTGACTGCTGACTTTCAGAACTGTATGATAATAAATTTTTGTTTTTTTAAACCTTAAAGCTTGTGTTCATCTGTTATGGTAGCAGCAAGGAATATGGTTTGAAAGATGCCCCTGGATGGAAAGCTAGTATAAATGTAGAGACCATCTGTGTGTCTCACTTTTTTTTTAGGATCTCAGTCCTGTTCTATCTGTTTTTCAATGCCTGAAAACAGTTTCTTCATATATATATATATTTGAATTTATAGTTGTTTGCAATGGTAATGTCAAAGAAAAATTGCACTAGACAAAGTTAAACAGGCAAGTAATACTTTATTCAAGACTATTGCAACAGGGAAGAGAGATTGAACTCAATGCCACCAAAACAAAAGGCAGGAAGAATTTTAAATGCTAGAGTGGGGTAATGGTAAAGTATTGGAGATTGTTAATGAGGAGGCTGGTCAGTGTGATTAGGCTATCAGTGTTTGCAGTCACATATTGAAGTCAGGCTTCTATCCTACAACAGAAATTGGGACATAGGTGTGCAATTTTTTTTTGGTGGTTAAATTTCAAAGAGGTGGCTTGTCCTTAAGAAAGATATTTCTGGGTTATGGAACTGTCAAGAGGCTGGAAGATTTATCTATATTTCAAAGACGCAATGAACAAACTTGCAATTAGAAGTTTTCTAAAATAAACACCCAGTGACAATGAAGGTCAGGGTCCCATATTCAGAAATACACCTATCTAAATTCAGTCCATCTGAGGAATTCATTAAGTCCATTTCATTCAGTAGAGTATTTTTGACAACTATTTCTTTGTCATGATCAGAAAGAAATTGATACAGTTGACCTTTGAACAACATGGATTTGAACTGCATGGGACCACTTACATGTGAGATTTTCTCCACCTTTGCTACTCTTAGACAGCAAGACCAACCCCTTCTATTCCTTCTCCTCCTCAGTTTACTCAATATGAAGATGATGGGGATAAAGGCCTTTATGATGATCCACTTTCACTTAATGGACAGTGTTCCACAGTGAGCAGGTACATGCAAATCTGCCCTCAAAGGCAAGGGAGCTGAGCTGTTGAAGACAGAGGCTGACAAAGCTAGTTTCTCAGAAGGAAATACGTAATAGAAACTATAGACAGAAGGGATATCTTGAGGGTTGTGAGACTGGATTCCCATTACCACCCTCCAGAAGGTACTCCTTGTGGAACAAGCTTTTAAGGTAAAGACTTGTGCAGCTGGTCACATCTGACTTTCCTCTTGCTAAGAGTGATGACCACCATGGAGGTTAGATAGGCATCTTTATGAGGGGTTATCTATCTCACAGGAATTGTTTAAAGACCTTGCTGCAGAACACAACCCTACTATGCAAGAATCAAACTCAGGTCTTCATGTGGTTTTGCTTCAAGATGGCCTCACTCTTGCCATGCAACAAGCTGTTTTAAGTAAATGCTTTTTCTCTTTCTTATAATTTTCTTTATAATGTTTTCTTTTTTCTAGCTTACATTATTATAAGAATACAGCATGTAGTGCACATAGTACACCAAATGTGTTAATTGACTGTTTATGGTACTCATAAGGCTTTCTGTCAACAGTAGGCTATTAGTAGCTAAGGTTTTGGGAAGTCAAATGTTGGATTCAGATTCTTGACAGAGCAGGGGTCAGTGTCCCCATTCTTCATGTTGTTCAGGGTCATCTAGTTGTTTCTTTCTTTGATAATTTTATAAGGGTAATACATATACATTAAGAAAATATATATTTGTAAATAAGACAGTAGGCTGACTATATTTACATTTTATTACTGAAAGTCTTTTCCAAAATTAAGATAAAACATGAGTATTAGGTACAATAAACAACAAACATGAAGTCAAAATGGAAAAATCAGATCAGAGAAACAGTGGAAGTGACAGTAAATGTAACTGTCTTCAACTGGACAGTTGTTTTCCTTCTAATGGCTGAGTGTCATCAGATTGAGAGTGAACTGTCTACTTGCCCTGAGATGGGCTGAGATAGGCTGCCTGCCATAGGCTTCTAATGGGAGAGGGAGAGAGGGATGACAGAACAGAAATAAATAACTCTCTTCCACCATGGCTGAGGACATTCTTCAATGATGAATATCCAATATTAATTTTTTTCCTTCTCCCTCTGTTACGTGCCCTGTTGGGAATTTATGACATCTTCCTCTTTGTCATTGCCATCCATTGAGGTCCTGGATCCTCTTCCCCATTCCTCACCCTAAAGACTTCTGTATCTGCTTACAGTCACTCCCCTCACCACCTTCAGTCAGTAACCCATCAGCACCCTGACCTCCCAGGGCTTCCAGCAATCCATCTCCAGGGATAATCCCCTTCCTCAAATGAATTTAAGTGGCCAATTTCTACTACAGCTTCATCCTTCGAGTCCATAATTATTTAATCGGATGAAGACTTGAATTTTCCAACTTTCTATCTATATCTATATACACTCCCTGGGATTTACTTCATTGTTTATTTAAATTTATTTTAAATCCATTTTTACTTTTTATTTCCTTATGAGTAAACTCAATTGTCTTCGGCAATGTCATTTTATTGTAGCTGTTTCACTAACCTCTTCCTGGAAAAACAGGACCAAGTCTTTTTCATATGTACACTACCATAACTAAAAATTGCTTGAGAAAAATAAACTTCACAATGTGGCAGACCCATATGACTATAAATTTATGATTATCTACCTCAACATTTCTTGGCCATCCTACTATGTTTTACCAATAGCCTGATCTTAATACTTCCCTTGATGAGTATTGTTACATTTTCTACATTACCCAGAATTGACACCCCCACCACATACGCATAGCCTTTCCGCTCTCTGAACAATTAATCACCAGGGATCGGGGATAAGAATTGAAATTTCCAGAAATTCTCAGGATATCCTGAAATTTTAAATGAATCTTCACTTTTTATAACATTTATATGCAAAGTTTTAAATAACAGCAAGTGATAATTCATGATGAATCATTTATATGTGGTACAATTATACTATAAGCTTAAGAACTTTTCTGAAGATGATGATACGATAATAAATGTATAACATTATTATAATGCAATAGTATATCATGATAAAGTAATATGAATAACAAATAGAATGATTTCTGCTTGGTATAGACATTCAATCCGAGAAAATATTAAAGCAGAGGGAATAGGAGTAGAAAATAAATGTCAAATAAACAGCGTTAAAACTGTAAAAGATGACAGCATAAATATTTAATACAGTAATTATTATATATAATAAAAGTTATTATTCTAAAAATAAAACTTAAGACACAAATATTAATTGCCCTATGGTCTGCCCTTGATCTCCGCGGTCTTGACAAATATGTCAGATGTAAAAAAAGTCTTTTATTTTTCTATTGGTATTGGCTGAATTGATAAGAATGTACCAAAAAGCATCTTCAAGTTGGGTGTTGGGGTAAATATTGCTTCATATTAACTCATTTTATATTTCAATACTTTTTTCTATTTGCCCTGATTTGTGTTTCTTCTTGAAAAATTAATACTACTGGTTTACAAATTCAGATATAATTTTCTGATTTATATTTAAGAATTTCATGGCAATTTAACACTAGAAAATGCTTATATTGAAATTGCTAATTTAAAAGGTTTTTTTTCCTAAAACTTAGTATTTCTTGGAGTTGTGCTTATCTCACTCATAGGTTCGTATAAAGAATGTTTGTGTATAAAGGCATGAATATTCTCTTATTTCAGGAATGGCCCCTATTCGCAGCAGACAGTGCCATGAACACACACCCACAGCGTGGCAGCGGCTATCAGCAGCCACGGCTGATCAAACTGGGTGGGCCCTTCCTCAAATATGGGTGCCCATCCCCGACTCCAGAAATGTCACTCTTAACTGCCCTCTGTGTGTCAGTGTTTCTTGTTCTTCTTTTGGCTGGCTGTCAGTGAATTCTTTCAAACTAGTAAGGTCATTGTCTTGACTATTAGGTTTTCTCACAGAAAAAAAAAATCCTTATTACTTAAATAATTTTCCTACGGATTCAGGGAAATTTACCAGTAAAATTTATCAGAAAAAAAAAAGAAAAGAAAATTTCCTCAAAAAATCACAGGAAAGAATTCTGACATGGAAACCTTCAACGTACTAAGCTGCCATCCTCTTCTCAACTCACAGAGAAGGTAGAAGTTATCTGAGAGGAACTCCCTCCATGTCCAGAAGAGAAACAAAAACTGTGGTTTCCTGCACTGTGTGCATTTTCTACCCTCCTAACACAACAGAAGTGCCTTCCGTTCTGTGAGGAACGGCTGACATTTATGCAGCACTTGCTGTGTGCCAGTCCTTTGCTAAGGAGATGACACATATTTGTTCATTAAAGCCTGACAAGAACGCTGTGAGATATCATTATTATACTAATTTTACTAATAAGAAAAGTGAAGCAAAGTTGAAATAATTTCCCCCAGGTTGCACAGCCATTAAACGCTGGAGTTAAAATTTGGAGGCACAAAATCAGACTCCAGAAACTGTATCTAATCACACTACCAATGGCCAACCCTAGCCACACGGCTTAGATTCCATCCCTTCTCAATTTTTCTAACATTTTTCTTCTTGATAATTGTCTTTTCATTCATATATATGTCTCTCTGTGTACTTATTCATTACCATGAGCTTTTAAACAAACTTAGGTAGATCTCATCTAAAAACAAAACAAAACAAAACAAACAAACAAAAAAAGGCAAAGAACTCCCTTAATCTCTTCCAAACTGGGAAACTGATTTTCTGCATTTATCTCTATTCTAAGACTACTCTAAAATAATAAGAAGAGTATTTAACATGATGTAACCCAATAAAATTTTAAAAATCATGACAGGGCCATCAGCAGCTTAGAAATTTTTAACAGGTTTCTCAAAGATAGAACATAGTTAAGCACACAACCTGTGGAGCAGACCAGGAGGAAGGTGACAGGGAGGCTGCCTGGCAGATCCTGGATGGAGGAGACCTGGAGGAGGGTGGTGGGAAGGCCTGGCAGATCCTGGATGAGGGAGACTGGGAGGAAGGTGATGGGAAAGCTGCCTAGCAGAGCCTAGATTCCTGGAGAGGCTTTAGGTTGGATTTCACAGTACAGAGATCCGGGAAAAGGGAAGCAGATACTGTGGTTACTGTGACCTGGAAAGGTCCCTTGAGGCCATTTACTGCATCTGCCCCTCCCCCCAACTTAAAAAAAATTTTTTTATTATACTTCAAGTTCTAGGGTACATGTGCACAATGTGCAGGTTTGTTACATATATATACAGGTGCCATGTTGGTGTGCTGCACCCATTAACTTGTCATTTACATTAGCTACATCTCCTAATGTTATCCCTCCCCGCTCCCCCCACCCCATGACAGGCCCCGGTGTGTGATGTTCCCCATCCAGGGTCCAAGTGCTGTTATTGTTTAGTTCCCACCTATGAGTGAGAACATGCGGTGTTTGATTTTCTGTCCTTGCGACCGTTTGCTCAGAATGATGGTTTCCAGCTTCATCCATGTCCCTACAAAGGACATGAACTCATCCTTTTTCATGGCTGCATAGTATTCCATGGTATATATGTGTCACATTTTCTTAATCCAGTCTATCATTGATGGACATTTGGGTTGGTTCCAAGTCTTTGCTATTGTGAATAGTGCTGCAGTAAACATATGTGTGCATGTATCTTTATAGCAGCATGTTTTATAATCCTTTGGGTATATACCCAGTAATGGGATGGCTGGGTCAAATGGTATTTCTAGTTCTAGATCCTTGAGGAATCGCCACACTGACTTCCACAATGGTTGAACTAGTTTACAGTCCCACCAACAGTGTAAAACTGTTCCTATTTCTCCCCATCCTCTCCAGCACCTATTGTTTCCTGACTTTTTAATGATCACCATTCTAACTGGTGTGAGATGGTATCTCATTGTGGTTTTGATTTGCATTTCTCTGATGGCCAGTGATGATGAGGATTTCTTCATGTGTCTGCTGGCTGCATAGATGTCTTCTTTTGACAAGTGTCTGTTCATATCCTTTGCCCACTTTTTGATGGGGTTGTTTGATTTTTTCTTGTAAATTTGTTTAAGTTCTTTGTAGATTCTTGATATTAGCCCTTTGTCAGATGGGTAGATTGCAAAAATTTGAGATGGAGTCTTGCTCAGTTGCCCAGGCTGGAGGGCAGTGGCATGGGCATGATTTTGGCTCACTGCAACCTCTGCTTTCTGGGTTCAAGAAATTCTCCTGCTTCAGCCTCCCAAATAGCTGGGACTACAAGCATGTGCCACCATGCCTGGCTAATTTTTTGTATTTGTAGTGCAGACAGGGTTTCACTGTTAGCCAGGATGGTCTCGATCTCCTGACCTCATGATCTGCCCGCCTCAGCCTCCCAAAGTGCTGGGATTACTTATCTGCCCCATTTTTTCAGCAAGGAAGCAGATGTTCAGGGAGGCCTCATGTCTATTCAATGACTGAGGGTGGGCTCGTAGGCTGGGCACAGTGCAGGCTCTTTTGTCCTGGCCCGGCTGCTCCACACTGGCTGCCTACCTCACCTCCTACTTCAGGTTTCTCTCAAACGCCCTGCTTTGTGGATCTGTTACATTATTTCACCAGTGTGGAAACAGCTTGCTACATATAAAGGTTGATGCTAATAACACAATTTTTCATTAATTTACTGTTGACTTGTAACTTGCAGATTAACTGGTTAGTACAAAGTATATGTACATGAAGTTGTAAGCTGTATCATATGAAAGATTGGAATAATTTTCTTCCACCTACTCTGAACACATGTAACCTGTATACTGGACAACAATATTTGGCATCAATTTCTGCCCCGAAGAGTCATTAGAATAGGGGATATTGATGTCTCAAATGTCATTGCTGAGATTGAAAATTTTCCACCCCCCTCAACCCTTACTATGACAGGTGGTGGAGGCAGAGGGGCCTATCAAATAAATTCTGGAGGTCAAGCTGAGCTTTCAGAGTAGCCTGCAGAGCCTCTCTGAATGGGGAGATGGGGATGCTATGAGCACAGCAGGGCTTTCTGTAAAGCTCAGTGCTGCCTGGATGGTCCTTCTCTGCAGCTCCCCACTGCTTTCTCTCCAGCACCTGCCAATCACCTGCCACCACCAAGGAGCCGGGGATTTCTATGACAGGCTTATGGCCTAGTTGAACTGGCTGTCTCTCTGTCCAGGGGCATGGTTTCTCCCTGTGCCTGTGGCAGGGGCCTCTAATCATTCTTTCTCCCTCTGCCCTGGTGTCGGCCACAAATCCCAGCAGGCTCGTTAAAATGTGCACCTGTCGAGGAGCACGCTGTCAGGAGGATTTGCTGGCAGCTGGGCCTTGCTGCTGCCTCCACCTGGAGAGAGGGCTGATCCTGCAGAGGCGCCTTTGGCCTGAGCCCCTTTCATCTTTACCCTCAGGAAGCTTGGGGCCAGGACAGGCCAGGGTCCTGCCAGGGCTCTGAAAGCTGGAGAGAAGGAAAGACAGTGAGAAGAGAAGGCACCTGGACAGCAGGTGTCCCTAAGTCCTCCTGTTTCTGCAGCCCCCCGTGCTGGGCTTCAGAGCCAAGAATGTTCCCTGTGAGTACAGCCCTGGCTCTTTGAGTTAGCAAAAGAGATTGATGGAAACAAGTTTCTGCACCAGGCTCTTGCTTATCACACAGTGATTTCAAGATTATTTTCAACTTTTTTCTGCTCTGGGGCCTTAGATGTTCAGATGGGGCAGAAGTGAAGGCTGTGTGGGTGGGATGAGCCACTTGCCAGGCCTCTGGCCTTCGTCTTCACTCAACAGTGAAGAGGGGACAATACACTGTCCTGCTTTTTTGCCACCAGATCATGTGAAGAAGGGAGACGTCATGGAAGATTACTTCATTTGAAAACATTGTCAATGTACAAAACAATAGAATTGAAGAAGAAATGCTTTATACTGCCACAGATTTTACAGTGGTTATAAATAAGTGATCAAACAGACCCTATGCTGCATAATTTTATAATTTATTCAATTAAACAGCTTTTTGTTTCCATTATATTTATTCATAGAAAATGCAATGCGATTAGCATAATGCAACCTTGTAACCTATAAGATCAGTTTTATTATGGGACTCTGGTGACATCATTTCAGAAGACAGACAGAGAAGGACAAAAAAGAAGCAGAAAGAAAAATAGGAGGAGATAAGAGGAAAAGAAGGAGAGAGGGAGAGAGAGAAAAGAAAGAGAGGACAGAGGAAGGGGCAGAGGAGAGAAGAAGGGGAGGCAGAGAGGGAAAGAGATGGACGGACAGAAATGGAGAGAGATAGCGAGATTCAAAGGGAGGAAAGAAGAAAAGCCATGGCAAGGTCTCTGAGGGCCGAGGTAGCATCTTATTTGTTCTCTTCTCTACGGTGCTTACACAGTGACCAGCATGTCCTGTGTGCTTTCTAAGTATTTGGTGAGTTGAATTGAATCATTCCACTGCAGACAGAGGGAAGACGGACAGAAAAGTAGAGAGAAAACTAGAGAAACAGGTGAAGATAGAGGTAGAGGGAAGGGAGAGACACGGGAGGAAGAGCATCTAGGTGGAGTGGAGGCCAAATGAAACAAAGGTAAAGAAGGAAGAAAGGGGAGAAGAGTCAGGAGGGGGCAATAGAGAGAGGAAGGAAAGGAGGAGGAGGGAGGGAAGAGGGTGAACAAAGCGATTTATTCAGGGACTGTGGGTCTAGTGAAGTCAATCCGAGAATGGAATAGACTCACTGATTTGGAGCCGCTATCAGACCCAGGGCGGTCCCTCAGGCTTCCTTGTAGGAACATGTCTCAGAAGCCTTGATGTCCCAGCCAGCGCCTTCCTGTTTCACCTCTGCATGGTAGGAAATGAAGGCTCTCCAGCTCAGAGAAACCACGTCCGAAATGCTGCTTCAGAAGGCACCCAGAGAGCATCTTCGTAACTTCACGGCCACTCGCAGTGATGATGTGGAAATGCCTCCAAGAGATACCTGGACCAGATGCCATAAAGAGACCTGAAATATCAGGTCCCCGGTTTTCAAACTGCTGCCCTGTGGCCAGGGACAGCGCCCCTGCTCTGGGGAGATGAGACAGGGTCTGTCTCCCTCTCTCTTGCCTCAACTAAGAGCAATAAGTGTTTGTTAATCTCTCCAGCATTAAGAACAGGGGGAAAAAAAGGGATCAGAGCAGCCTCATCTTACAATCTGGTGAGAGGAGAGAAGCATCTGTGCAATGGGTTTCTGTCGTGTGCCATTTCCTTCACAAATATCATTTCATGTAACATGCCCGATTTTCTAAAGAAGTGTTACTATATTTATTTTCGTGAATGCTCTCACCTAAGTCCCATCAGGATACAGAGGCCACTGTGTCACCGAGGTCCTCACCAAGAGGCAGATCTTCACCTAAACTTTGTGAGCTCAGGCTCAGAGACCCTGCTTATAAACCTTCTTTGCCAAGGCTTACTTGGCATTGTTCTCTGTCCAAACCCTGCTCTCCAACCAGAACAAGTTTTGCCTCTTGCACGAAGCTCCATCCAGGCACCCATTCTTGGTTTGAGTCTTCTCACTGCCTGTAGTCAGGGTCAGTCTTTGGCATTGGGTGTCTGCCATCTGCTACTTGGGTTGTCTAATTATTCTTGTGCTTACAAATTTCTTGTGGGCCTCAACACTATAAAACAAGCCAATGCTCTAATTTTGCAGATGAGAAAACTGAGGTTCAGGAAGTGCTGTGAAAACTTCGATGGGTCACACAAACAGTAAATTTTGGCTCCAAGAAAGTTTCTCTTTTATCTGCACTCTGTTTTTAATAGACAAAAGCCAAAAGAAGTCAATACAGATAAACAGAACAGCTATTTAACTACAAGGGATGTGATACTACAGAGAGAAGGTTGTCTAGTTTCTCTTTATAAAAACATTAAAACAAAGAGTGAATACTCCTCTGTCTGGAAAGGCTAAGATGAAATTCTACCCCAAAAAATCTCCAGACTGTAAAATATGACGTTCCAGTCTTTCTCTGGCTTGTGAGAGAGACTCTCCTGGTGTTTCCTGCAGGGCTATTCTAGCTCCTGGCATTGCCTGGGGTGGCCACTGGCAGGGAGTAGAAAATGCTGTGGCTCATCCCAGCACTCTCAGACACGCTGAGGTCCTGGGGGCTGCACGGCTGGGGAGCCACTGCCCATTTTATAAGGTTCATTCCCCCTCATTGCTTCATCCCTTATGGTTATTTGCCTAAAAGCTAATATAAAATGCATCTGCATCCTTAGGAAGACACTGCAGATGGATTCCAGAGCTGTAACTTTCTTCCTGTCCCTCTCTGACAAGATATTGCTCAATGCACTGACTCTGAAGGACCTAACTCAGCCACTCACATTGGGCTTTCATGGGTTCAGGAACTGATGATCCCAGAGCTTTGTCCAAGACTTAGCTGGGCAAACTTTTTAAATCATTCTCCCAGTAAGCAGCTCTTCTGCTGCTCACAGCTAAAATACAATCATGCCTCTTCTCCGTGTATTTCTCTCCTTGTCCAACCCAAGCCCCCCGCATGTTCCCACCAAGCCTCTGTCCCAGAAAACAAATCCAGCATCTACAGCAACTAAGAAAACATCAAATTAAGAAAAAGTTACATTTAAGCCAGCAGGAAACGCTGTGAAATTTATATTCACCCTCGCTCTACCCATCCTTGGCATCTTGCAGCACAATTCCCAGTTTCCTCCCTCAGGCTGGAAGAAAAAGGACAGCGTTTATCTGTAATATTCTACTCTGTATATGGCTGCCCAAGAGGCTTGTTTCTGTTTTGCCTGGCTGGGAGCTCAGGTGGAGAATGGTGCCATGGCTTGGATCTCAGGCTGCTGAAAGCCTTGAAAAGCAATGGCAGACACTAAGGCATGGGAGAACTGATGGGGAGGCTGCAGACTGTGGACACCTGGGGCAAAGGAACATGGGCAGAGAAATGCAATAGAACATCTCAGGCCTGAGCCTGAGAGAAGCTGAATGAGGCTTATTAAGACATGTAAAAGCGGCTGTTTATATGGGAGAAATTGAGGGAAGAAAAGAAGACAATGCACACACCACACACACACACACACACAGAGAGACACACACAGACACACACACACAGACACACACGCATGCACACACACACATACACACGCACACACATGCACACACACAGACACACATGCAGACACACGCACACACACACACACAGACACACACATACACACACACCACACACACACACAGACACACACACGCACACACACACACACGCCCAGGGAGGACACATGCCCAGAAAATACCTAAAAAGACCATAAGGATTTATCCCAGGCTGATCTAGACTTAGGACATGTTTCACCAATTAGCAAAAGTATGCCACATCAGTCTGTAAAGACTGGGAGAGGTACCTGTTTCTTCAAATGCCCAGTTTTTAACAAAAGATTACAAGGCACTCAAAGGAACAGAAAAACATCAACCATTTGCAAAACAAAGTAAGTTTTCAGAAACTGTCTTGGAATAAACACACACATCAGGCTTCCTAGATAAAAAAATTAAAACAACACCTAAATATGCTAAAAGAGTTAAAGAAAAACACAAATGAAGAACTAAAGAAAATAAGAAAAGCAATATACAAAAATACATTAAAATGATAAGAAAATAACCAAAATTATATAAAAAAGAATCAAACAGAAATTCTAGAGCTGAAAAATATGGTAATGAAATTGGAAAATATACTAGAGCTGTTCAACAGCAGATTCAAAGAGTGAGAAGAAAGAACCGATAAACTTGAAGACAGGTCATTTAAATTATGAGTCTGAGGAACAACAGAAACAATAAATAAAGTAAAAGGAGCTCAGGGACTTATAAGGTGCTGACAAGTGAACTAATACATGCATTGTGGAAGTCTCAGAGAGGAGAGATCCTGAGAGAGAAAGACAGAGATTATTTTTATAAAATAATAATGGTTGAAAACTTCCCAAGAATTTCTTGAATCTACAAATTCAGGAAGCTTGATGAGTCCAAATAGAATCACCCTAAGAGACCCGTACTTAGTCGTATTATAGTTAAACTGCCTAAAACCAAGTAAAATAGACAGTCTTGAAAGGAGCCAGAGGAAAGTGACTTGCCATGTAAGAGGGATTCCCAAGTAGACTATTGGGGAATTTCTCAGTAGAAACTTTACAGGCCAGAAGATGGTCAGAGGACATATTTACAATGCTGAGAAAACAAACAAGGAAACAATCAACTCTCAACTAAGGATAGTATATCTGAACAAGCTGCCCTTCAAAAATGATGTCACAGTGAAGACATTCCCAGAAACACAAATGGTGGAAGGTGCATCGCCACAAGACCTGCCCTACAAAGAATGTTAAAGGGACTCCTTAAAATCTAAATAAAAGGACCCAAAAGAGTAACTGGAAGCCGTGGCATATAAAAGAGTAACTGGAAGCCGTGGCATATAAAAGTAACAGTTTCTGGTAAATGACTGCATGAGCAAATGTACACACATATACATATACCATATTTTGGTTTGTAATTCCACATTTATTTTGTGATAAACCAATCACAAAACGTCAAATAACATGTGAGTTTACATATACGAGGTGCCTAGAGTCGTCGTGTTTGCAGAGGCCAAAAGTAGAATGGTAGTCGCCAGGGTCTGGATTAGGGGAATAGTTAGTGTTTAATGAGTGCAGGGTTTCAGTTAATGGAAAAGTTTTGGGATGGAAGATAGTGTTGTTTGGAAAACAGTGTGGATGTACTTAATGCCACTGAACTGTGCACTTAAAAATGGTTAAAATAATAAATGTCAGTTTATGCACATGTTACATATGCATACAATACACAAAATGTATACATGCAATGTATACAATAAAACAATAATTGTATAATAATTTTCCAATACACGCAATATATACTTTTTAAGATGGGGCCTTGCTATATTGGTCAAGCTGATCTCAAACTCCTGGGCTCAAGTCATTCTCCCCCTCAATATCCTGAGTAGCTGGGGTTACAGGCATATATACAATTTTTTAATGGGCATACTTCAGAGAACATGTTCCTATGGTTTACTGCCAGGGAGAAAGACAGTAAATAAGTAAATAATGAGAACTTTGAGCCAATTTCAGATAGTAATATGTGCTGTGAAAAAATCTAAATATTTGCCAGGCACCGTGGCATGTGTCCGTAGGCTCAGGGGGCTGAGGCAGGAGGATTACTCGAGCACAGGAGTTTAAGGCTATAGAGAGCTATGCTCACGCCTGTAAATAGCCACTGCACTCTAGCCTGTGCAACATAGCAAGACCTCATCTCAAAAAAAAAAAAAAAAAAAAAAAAGCAGAAAAGAAGGGAGAAAAAAGAAAGATAATATAAATCTAAATAGAGTATAAAGAGAGAAACTGAGGTGGGAAGAAACATGAGGTTCTGACTCTAATGTCTTTGGAGGCCTTTCTGAGTGGGTGATTTTCCAGCCTGAGTGATGGGAAACAGGTGGCTACGTGTGCAGCCCTGGGGGGAGGACTCCAGGTGGAGAAACATCCCTGAGATGTTGAAAGAAGGCAAGGATGAGTGTGCTGGGACACAGTGAGGTGTGGGAGTGAGCTGGATAACTTGGGAGACCGACTGTCATGTAGAACCATGTTCAGTGTGCACTGGAATCATGCAATCTGATGCACATTTAAGAAAATTACTCTGCCTTCTGAGGGAATAATAAATTTTTATTTCAGAGGGAAGAGAGAAAGGCTAGATAAGAGGTTGTTGCCTTGTCCAGGCACTGGACACAGTGGAGACAGGGAAGATGATTGGGTTAGGAAAAGACTTAGAAGGTAGAATCCAGGACAATCTCCTATGGGCCAGACCAGTGTTTCCAGGAAAAGAGAAGACCCATGGATGACTCCTAGGACATTAGTCTCAGGAATGAGCGCGTGATGATGCCATTTACGAAAACAAGGAAGATGGGCAAAACAGTTTTTGGATGTGTGAATTCAACAGTTTTTTGTGGATCTTCTCAATTTGAGATGCTTGCAGAGGGCGTAGAGGCAGATAGATAAATGAACCTAGAGTCCAGGAGTGAAGTCAGGGCTGAAGCTACAGATGTGGTCACTATTTTGCAAAAGAAACACTTCCTAGAGAGAAGGGGCAGAGAAGGGGAAGCTGGTAAGAGACTGGGAGAACTAGAGGTAGAGTGTGTGGGATCCTGGAATCCTGGAGAAGAAGGCATTTCAAGCAGGACAGAGAGGAACAGTGCTGAAGGTGTGAAATAATGCTGACTCCTGCAAGGTAGTATTCAAATGTCAACCACAAGGGGCTCCTTGAAATGGGAACTGAGTGGGTGGCACAGCCAGGAGGGAGTTCCAGAAAGCAAGAAGCTACTCAGAACTCCAGGAGAGGATGCTCAGCTGTAAGTTCAGGTATCATCAGGGGCAGAAGCCCAGGACAGTGTCTATAATCCAGTGGCTGAACCATAAGCCTGCCCTTCTCTTCTTACAAAATGCTGAGGCTCTTCCCCTTCCTGCCAGGATTCAGAGACCTGGGGAGACAACTCTGGGGAGAGGGAGCTGCCTCTGTCCCCTGGGCTTTGAGAATGGCATGTCTTAGCTGAGCCTGGGCCTGCTGAGTGAGCCTCCCTGGGCCGCCAAGGCCTGGAATTCCCTGGGAGACAGCTTCTTCTTCTTCCAGGATGGCCATTTCTCCATCATAGCCCAGAAGAGAAAACTCTGGACCTGTGTGTGATGCACCTCCAGGCTCAGGTTTCTCAGCGGCTTTGACTTCCAAGGCAAGCTCACACTGCCTTTCTCCTCAATCCCAGGTAAAGCAATTACTGTCCAATGGTGGGGAAGAGCTATCTCTTTTCAAGCAAGTTAAAGTGGAGCAAGGGGAGCAGAAAAGGTGATTTTGGCACTGGTAGGATCTAGAACATGAATTGATCAATACAATGAGAGAACAGAGAGCAAGAGTGGAAGAGGAGTGAGTGATGTTTGCACATGTCAGCTTTCTCTATGTACCCAGCAGGGGCCATGTATCCTGGTAGGTGCAGCCTTGGAGCCATTTTGTAAATGGTGTTGAGGGCATAAGGGTCCTTGCTTCAGTAATCAGAGCAGGCCACGGGCTGCGAGAGACCCCTCCCCTCCACTACACTGACGAGACCTTTACATTCCTGCGGCAAGAGTCACCCATTGTCTTTGTCTGCTCTGAATGCTATAACAAAATACCATAAGCTGGGAGGTTTATAAACAACAGAAATTTATTTCTCACAGTTATGGAGGTGGAAAATCTATGACCAAGTCTCCAGCAAATTCAGTGTCTGGGGAGGATTCACTCCCTAGTTCATCGATGGTGACTTCTTACTGTGTCCTCACATACTAGAAAGGATGAAGGGTCTCTCTTGGGCCTCTCTGAAGAGGTCACTCATCCCATCCATGAAATTTCCACCTCCATGACCTAATCAATTCCAAAAAGCCACAACTCTTAAACTCATCACTTTGGAGGGCATTAGGTTTCAACATCAGTTTGGGGGAAACAAGACCATGGTACTCATCTTTTATAGCTACAGAAAACCTAGACTGAACTCCCCTACCACCTCAGCCTCCACTGTTTCAGATCTCTGCACTGAAGATATGGAGAATCCGTAATTATGAGAGGGGAGTTCTGAGGGGAAAAGGAAAAGGGGAAGGAAGTTCGTGCTGTTGATCACTTCACTGTGGCAGGTACTTTAAAAAAGTATTCAGCTTTAATCCCTCAAACTGTATTTTTTTTTTTACAGAGGAGGGTATCAAGGCTTAGAGATTCAAAGTAACTCTGCAAGATCACCCAGTTATTAGGAGAAGGCAGCGCTGGAGTACACACTCCTGTCTTCACAGCTAAGCCAGTGCTCTGGGTGCCGCCCCAGTGTCCAGGTTGCAGGAGGTTCAGGGCAGCAGAGGGGTGAGGGTTTAAGTGATTTCCTCCCAGACATCATCCCTGAGTCGGCCTTCTGGGCCTTGATGCTGTCACTTTAGATGTTCTCATTCCCCCAGGCACTAGGATTCAAAGACTTTTCCCAAGGAAACTTCACGCAGGAAAAATATCCACTTCCTCTAGGCATTTGAACAGGCAGGGCTGAGGCAGTGGTCCGGAGACAGGAGGGAGAGTTCACCGTGGACAAAGGAATCTGCTGGACATCAAGCCTCCAGTTGCTCTTGTGAAGGCTGCCTGGGGCCTCCTAGGGCTTCCCCTTCACTACCGGGGTTCATTCCACGTTGCTCTTCGCTAAGCTTAGAAACACGCCATTCATGGTGTTTTCTCATCTGATCATGAAGAACAGTCTACATAGAGTGTCTTTGAATCTGTGTACCCTCTTCACACTTTTCTTAGAGGAATGAATTTGAGTCCCTGAGCACCGGGTTCCCCCACTGCCTGGCTGGGCAGCAAGACAGGACCAGCCTTCCACTAAGCCTGTTTCCTCCTGTGATATCAACGAGGACATGACAACAGTCACTCATGTAGTTACTCTGAGCCTTTGCTATGTCTTTCCTCTCCTTTCCACATCAGTGCCTGACCCCCAAGAGAAAAGAGGAGCTTAGAGTTTCACTAATCTGCACAAAGAGACACAGCTAAGGAGTGGAGGAGCTGGAACCAGCTCCAGGTCTGTCCGGTGCCGCCATGTGTGTTTTCTGAGGCCTCCTATTATCCCTGGGGACAGATGCTAACCCAGCCTCAAAGAGGTGTCCTGAAAGTTGATGGGGCAACGCGTGTGAATGTGCCCAGTGGGCAAGGACAGGGCACACGGTTTTATCTCAGAAAGAAGAAATGTATTCTGAGCTAATTTGGTTTCACTTTTATTTGACACCAATCCCTCTGGACCTGGTGGGTTTTTCAGCAGGTCACGTTTGTGCTGGGAGCTGCTAATGGGAAAACTGGACTCCAGCTCCTCCAGGAAGCTGGTCCCTGACTGGACAGATGGCATTTCTGTCCTCTGAATCCTGAGCTGATCCAGCCCCACAGACCAATTAGGTTGTGATTTTACGATTGCACTTAGCTCTGGCATCATGTTTTATAAGCTCATACCAGAAGATAAAGGTTTGGAAAATGTAGAAATTTGAAGCAAAAATAACAGGATTGTCAGATACAACACTACTACCTAAGTGATCAGTAGAAACCATTTGGCAGCAGGCCAAATGAACATTATCCTATGTTGTATGTAGGCTGATGGTAAGTCGCATCCCAATTTTAAGACAGGGACTGAGGGGAAGGATCAATAGCCTTGTCTACCTAAAATAATTGAAAGGATCAGCACCCACTTTTTTTTTTTTTGACACGGAGTCTCACTCTGCTGTCCAGGCTGGAGTGCAGTGGTGCCATTCCAGCTCACTGCAAGCTCCGCCTCCTGGGTTCAAGCGATTCTCCTGCCTTAGCCTCCTGAGTAGCTGGGATTACAGGTGCCCGCTGCCATGTCTAGCTAATTTTTTGTATTTTTAATAGAGACGGAGTTTCACTGTGTTGGCCAGGGTGGTCTCGAAATCCAAACCTCGTGATCTGCCTGCCTCAGCCTCCCAACGTGCTGGGATTACAAGCGTGAGCCACCGCTCCTGGCCCAGAACTCACTTTTAAAGAGTGCATTCAGGCACAAAACTGAGAACAGCCATGCAGGCAACCCAGATGCCAAGGAATGGGTCAGCACTCCAAAGCTAGAAAGTTAAGGGTTTGCCTATACAGGCAGAAAACAAGGAAATTTAACAGGATTACAACATTTTTCATACCAGGCTAGTTAATGAGTTACAACAACTTGATTTGTTACAGCAATTTAAAAGAGTGTATTTTACTTTCCACCTTAGAAAATATGATAGTTCTGAAGTCTTCGTGGAAGAGAAGTGAGAAAGAAGTTAATCTGTAATAAAGATCAACAGTGAAGAGGGACAGGTCTTCTCTGGCACCCTTTAGTCCTTTATAGCATTTTACAAAACAACACAGGTGAAGAAAAGGTTGACCTGTAGTCAGAGGAACAGAGGTTACAGCTGCCTGTCATTTGACTCCAGTCCCATAATCACTATCTTTTAAGCCTCAAAATAATTTAAAGTTCCAACAGCTTTGATTTTTAATTAAGTATTTTTGCAGTTTTATCTCACTCAGTGTGAGCGGTTGCTAGGTTGAGTTTTGGAGGCCTTGTCTTGCCTGCTGCCACTGAGTTGGGGTGCCCTTCCCAGAGTGGACTGAGAAACACCCCAACTGTAAGGCAGTATCCAGGGCCTGGACCTCAGACCTCAGTGCCTTTCCCACTGTCCATGCTTCCTTTCTACAACAAGGCAAACAATACTGGCCACCTTTGTGCCCAGGTTGATCTGAGGGTCAAAGGAATGTAAGTATCGCTACATCACATGTTTAATATGTTTAAGCTGTAATGACGACTTTCTAAGTGTAAATCACAGGGCTGGACACTGGGAATGATACAGAGGTGGCTCAGATATTGATATGGTTGGCTCTGTGTCCCCACTCAAATCTCACCTTGAATTGTAATAATCCCAACAGGTCAAGGGCGGGACCAGGTGGAGATAATTAGATTATGGGTGCAGTTTCCTCCATGCTGTTCTCATGAGAGTGGGTGAGATCTCATGAGATCTGATGGTTTTATAAATGTCTGGCATTTCCCCTGCTGGCACTTCTCTCTCCTGCCACCGTGAGAACAAGGACATATTTGCTTCCTTTCCACCGTGGTTGGAAGTTTCCTGAGGCCTCTCCAGTCATGAGGAGCTGTGAGTCAATTAAACCTCTTTCCTTAATAAATTACCCAGCCTTGGCAGTTCTTTATAGTGGTGTGAGAATGGACTAATACAGATATGATCCCTGCTTTCAGGAAGATTTACAGTCTAGAAAGGGTGGCAGTTGCTGAGGAGAGTAAAAGTCACCTGGTGACCACTGAACAGAGAATGGAGTAAAAAACTTCTAATTTGCTGAATTTGGAAGGGAGGAAAGACCCCCTGGTGACCATCAAACAGGCCATCCAGAGGCAAAACTCCTTACTTGAGAATATAGACGGAATTAAACTTCTCTAGTATCTAAAGTCAGCATCTGGTTCCAGGCCTCATTCAACTTTTATAAGTAACTAAAATGTCCATCCACTTCTGAAATGCCACGTGGAAACTCATTTTGCAATGCTTGCTTACATTAAGGCACCAAAATGTCCTCAACTGTAATCATTGTTATAACCTACGTGGCTAATGTGGCCCAGATTACCCTCAAGCTCCCCTCTTAAGCTCCATAAATGCTCCTAAGGAAAATTCACTGCGGCACGCTCAGTCCCCTCTCAGTGAGGCACCCCACTGCACCATTTTGCAGTTTGATTCCTTTCTAATAAACTTTTCTTTTTCAAACCTATACTGTTGTTGGTAAATTCTTTTTACCAACCCACGAGTTGGCCACTTCCCAAGGCCAGGGCCCTGACACTTCGCCCGACAGACGCAAGTTAAACAGTCAAGCAATAAAACAAGAGGGGCAGACGGTGAACAGAAGAAAGGTTGCCAGGCCCAGTTGCTCACGCCTGTAATCACAGCACTTTGGGAGGCTGAGGCAGGTGAATCACCTGAGGTCAGGAGTTCGAGACCAGCCTGGCCAACATGGCAAAACCCTGTCTTTACTAAAAATACAAAAATTACCTGGATGTGGTGGTGTGTGCCTGTAATCTCAGCTACTTGGGAAGCTGAGGCAGGAGAATTGCTTGAACCCAGGAAGTGGAGGTTGCAGTGAGCCAAGATGGCACCACTACACTCCAGCCTTGGCAACAGAGCAAGGCTTTGTCTTAAATAAATAAATGAATGAATGAAAGGTGACCAGTGCCTGGGACTCAGATTGCCAGGGCCACCAACAGCAGAGGGTGACCTCAGGCAGAACTGTGGGTGGTCCTGCTGCTTCAACTCCTGCTGAGGGCAGGGTCAGCAGTCCAGAGAGTCTTGGCAGCTCAGGAGGCTGGATTGCAGAATTCCAGATCTGGACTTCATCCACCTCCCTCCAGCACCTCTCTCAGCACCTGTCTCAGCCCCACAGGCACCTCCAGGTGGACTCTGGGCTCATTTGCCTATCACTGACGAGGCTAACTCTCACTGTCCATCAGCTTCCAGATGCAGAGTAGCTCCAGGCCAAAGCAGGAGGTGGGTTGCCACTGTGGAATGCATGTCAGCTTTGCAGCCTGAAGATTGGGGTGAAAATCCAGCCTCACTGCTGGTAACAGTACAGCTGGGTCTTCAACCAAGCTCTGGCCACCCAAATGGGTGTGTTCCCTGATGCTCCTGGGTGGCTCTGAGTGTACTCTGGGGGCCCCACACCCCCATGTGGGACTTGGTTTACAGGTTATGCCTCAGTGGACATAGGTGCAGGGCCCTTGTGGGTTTCACCTGCTTCGGTGCAGGCCCTTGGGATAATGGGAGCCACCAAGCTGGGAGTTCCTGTGGTCACTGTGCACGTGGGCTTGACCCCATGTTCGTGCCTCTCCCTGTGTCTGTGCCATGCTGCCGTGGTTCATGTGTGGTCAGGCGTGTAGTTTAATCTTGCATGTCACTTGATTCTGTGCTGTGGCCTCTCTGTGTGTTTTTGTCCCTGTGGTAGTTAGGATTTTGGAGCAATGAAGGAGCCAGAAGTTGAAAAGTCATCTTTGAGCCTCCTCTGCAGCCAGAGCTGGGTGGAAGTGGAGGATAAATATATCTGACCCCAAACCCTTTCGCCTGGAGACAGTTAAAGGCATCGCAGAGCCAAGCCTCTGAAATCTTCTTCTCTGACTTTTCATTGCAGCATGATTAAAGGTGTATGTGGGGGTGTGCGTGTGCGTGTTGGGGAGTTTTCTGGCTTAGTAATCACAAGACTTTCTATAAAGCTCTTGAAAAATCTTCCACATGAGGCTGTCTTCTTAGGTTGAGTGGCCTTTCCCCTGGGGAGCCTCCAGGCACTGGGGAAGCATTTGTGGGATGGGGCTCCGTGTGGGTGGGATGCAGCCTCCTTCCCCACAGTTCTGAAGGCTCAGCTCCATGTCAGGCCACACAGCACATTATTAAAAGGACTGCAATTTGCCTGCCCTCCAGGCTGATACCTCTGAATGGTTTAGAAACCCATGAGATGCTCACAGGTTTTACAATTTTTAGTGGATACTAAGGCTAAAGGTTTTACCATGAGAAGAGAAGGGGTTAGGGAAAAAAAGATGGTGGCAAAAAAAATTGTGTGTCTCAGGAAACTTACCAGGTTCAAACCCAAAGCCTGCTTATCATCACCTCCTCAGGCAGCAACACAGGACATGGTACTCAGAGATGAATTCTGTTCTCTCTTCCTGGGGCAGAAATACAGATCGCCCCCCCCTCCCCCACAGCTCTAGGAGCTGCCATGCTGCATGATCACCTCCCCCTGTTGAGACGTCCCTCACTTCTTCTGTGCCATGGCCCTGCCCCCGTCCGTGCTTGTGTTACAGGTGCATCCTGGCTCTACATTCAGAGAATGACAGCAGCACAGCAATGACAGCAATGCTGTGAACACTCACTATGCCAGACACTGCAATCCAGGCTTTGCGTAGAGTATCTCACTAATCAACTCTGTAAGTGGAAACAATTCACTGTTCTTTATAGAGGAAGGAATGGAGACTCAGAGAGGTTGAGTGATTTACCCTGTGTTACACAGCTGGTAAACTCTAACCAGGGTCTGACTGAGCCTTAAACCCAGTATGTCAATCTCTGTGTTGTGCTGTACTTTACCTGCCATCCTCTTCCCCTCCCTCCTTCTGAACCAGGAGGCAGAGACCAGCTGTCAGTGTCTCTCTGTGGCAACCAAGCTGTCTCTGAGACCTGGCACTTGGGGAGCTGAAATAGCTGGAGGCTGGCCTGGAGGGTCAAAGTGAAGCTAAGGTGAGGGCCAGTGTTGGTCAAAGCCACCAGGCTTGTCACCTTGTCACCTTTTCATGTATAGACTTGAATAAGTACCTACAGAATAGAACAGAGCTCCCCGGTTCCTGCGTGGACAAAAAGGGTAAGTATGCTATCTTCCCATCTCCATCAACCTGTAAATGAAGAGGCAAAGCAGGTACCCCATCAGTGAAGCAAGGTGCCTAGGGCCTCATTAGCTTGTGTTTTTGGAGGCGTCTGTGAACAGCAGGTGCTCAGAATTAGCCCAAGGGAGAGAACAAATCTGCCTCCATTTAGAGCACAGGGAAAGCATCAATTTTTCATCTTGTCCAGATGGATCTGCAGCTTCCTTAAGAAAAAGACAAAAAGTCCAGTAAAGTCGGTCTGCGCTGGGAGAGCAGGAACAGTATTGATCATCTGCCACTGCTTCTTACTTCTTGATAACAGTTAATCCGTGACCCCACTTTTCTGATCACTGGTGGGGCTGTAAAGCCATTAGTTCAAAGGATGAGATCAAGTGGAATTGGGGAGGAGATGCTTGAGGCTTTCCCAAATCTCACCAGGCCCCAGAGCTTCAGAGGTGGTGAGGCTGGCACAGTGCCCTATAGCGAAAACAGTAGCCCTGAGGACGGGGCTCCCAGCAGAGTAATCAGCTCTTTCAAGCGTGGGCTTCGGCACTCCAGCCCAATGGTGAGCTCTGTCATCATAGGAATGCTTCTAGTGAAACAGAGTGGAAGGGGACCTTTACAAAGCTCAGACCATTTCTTCATTTACACATTTGCCTGTGGAAATGCCAAACAGTGAGTTTACCTGTGAAGGTTGCAGTCCCAACCCCCTTCAGTGAGTGTTTGTGGTTAATTTTGAACAAGAGTCCTGGGAATCCCGGTTCATGTCTAAGGCTTTTCAACCTTCTAATGTTAACTTTATACCCACATCTCTCTTCCCCTAGGTTGTTAGACACTTGTCTGGTACTCAAAAAGACATGCTAATTAAGTGGCAGGGAGACCAAGATTTAAAGTCAGCTGCTGCCAATGGGAAGGTGCCAGGTCTCTTCTTTTACAGACAGAATCCTTCTCAGGTTCATTCCCTGGGATTCTGTGTGCATCGCTGACAGTCCGGACCCTGTATGGCAACCTGCGTATGTCACTTCCTGCAGCCAGCCATCCCTGCTTGCCACAGGCCCATCTGCCCCTTCCTAAGGAGCCGGACACTCCCTGTCCTCTTCTCCTGACCCTGCTGCAGTGCCTGCACCTACCTGGGGACCACTGCCCACCTGGATGTCCACTTCTCACAGGTCACAGGGTCAGGCAGGGACTGAGCTCCAGGGAGTGGGAGGGTCCTCTTGGCCTAGGTGTGGGAATTAAGAGAGGATTCTGTACACAAGGGCTGAGGGAGGGGGTGATGGCAGCTCTCCAGAAAAATAAAAACGACATCCAGTGGGAGGAAAGACCAGGGAGGGGACTCTCCGTCCCAGGTCTGTGAACACCAGACACAGCACTTACTGTGAGCCTTTGCAGCTTTCCTTTCTTCGAATGCTCTGATTTTTTTCTCATTGCTGAGTGTATTGAACAGGAAACAATAACAAACTCAGAGAAGATGCACATTTACTGAAACACGGAGGGAGATTATAAGCCAGAGGCATTGCATTTTGGTAGCCAAAGTCAGAAGCCACTGGCAGTGGCGGCAGAGAGGGAAGAACACAGGTGACTTTCCAGAGGGGTCTCAGGAGACAAGAGTCTGACGACCTAGGATCTAGAAGCATTCATAGAACTTTGTGGTAGAGTTCTGCTGGCTGCAACGGTCGCCTCCCACCTGCCCAGGCCCTGCAGGGACTCAGGGAGCAGTGTGGACTGGCAGAGTGCTTAGTGCCGCAGCCGGGCGACCCAGGCTTCTGCTTACTCACCTACAAAATGCTATTGTTGTGTCTTCACAATTCATTCAAACACCCCATGTAACAAAAACAGGGTACTCCACTGAGAATTTTTTTTGAATTCTGTCTTTTTGGGAAAAACACTGCTTGTTCTGTGTCCATGGTAACAGGTAACTCTGCCAGTCTGCTTTAGTCCCGCTTAATAGATTGAGGGCAGCTTCCCTTCTCCCTGGCCCACCAGCAGCAGAGCCATTTCAGATGCCAGTAGAGGAAGTTGCTGCCGTGCAAAGCAAGCCACTTGTACTCTACTTGCTGCCGTCCAGGGCTGAGGTGAGCATGGAGCTGGGGGAGAAGTTCAGGGCTGTCTCATGGGGACAGACTTCTGGCAGAGGCAGATGAGCGGCAGTGTGTGCTCAGGAGCAAGTCCCTGCACCCGCACCTGCAGCGTGGCCAGATTTATCAAATACAAACAGAGGGCACCAAATTTAATTTGGATTTTAGATAATTAGTTTTTGTATACATGTATTTCAATCATTGCATGAGACACACACTAAAAAACCTGCCATCCTGTACTTTCTGTGAAAACCCTACACTCTTGCCATCTCAGCCACCATGGGACTGGCGATGTTAGGGTCACTGTGGGCTTGAGACAGAGAGGCCATGCTGGGGGTCTGGCAGATGTGCCCAGGGCCACGGGAGAAGCACAGCAGGAGCCACTCGTGGGCTCGAGATCCTCTGGTGCACAGCAGTGTCCTGGAGGCATCCTGCCTCTGCAGTATCGGACTCAGGGACACTGAGAGCCACAGGCCCTGGGTCAGGGCTTGGCTAAGACAAGGTGAGTTTCCAGGGCTTTGAGATGGGCCATGAGGACACTGTGGCTGAATGATCCACATGCAGTATTCTCATTTTCATGAAATGCTTAATTCAAGTGCCCTTTCTGATCAGTTCTTTTTTTTCCCAGTCTTACAGCTGTGAATTAAGTTTCTTCTGGAGCTCCTCATCATGATCCTTAAGTCCCTTAGGGTTTCTGGGAGAGCTGCATCCTGCAATGTGAGCAGGCGGGCCCAGGAGCAGCTGATGAGAAACGCAAGCCAAGCAGAGCTTGAAAACACACCTGGTGATGGGGAGACGCTGACTCCGGACACACCTGGTGAAGGGGAGATGCCGACTCAGGACACACCTGGTGACGGGGAGATGCCGACTCCGGACACACCTGGTGACGGGGAGATGCCGACTCCGGACACACCTGGTGACGGGGAGATGCCGACTCCGGACACACCTGGTGATGGGGAGATGCCAACTCAGAACACACTCAGGACACACCTGGGGATGGGGAAATGCCGACTCAGGACACACCTGGTGAAGGGGAAATGATGACTCAGGACACACCTAGGGACGGGGACATGTCGACTCCGGACACACCTGGTGATGGGGAGATGCCGATTCAGGTACTCTTCTCTTCTTAGCTTCACCTGGCCTGCTTTGGACATTTCCACGAGGGAAAGACATGGCAAGGGGCCCTGGATACAAGATGGGCTTGGGTTAGCAGACAGGGAAGCATTTTCTGGATCTCAGCTGAGCACCAGATCCTTCACAAGGATATTCAGAGCCATAGCCCCCTCCCTGCTCCAGGCCCTAGACCCCCACACTGCAGCCCTGGGGATAAGGGCTGTGGTTCCCAGCATGGCCCACCAGACCTGTCTCTGACTCAGTTCCCAGCTCTGCTTGGGCTTCCTGTGTGGAGGGAAAGGTGTACAAGGAGCCTGGGAAGTCATTTTCTGCCAGATCCAAGCCTGCTAAATTCCCCTTCCTGAGGAAGAGGCTGGCAGAAGTCACACCCAGGCAGTTTCATTGCCTCCTGTCTTGTCTGGGACATAAGCCTGGGGTGGGAGCTGGTGGGAGACCTCCCTCCTACTGCCCAGGTCTCCCAGGCACAGAGGAGCCATTGGCATCTGCCACAGGTAGGGCTGACTCACCCGGCAGCCCGGCCTTCTTATGTCTAGGCTCAAGGGCCGCTGGGGAGACTTGAGCAGTCTTTGGCAAGTGCTTCTCTCGCAAAGCTGCCTCCCCAGGCATTTAAGATTCTTTTTTTGGGAATAAGCCCTCAGTGAAAACTAAAGCCTGTGGCAAAAGCCTCTTGGATAGAAATGCAGTGAGTGACCTTTGCAGAGGTGGACCTGTGGAGAGTACTGGGTCCCGGGCAAACCAGGAAGGCAGGTGAACCAGTCCTGAAAACTGTCCTCTTTCCCTTCTCTTTTCCCATCCCTAGATGCCAGCACCTCGTCTGACTCCAGCACAACAAGCAGCCTGTAAGTCTTCCAAAAGTTCATTGTGGCCTGAAAGACCTGGGCAGTTCTGATGCCACCATGGGCTCCTTCAGGATCCCTCTAGAGAATCACAGAGCACTAGTGGGACTCTGCAGGTCTGGGGCTTAACCAAGCCCAAATGCCTGCCTCAGCTGTGCCCCCTGTGCATCGACAAGGCTGCCCTGGCCCTGCCTGCCTCCAGGAGCAGACAGAAAGGTTGGGACTTTCAGCAGCATCCACAGGCTTGGAGACACTTGCTCTGGTGGACCGTGAGGAGCTGGGGTGGACATTGCCCCAGCTCTGTGACATTGTCCGATCTTGCAGCCTAGGAAGGGCCTGATGAGTGAAGCCAAGCCTGCCCTCAGCTGAAGTTCCTGTTTGGACCTGGGGCCTCCTGGCCTGGCTGAGTGGCCACAGAGCACTTTTTTTGGTGACTGATTCTTGGAAAATAGGGTGGGACCCAGAAAGATGCTCCATAATCTTACACATCCTTTTACATGCACTTCAGAAGAACGATCAACCATGTGCTCTCACCCCTGCCACACAGCACTGTGGGGTCAGCAATGGGGAGACTACGGCTGTGGGCAGCGAAGGGAGTGATAGGGAAGGCACTCAGCTGGGCCTTGGGAGTGGGGAAGGACACAGAGCAGGGCTCCCCTTTGCTCACAGGCCTGAGGGGGCCACTGGTCAAGGGTGTGTCTGTAGAATGCCCACAGAATCTGTTGTCTAAGTTGGACATTTTTGTGAATGTAAAGGATGCTATTAACAATTATATCAGAACCATCTAGGAAAGATTGCACTTTATGGTTACCTAAGAATATGAAATGGAGAGTTTGGGAGTTTGGCAGTGGTGATGAGGAAATGCAAAATAAAGTTGTGGGGACAACCCAGAATAGACCAGAGTACAAGGCCCCTCTTCAGCCTGGGAGTGGGTGGGCGTTCCCGTCAGGCATTGGGAAAGTAAGGCTTGGGCCCTGGCTGTGGTCTGAGGAGGAAGGGATGCATTTGGAACAGACTGGGAGGGGCCTGAATGGCCTTGGAGAGTGGAGGACATGGTGGGTTCTGAGCACAGTGGCAAGGCCAGTGCTGGGCTTTAGGACGATCGCTCTGTCATTGGCAAGGTGAGTGGAGAGAGGCACCACATCCAAGACGGAGAAGCCGAACCCAGCCACCAGTGCTGGGGGTGGGAGGGGCGGGGGCTGAGCAGGCCATGAGCCAGGAAGTGGGGCACATTCCGTAGGTTTGTTCTCCAGGTTCCTCAGGCCCGCAGCAGGGGGTCCTTCTTGAATGGGCAGCTGAAGCTACACTATGCCCCCTCTAAGGCCTGTGCTGTGTGAGCAGCTTCATGGAGAAAAGTGGCCCAGCCGCATTCTGCTAAGGTGTTGCTGGGGTCACATAAAGCAACAGCCCCCAATCCAGCTCACCCACACCCCTTAACAACCAAGCCACTGGCTGTTCCAAAATTCTTCTCAATGGATACCCCATTTGTCTGCTACTGCAAAGTACAACAGATGCTCACTGGAACCTGACAACATTAGTCTCCTGTGCCTCAGTTTCCACAGCTGAAGGGGATGGCTCTCTTGCATGCCACCCCTCAATAGGAACACTTCCCAGATGGTTGCAAGCTGGTGACTCCACTTCACACTCCTGAGACCCAGCTATGGAAGTCCAGGGGCAGCCCCTCCAGGGTGGGGTGTGGGTCCTACAGGTGTCACAGAGGGAGGCCTGCAGGCACAGGCCAGAGCCCTTCTGAGGATTCGAGATCCTCACCCAGGAGGGAGGGCCAAGAAGCAGCTTCCATGAGTCCCTCGTCGGCCCCGGTGGCATGGTCGGGTTCTTCCATCTGTCTGCTGTGCTCAGTACTGGGCCTCTGGTGCCAGTGCACTCCCTTCAGCACCCTGTTCCTTCCTCCTGGCAGTGAGCCAAAAGGTCTACACTGCAAGCCAAGTGAGGTCAGAGACTCATTATCCAATGATGCAATAACTCTCTGAAGGGAGTGCACTGGCACATCTAACACCTGTTCCAGTTACATCTCTGGAAAAGGCAGGGGAGATATTTATCACCTGGTCCACCCCAGCCCATGGCCCCAGATGATACCAAACCCACAGGCTGGATTTGCAGGCGAGGTTTGGAGGCAGAACGAACGCTCTAGCAGCTGGCTCTTCTTTGCTTCCCCCACGTGTCTCTGTACCTCTGTATCCCTGGAGCTCAGAATGCCTGGCTGTGACACTGCAGGGAGCCTTCCTTGCTATTTGCTGAGTGTTGGCCGCTTGTCAGTTCTGCACCATAGCAGGGTCCTGACACCCAAAGTCCATATTGCACCCACCCCTGCAGGTCTCACAGCCTCCACATACTTCCCTGGCTTCCACAACACTGCCAGTTCCTGCTCTAAAAGACATTTGAGGTTGGACGCGGTGGCTCATGACTCTAATCCCAGCACTTTGTAAGGCCAAGGCTGGTGGATGGCTTGAGGTCAGGAGTTCGAGACTAGCCTGGGAAACATGGTGAAACCCTGTCTCTACAAAAAATACAAAAATTAGCCAGGCGTGGAAGATTGCACCACTGTACTCCAGCCGGGGTGACAGAGAAAGGCCCTATCTCAAGACAAACAAATAAATAAAATTTATGTTCCTAACTCGCACACGGCTGCTTCCTTTGGGGCCTGTGTTTTCCAAATGCTTGAATAGAAATAAATGCCAAGTCAACAGTTACTTTTGTCTTCAATGCAGGCCCTGTTGTGCTGTTGTGTGGTTTCATTGGTTGTGGTTACAGAATATGTTCTCTCCAACACTTCCCTGTGCTCTCTAGACAAGTGGCTTGCCATTTGAGTGGGAGGTGGGCTGGGACAGTCTTCATCATCTCTAGAGCTGGATGACCAAGTGAGGTGAATGCCTCTTTCAAGCCTTGATCCTTTGGGGCTTGGAGAAGCACACTGGAAATACTAGAAAAGTGTGGCCACGAGGACGTTGACATTTAGATTGCTGGTCCTCCAGACAGTGAAATGTGTGAGACTTAAAAAAATGAGAAGATTTGCCATGTCCACTGTTTTGGAGAACAGCGATGAGAATTAGCAACTGCCCTACAGTAAATTCATTCCATTTGAGGCAGCAGAAACAGTGCAGCATGGTCTAGCATTCCACAATCCCAGAGAGCACCTGAGTGCAGAACCAGCCCATTTAGAGTGTGCATACACAGTGTGATCCCCTTCTTTTAAATAATTTTTCTGTCTCTCTAATTCCTCATTCATGATCCATCCATCCATCTATGCATCCATTCATCCATGTATCCATCCATTGATCTATCCATCTATTCATTCATTCATCCATGCCTCAACCACCCATGCCTCCAACCATCCATCCATCCATCCATCCATGCATCTATTAATTTATGCATCCATGCACACATCTATCCATGCCCCCAACCATCCATGCCTCCAACCATCCATCCATCCATCCATCCATCCATCCATAAATCTATCCATGAATCTGTTCATCCATTCATCCATCCATCCATGCATCCATCTATCCATGCATCCATCCATCCATCCATCCATGCATCCATCTATCCATGCATCCATCCATCCATCCATCCATGCATCCATCCATCCATCCATGCATCCTTCCACCCATGCACCATCCATCCATGTATCCATGCCTCCATCCATGCATGCACCTGTCTATCCATTTATGGTTCCATTTATCCATCTACCCATCCATGCATCTATCCACCCATCCATCCATTCATCCATCCATGCATGGATGCATCCATGCATCCATCTATGCATTCATTCATCATCCATCCATGCATCCACCTATCCATTCATTTATCCATGCATCCATCTATGCATGCATTCATCATCCATCCATGCATCCACCTATCCATTCATTTATCCATGCATCCATGCATCCATTCATCCATCCATCCATCCATGCTTCCATTTATCCATTCATCCATCCATCCATCCATGCATCAATCCACACATCTGTTCATCTATCCATCCATCCATGCATCCATTTATCCACTCATCCACCCATCGATCCACCTATCCATCCATCCATCCATCCATCCATCCATGCATCTATCCATGCATCCATCTATGCATCCATCCATGCATCTATCCGTCCATCCATGAATCCATACATTCATCCATGCAGCCATCCATCCATCCATCTATCCATCCATCCATGCATCCATCCATCCATCCATGCATCCATCCATCCATCCATCCATCCATCCATCCATGCATCCACCTATCCATCTATCCATTCATTCATCCATCCATCCATCCATCCATCCATCCATCCATCCATCCATCTATCCATCCATCCATTTAACCATTCATCCATTCATCTATCCGTCCATCCATGCATTCATTTATTCATGCATCCCTCCATTTATTACAACACAATATATTCAAAGCTTTTGTCCCCATTCTTTTCTTAACCTGAAACTCTCTTCTTCCAGAGGTCCACATGGTTCATCTCTGCTTGTTCCCTGAATGTGCTCAGGTTTTACTTGCCTAGGGAGGCCTTCCCTAACCACCCTATATAAAAATAGCAGCTCTCTTACTGTTCTTCTTAATCCTCATTATTATATTTTAGGTTTGTTAATACCATTTTGTTGATACACTATTTTATATTATTTTGTTTATAGAAGGACAGAGGATTTGTTAGTTTCATTATAATTTTACTATGTCCTACTCTAAAACAATACTAGGTCTGAAATAAGTACTCAATGTACATTTGTTGAAAAATAGAGTCGATGAATAAATGAATGTTATAACTAAGTACATGCTATCTTTAAGAATCACCCTTTTGGAAGATTATATACTTAATTCCAATGGTGCCACTCATAACTTTTTAAAATTAATAATTACTTGTGTTTAGCACCAAGACATGCTACAGATGTATACACGTTTATTTCTAACTCATGGTATGATGCTGCAGGAGGTTGATGTTATCCCCACTGTTAAGATGAAGAAATGGGGCTTCCTAAAGTCATACAGCTCATGGATGGCAGGCCCAGGCTTCTGACTCAGTACATCTGCAGTCAATCTCCTTCCCTACTCAACACTGACTCTCAACCAGTCATCCCAGACTTTCTTTCACACAAGCCTCCCATATCTGTTTTAAGAACTGCACACAGAGCCCAGCCCCATCACTCTGTGGCCACATCTGGCCCTTCATCATGTCTGTCTGGCATCCTGATTCCTTACCTTGTCTGATTTGGCACCAGAAGATTTTGATTATTTCCCAAAATCAAACACCCCATAAAAAGTTAAACTGTGCCTGAAGACAAGACCTAATGTGCTGCTGAAGGCAGTGCCAAAGGGGCTGGTTCCCACATGATTATAAGAGTGGCCTTCATAGGGAGAAGGCTTTTGAAGGAAAATGCATTTCAGTATAAATACTATGTTGTGTTTGTAAAAAAAAAAAAAGATAGTTCCAGATTTTCACTAACTCTATGTGGTGGTTTTCCAAAAACCAACTAAAACCGTTGGGCAATTTTCAAGTAAATTCTAAAACCCTTTGTAAGTGTGTTTTACATATGATTTCTCAGCACAATCACAGTCTATTAATTGGCATTGATTCTAAGAATTACACAGAATTCTGTCCATTTGTGAGTCTTATGCCAAACAACTTTCTGGGTTTTTTTTTTTTGTTGTTGTTATTTGCTTGTTTGGTTGTTTTAAGGTTTGTAAGCAAAGAGACAGAGGCATCACTAAGATTTTTTTTTCCTGACATTTCTACCTTGTAATATGAAGGACCTCACTTGATCAGAAGATTTAATTAAGTTGCTCTTAATGGAGAAATTCCTTTTGGTTCAGCAGAACACCTATTTTATGACACAAGATATGGCCAAATCCACCACGATAGAAGTTTCAGGTCTCTTCCCTGGGAGTATTTAGGATCTCGCTCTGGTAGGAGAGAGGAACAGGCAGCCCATTTCCATTGGAATGTGACAAGGGCTGCACTAGAGGGCTCTCTCAGCACAGGCAAAGGGAAGCAGCCATTGCAGAGAGGGAAATCCCCCTGAAAAAGGTACCCGAGTGGAGTCCCCACGGCATGGATAGGAATGGGACAGTTAATGTTTACTGAGTCCTTGCTGTGAGCCAGGCACCATGCTGAGTGCTTCAACACATGTTCTCATTTTATTCCCACCACCGCCCCATGAGATGGGAGTTATTATCATTCACATTCTATGGCTGATGACACTGAAGCTCAATATTACTTTATTGGTACCAGGTGCTCCTGGGATTCAAGTCCTGGTCCAGCTGAGCCCAACTGCACTCTTCAGCCCTGCTAGCCAGGGCCTGTAGTGCAGAAAGGTGTCAGCCACGGGGTGCTTGCCAATGAAAACTTGCCATGCTTTCTCTAAGTGCCTTAGGTTAGGGGTCCCCAACCCTGGGCCGCAGACTGGTACTGGTCAGAGGCCTGTTAGGAACTGGGCCACATAGCAGGAGGTGAGCTGTGGGTAAGTGAGCATTACCACCTGAGGTCAGCCTCCTGTCAAGTCGGCCACGGCATTAGATTCTCATAGGAGTGACTGCACGTGCGAGGGATCTAGGCTATGTGATCATTTTGAGAATGAATGCCTAATGATCTGAGGTGGAACAGTTTCATCCAGAAACACCCTCCTGTCCATGGAAAAATTGTCTTCCATGAAACCGGTCCCTGGTGCCAAAAAGTTTGGGGACTGCTGCCTTAGATGACTAAACACATTTAGTCCTTAAAACAGCCTATGGAGAAAACATTGTGTCCCAGTAACAGATGCAAAACCTACAGCACAGACAGGTAGAATACTTGCCCTCACTCATCTTGCTAGTAAGGCAGGGCCAGGTTTCAAACCCAGCTGGGCCAACACCAGATCCTGGTTCTCAGCATGGTCCTCCCTGCATGGGTGTTTGGGAAACAACATGCAGATCTGTGGCATGAAGGGAGCCTGTGCCGTGGTGAGTGCCAAAACTGGAGGGAAAGTGGGTGTGGGGGAGACCTTGTCCAGGGAGCATGTGCACTGTGCCTGTGAGCTTAGACTTTGCCCTCAAGGAGATCAGGGTGGGGCTTTGAGGGATTTGAAGCACCAGGGTAACATGGTCAAATTTGTATTTCAGTGAGATCCAGTTGGATATCATACAGAGGGCAGGCTCATGTGGACAAGTCTAGACACAAGAAGACCAACCAGTGGGCTGATGCAGAGCCCTGCCTGCCAGGTGAAGGTGATTTGAGCGTGGGTGTATCAATGAGTAGGAGGAAATGAGAGAAGGGAGGCAGGGATGGGCTGTCCCTTTTAGTACATTGGAAGAGCTCACCCTTAAGGAAGATGAGAACTGGCTTTTTGGAAAGAGCCCAAAGTCTCTGTAGCAGAGGGGAGGCAAGTAAGGTCACATTCATGTCTAAATTGAGATGACTCAACTTTCCCCTCCTATCCTCCCTTAGCTAACAGGAGCTCAGCCCTTTGTAAAATTTATTTTCTTGGCACTTTCCTGAGAGTGTCTAGGTTTCCTAGTTGACTGACCAGTGTCTATTCTCAGCCTCCTCTTCCTCTAGTGACTTTCCACTACAAAGCCTAGGAAGTCACCCACTCAGCCTCAGAGCTCAGGTTCGCCGTGCGACCCAACCCCTAGCCATGAGATACCAGGGAACATCTGCCTTTTTGATAAAGAAAAAACCCTCCTCCTCCCTCAACTTCTCTCTGCCTTGAATGAGGATGTAATGTCCAGGGCTGTGGCAACCATATGACAAGCAAAGCGGAAGAAGTCATAGGAACTGCAGATATTTAGGTCTGACACCACTGAGCTGTCACTTACCTTCTGAGTTTTCATTGGTGAAAAATAGAAAGTGCTATTTGTTTAAGTTACTGTTGGCCAGTGATTATTTCATCAGCTGCTGAAAGCAGCTCCAACTGATGCATGTGTACTGCTCCTCAACCCCAGACTGTCAATACTCACTCCTGCTGCCTGGGCTGGAGACACTGGCCTCATCTCCTGCCTGCTGGTCTCTGAGTGTCTCACCGAAGGACAAGAGATGTTCTTGCAGAACAAGGCGAAGTATTCCTTTTTCTGTTTGCCAAGGAGAGGGGTCCCTAGGTAGGGCTGTTTGGAATTAACTTTCAGTTCACCTGCAGATTTTATTTTCTGTCCAAGGCATACATCCAGTAAGGGGGCACTGGGTTCAGGGAAAGATAAGTAGCAGCTCTCACCTGGGCTTGAAAGTCAACACTTCTGTCCTGCCCATTCCTGCTTAGAGAATTTCCTGGCAAATCACAAGGGCCCTGTGAGTGTGAACCATTAATCTTTCTGTGTGTATGATTATGTGAGCTTGTGCAGTCGTCTCTGAGATTATCACCTGCATCATCTCTCAGGGTTGTTGCCAGATGCAGGAAAGTGATCACACATAAATCACCTTGCATGGGTCCAGGATGTGCCTGCCATGCACTGCGTGGGAGCTTCATTCCTGGTCCTTTCTGACAAGATCTTTTATAATATCAGGTGAGACAAACTCCGGAGGCACCAAGCAGGAGGTGCTCCCTCTTTCTGAAAAAGGCTTTCCCGGTCTACCCACATCAGAAAAGACCTCAACTGACTAATCCAAACCCTCCATGCTGATTTTTAGGGCTATTTTCTCTGGCTTCTTTTCTAGCAAATGGAACACAGCCAGTCTCCTGCACAGACAGTTGCTGATTTTGTGTAGTGTGAGAGACAGTTATTATAAGCATCTGTCAAACTCCACCCCAAACAGAATTCAGGCTGAGTCCATCCATCCAAATGCTGGAAATGAGGCCTTTTCCCATTTCCTGAGCCACTGCACAGGCTGCCCTTTTCACCTTCTGAGACAATTACTGGCCAATGTTCCGAACTGAGTCTACCCCCCTATGATGAGCAGAGAAGCAGGAAGGACCATGGATGCTGGCCCACATACTGGAGAGATGGGGAAGTGAGATGCCATTTGAACCCCTGCCTGGGGGCCAACACAACACAAGCCCCACCAAGAAAGGAAGTACTCTTGGCCTCCTGAGAGACTCAGCTTAACCCTAGTTGTTTCTCCTTTTCAAGATAAACCTGCTCAGGGAGGCACATCCACTTCTCAGTTTGGAGCAAATTCAAACCTTGCAGAGAGTGCAGCCATGTGGACTTTTTATTTAAATCCAGATTGTAAGCTAGTTTAATCCCAGCAATCCCAAGAACAGGCATCTCCCTTTTCCTTTCGCAGCCTTCCTGGTTTGGAGGCCCTTTCTGATGCAAAGCCTCAGGCCTTGTTGTGGTAGTGCAGGCCAGACGTAGAGACAGTGCCTCCTTGGGAGCTGTTGAACACAGTGTATTGGGGAGGTTTGAAACACTGGCTCACTTAGAGCTCCGTGGGGCTCCACACTCCACTTGGGAAATAAGATGCTCCTCTGCCCTCACAAATATGCATCCTGTCCCTCATCATATTTAGTAACTTCCCTTAGTAGTCAGGGCTCTGCAGAGAACCTGGAGAGTAAGTGTCTCTATCTCTCTCTCAACATATTTAAGATAGATCGATGATGGATAGATGACTGACAGATAGATAGATAAGAGATAGGTAATAGATAGATAGATAGATGATAGGTAGATATGTAGATAGATCACAGATACATGGATAGATTTAAATGTAGATATAGATATATAGACATATAAATATAAATATAGATAAAGATGTGGGTGCTGGAAAATGTGAAATCTCTTGACTCTTGCATGGTTCTGAAATTATGGGAAAGCGTAAGGAGAAGAATGATCTGAGGAACTCAGTACTATTCCCCAGCTTCATAGAAAATGGAACAGCCAGGCTGTCCTTGTATGGGTTTAAAATTCCCTGGACACAATAGATTCCCTGGGCCTGCAGCACTTCTCTTACAAGACCTCTGTTTGAACGGGCTCTCCCTCACATAGTCCTCTCTTTTGACTATGAGGCCTTGATGTTACAGGGGTTGGATCTTTATGTAATATCCCAGATGCCTGTTCCATAATCAGCAGTGAGACTATGCCCCATTGTTATGGCACACAGAATGCTCTGCAGTTCAATAAATTAAACTATAGGAATTTAATTGGATCTGAGTTTAAATCCTGGCTCTGTTTCTTACTACTTGGGTGACCTTCAGCAAATTCTTCAGCCTTTCTAGAGCCTCAGTTTTCTTCGCTCTATGATGACAGTGGAATTTCTTTAGGCTTGTTGGGAAGAGTTGATATCATATATCATATAAATAATGCCTGATGAAGAGATAACAGATAAGGAGTATTCAGTAAAGCACTATTCTCCCTATGTCACCACTCATAACAAAGTATTTTTAATCTAAAAATACTCAAATCTAAAACTGTTCATTCCTGCTTTTATTCTCTAGAAAACAGTTAAACTTCAGGAAAATGTGTTGGGCTCTTTGTCCTTGCGATTCAGTTTTGCTCACTACAGTCTGCCGTAAGCAAGTTCTTGTCACTGCTGGGCAGGGCAGTGGAGGAAGGAGCAGCTCTCCATGTTGAAGTGCCCAAATCCTCCACACAGACCCTGACTGCAAGCCCCTCAGAGGGGCATTGCAAGCAGAGCCTCTGGCACTTGCTTCTATTGAGGAAGCTCAGAGACAAGTTTGATGTTTAATTACAACATGGATATATTTCTCAGCTAAGCTGATGTGTGACACTGCCTGTTCGTTTCTTTAGTTCTGATACTCATTATATTCATTTCCTTTTTCAGTATCAACCTTCATGTAAATGATTTTATTGTAAAAATGGAAAAAGGTAAGATATAAATAAACTTAACAAATCAAAATATTCCTGATTATATGTACATCAATAGCCAGCCAATCCCTGGGTTACATCCCCTCTAGATGTCATGGCATCTAATATATAAATATACGTATACCTATGTTTGTATATATATACACAAGCATGTGCCAGCATGCATGAGCATGCCTAAGCTTCCTGTTTTGTTTTTCCTAGGCCACTGCTTAATGGAATCAGGCAAAATGCTGATTTGGATAGAGACTGTCATAATGCTTTGCAAAAAAAAGATAATGCACTCAGTAAACAATTTCAACGATATCAACTATGCTCATAGAAATGATTTCACATCAGAATAAACATACTTAGAGAAAGGCACACACACGGTCTGAACAATAATTAGGGTTTGATCAACAGTGGGAGGAAACACTGAAGAAAATGGTGACATGCAGCACACAACACCCCTTCCTGGGGCTCCACTTTTCTCCACTTGGGTGAGATTTCCTACCTGAGACTAGTGCTTCCATTGCACTGGGGGAGGAGAAGAGACAAAAGGGGTTAACTTCAATTCCATAAAAAACCATGGAAAGAATCAAGAAAAAAGCTGAGGGCATGAAATCTGTGCACTGTAGCTTTGATGTTATGGTGGTGACATAGCTGAAAATAATTGATTTACATTAAAACAAGAAAAATCCTACTCAATTGCTAAAGAAAAAAAGTTAATAGGCCGGGCGCTGTGGCTCACGCCTGTAATCCCAGCATTTTGGGAGGCCGAGACGGGCAGACCACGAGGTCAGGAGATCGAGACCATCCTGGCTAACACGGTGAAATCCCGTCTCTACTAAAAATACAAAATAAAATAAAATAAAATAAAAAATTTTCCGGGCATGGTGGTGGGCGCCTGTAATCCCAGCTACTCAGGAGGCTGAGGCAGGAGAACGGCGTGAACCCAGGAGACGGAGCTTGCAGTGAGCCGAGATCGCGCCACTGCACTCCAGCCTGGGCGACAGAGCGAGACTCCACCTCAAAAAAAAAAAGTTAATAATATTTATTTTAAAAAATCCACTCTTGTTTTAATCTTGTTTTCTCTTTTCTCCAACCTGAGTAAACTCAGTTTTTCTCTCTAGACTTAGATCTTTCTTCACTAAGGTGCTACGTCGCTAGCCCTGCTTGTCGCTGTCCAGTGCTGAAAATGGCTCTTTTCCTGACCGTGGTATGTAAGCAAGAGTTCAATGATCAGCCTTGGAAAATCAGCAAATGAGTCTTGGCTCTTGGAAGCAGTGCTTTTTCTGCTTCAAAGAGCCTGTTCTCTTTATAGCCTATAAATAATCAAGGCAAAAATCATAAAAGTTTAGGCCATCAGCATCACTTAAAATCTTCATAATCAAGGCTGTCAATGAATCACTACACCTGCATTAAAGACAAGAGTACCCAAGCTGGTTTTGTACTTAAATAATGCTTCTTATTAGCTCAAGCACATAGAAAATGCATGCAGAGTATCTGTCTTTCTTTTACTTCCTGTAAAGTAAGACATATAAATGGCGTCATTTACCATCCATCAGAGTACTGGAAACCATATCTACGAAATACCTGCTCTGTCACACTTTAAAGGCCTTACAGCTTCAGGAATCTCCTATTCAAATATAAATACTTCTAGAAAAAGAAAAAAATTAAGCTTTAGCAGGCATATACATATTTTCACATGCACACACAACCTGAGGAGGGTTGGTGGCACTCAGCTGATCTTTAAAGTATTCTTCAGTTAAGTGCTCAAGTGAAAGACCTAAGCAGGGTGCCAGAATAATTAAGGTGAAGGAAGAGTCTAGAAAAATATGATTGATGAGTTCTATAGACAAATATCCAATTCATTTTTCTTATTTAGAACTTGAAAGTCTATTTGTCTTTCACTCATTCATCCAGCCCAAGTGCAAATCTATGCCTAACCTTGAGATCTGCCCAGGAAAGAATTTTTTGCTACATTTAGCAATGCTATGGTTATGACAGTCTCCCAGGAAGGAGGAGGAGGTAGTGGTGATGAAGAAGAAGGTAGAGAAAGGTCTCCTCTATATCAGCCTCTGCCATGACCTTGTGCATGTTTCTTAGCTAACTGTCCTGTCAACTCTATTGGGCTGTCTGAAATGGACTCTTTCCCATTTTAACACCATATCTGAGAAATTTAGTTGCAAGTCCAATTTGCAAGTTATGTAATTGGCTCTAGAATTTCAACATACATTCAGCTGTAAATTAGGAGGTATTATTTTCTCAAAATGCATGACCTAGGGATAGGCAGCTGATGGTGTTATTTTAGAGCTAGCTGGTGTGAGTGATGGAGTGATGGTCTTTCTTTGTTCTGTTGGCCTTTATTTTATGCTCATGACTTTGCCATGAGCAACATGGCACGTCCAACTCAAAATTATATCTGTAATCAAAGCAGAAAAATAAAAAAATTTCATTAGTTTCAACTGTTTCTTCTATTTGGAAAGAAAATAAATGTTCTAGACCCCTCCCCCACCCAGTAATCACATATAATTAATTAGTCTGAAAAATGACATATCACTACCCCTACTGTCAAAAAGGCTTAGGAAAATAGTATTGAGTTTTCCAGGCCCTATAGTGAAGCAAAGAAAAAAAGTGTTTTTGAGCCTAATTAGTGAGCTAAGTACGTTGACTGCCATCGTGATAGAATAGGAATAAAACCTGGGTCATTAAATACAAATTTTATTCTCCCCTACCTCCTTCTCCACCACACACACATACATACTTTCCACGGTAAGATTTCTGGCTTGTTTTCTGAATCCATATCTGCTTTTCTATAAAATATGTATGTTTTCAAAGAAAGGCCATTTCCATTCCAAACTGCTTCTATTTTAAAAACAAGCTAAGTCACCTATTCAGGCAGAGCAATGCATAACAGAAACTCACCATGTCAGGATTTAGGATCCCTTGTTTTTTATCCTGACTTGGTAAGAAATGGAAGATTTTTGCCTTCTCTATACTTCAGATTTAACTGTAAATATAAAGAAGCATTACCTTCTACCTCCTCACACAAGATGCATTTTGTTTGACATATTTATAAATGGATTTAAAACACTGTGTATAATCTCTACAGACTGGAGTGATACCAATAATATCACTGTCCACTCCTACGTACAATATCTGCACATAGCTCCATGGCTTAAAATCACTTTAACATGCATAACCTTTTTAGAGCCTTCCTTCATCCATTTATATGTTTAGTCTGAGTAGGAAAACATCTTACGTTTTCACGTCAGGCAACAACACCTCTCACAAAACACGCATTTTTCACAATTTCAATTGAAATCCAAATAGCTTTAAACATCTTGCTTTGTACAGCCCATCACTCATGCAACAGCCTCATTAAGAGTCTTTTAAAGTAATAACTGGCATGATGCTCCCTTCTCTCTTCCATCATCTGCCTTCCTCCAATGGACCCAAGGAGTGGAAGAGGTCTGTCACCTGAGTGGAAAAGCTCCAGAGACTTGAAGATATTGGGGTGCATTTCTGGGAGAAGTGGGCCTGGCTGAGGGATGTTTTCATGAGAATGTCAATGAATAGTTCAAAATAACTGATTCTGAGTAAGACTCATTGTTTGACTTATTGTTTTCTCTGGCTGTGGATGAAGAGAGTTTCCATATAGCAATCAGGGCCTCTAGACCAAATCTGCTGGTTAAAAAGCCCAGCTGGACCTCAGCCCTCAGACCAAGGCCTAGAAAACTTTCTGGGGTGAGGAGATCCACAATAAAGGTTAGAGAATAGGTTTTGAACATCTCCGAAAACTGAGTTTCTTCAGGTTTAGGGGTGGGTCAGAAAGGATGATGGTGCCGAGGACAGAGAACAGAAGCAAAGTGTTCATTTGCCCACATAACCATGCCCAGGCTGCTACCTTCTTTGGTTAGAGTGCAGCATTGGTAAAAATTGGAGACTCTGCATGCTCTGACCTCCCCTCCTGTTGAAGTGAGGGGCCTTCTGTGTGTTCTGCCATTTAGAAATGCTACTTACAAACTTTGATTAAAATGCATGAATGGGGCTGGGCACAGTAGCTCATACTTGTAATTCCAGAACTCTGAGAAGCCAAGGCGGAAGGTTGCTTGAGGCCAGGTGTTTGACACTAGTGTGGAAAACATAGCAAAATCTCATCTCTACAAAAATGTTTTAAAATTAGCTGGGCATGGTGGCACACACCTATAGTCCCAGCTACTCAGGAGCCTGAGATGGGAGGATTGCTAGAGCCCAGGAGTTCAAGGCTCCAGAGAGCTATGATTGTGCCAGGGCATTCCAGCCCAGATAACAGAGAGAGATTTCAATAAAATAACATAAAATAAAATGCATGAATGTATAAACAAGCCTGGTTTATTCATATAATGGAATATTATTCAGCCACAAAAAGTAATGAAGTATTTGATACATGCTACAACTTTTCACTTAGCATAATTTTCATCATATGTTCATTATTTGAGCCTAATGTGCAGAAAATTAGACCAAAAAAGTCAAGTACTGTATTATTTCATTTATCTAAAATATCTAGAATAGTTAAATCTGTACAGAGAACTAATTAGTGGTTGCTAATGTCTGGGAAGAAAGAAAAAATGGAAAGTGACTATTTAAGGGTAAAGGACTTTTCTTTTAAAAAGATCATAAAAATATTTTGGAACTAGAAAAAAGTATGACATCACAACCTTGCAAATGTGCTAAACATCATTGAATTTAACACTTTAAAATTGTTCTTTATGTTGTATGAATTTTACCTCAATAAACAAACAACCAATAAAAGCATTAATGTAATTTACTTCAACGCGAAAACATTGTAGGGCTCTAATCCAATATATAGCTAACCTGACATAGTGGGCAACTTCTACTGTGAATTCACTGTGTTTTCCACTGTTTTCTCTGGATCTGGCCTGATGATATGTTCTGGGACACTTTCTACCTCAAGGCTATGAGACAGGCAGTGGGAGAATAGCATAACGTATTAGGCTGGTGCAAAAGTAATTGTGGCTTTGCCACTACTTTCAATGGCAAAAACCACACTTCTTTTGCACCAACCCAATACCATTTTCCCTCCAGCTCCCTCTGTCAATCTTTAGGCCTGTGTTTGGTCTCCGTGTAGTGTAAGGCCTAAAACTAAAGACCTACATGATGTGCTGCCTTGACATTTGGTGAAACCATGACAGCTTTGAAGATTCTAATGCAGTTCCCGCCCCACTCTGACTCTGTCGATAGGGCCTCCTAGTCAAACAGGCCTCCTTATCCAGGGACTAGGCACAGTTTTTGTTTATACCTGAGAGGAGACCTTAGGCCCCCTGCCAGCCTGCACAGTTACTCAGACAAGCCAAGTGGTCCTTCCCTGGAAACCAGGGGCTCTCCACCCTCTTGAGACTGAGAAGCCCGTCTGCCAGTCTTTGGCTGTTTTGTCTCTGAGTTACAAACTTTTGGCCCATTGCTTAAGAGTTGCTTCCTTTGGGGTAAAGAACACTGGGATCTCTTGTATCACAGATACCCACAGTACAAATGAAGATAACGGGTGCCTCTACAGATGCTAAGGGTGGCAGAACAAGGCCTCACCAGGACACTTCCCATTCCCATGGAATTCTACACTGTATTGGCAGTGACCAAGGCTCTCATTTCACTCCTCAGAGTGCCTAACGCCGAACTCTTGAAAAAGCCATTTGTTGGAATTTTCACCTCCCCTGCAGGCCCTGTGAGACATAATGGACTCTCCAAAGAACTCCTATTAAGGTAAAAAGTAGCAAATGGGTCTATTGCTGGGTGTCACTATTGTCAAGGGCATTGACTAGTCTCGAATCACATTCCTGCTTCCTGGGGATGAGCATTCACCATGTCAATGCCTCACAGTTCTCTCAATTTCCCTTATTGGCCATAATGGGAGACACCTCAAAGGTTCATGTTTTTGACAACTGTCCCACCATGTGGCCCTCACCCTCCTGGCCTAGTACCCACTTCACTCCCTAGGGAGATGCTTCTACTTTCCAGGAGCCTGAATGAGGTAGGAGCTCAGCAGGACTGGTTTTGCAGGCTTACCAAGAGCCTGCTGGTAAAATGAGACATGGTAAAGAAGTGGGTCCAAACCTGCCAAGACCAAGATGTCAAGGAAAGCGACCTCTGGTTATGCTTATCATACACTAATTATAATACATTAGCATGCTACGGGAAACTCCCAACAGCGCATGACAATTTACAAATGCTGTGGCTACATGGGAACGTTACCTTATATGGTTGAAAACGGGTAAGAACCTTCAGTCCCGGAAATTGCCCACCCTTTTCCCAGAAAATTCATGAATAATTCACCCCTTGTTTAGCGTATGATCAAGAAATAACCATAGAAATAGCCAACTAGCTGCCCTTAGGGCTGCTCTGCCTATGGAGTAACCACTCTTTATTTTTTACTTTCTTAATAAACCTGCTTTCACTTTACTGTTAGCTCACTCTTTAATTCCTTCCTGTGTGAAGCCAATGTGGCCTCCCAGGCTGAATCCCAACTTTAGGGTTTTCCCTGTGATATCTATAAACACCATAGTTTAAACTGATGTCAGGGCATCAAGGGGCCAATGGTAGTGTAAGGCCTGATATTAAGTTTCAATAAAGAGTATGTCCTGCCTTGACATCTGGAACTGGGAGGGCCTTGCATAGCATGAGCCCATATCACTTGCCACCACCACCCTGCTCTGCTCATGCAGGTAAGGTCTCCTAGTTGAACAACCCACCTTATCAGGAAGACTAATTAGCAGTCCTTGCATACTCCTGAGTAGCAGTATTTAATTCCCTGCCAGCCCACAGCATTATTCGAACAAGGTAGTCACACTTTCCTACAGGAACCAGGGGCACCCCACCCTCTTGCTACTACAAAGCCTTCCTCCCTCCTTGTTCACTATGTACAACCCCCATGTGGCCCTGCATGGGTCGTGTGTCTTCCCGCATGGCTGTGAGTACATGTTACTAGTCAATGGCTGTCGGTCTCATCTGTCCACTGCCAGGCCACATATGTTTGGCCACACCTGTAACCACAGCCACAATTCCTCCCTCAACAATCGGGAGAATAGGAGGTGGCTAAAACTCCTGGATAAATCATTTTACTTCTCTTCTGATTAATATTGTGTTTTTGGATCCAGTCCTTAGATTTTATCCAGGACTCTGCATCAGAATCATGTATGGAAATGTGTAGAAGCAGCGGACCCATCACCCCCAAGACCAGCGATTCGAGTGTGAGGGCTCTGGAGTGGGCTACGGCTGCTGTATAGTTAGGTCATTGGTGATTATGGTGGTCAAACAGGTTCCTGACCATGGTCCACTTCAATGCTCTCAACATATCCCGTACATATGAATCACCTGGCAATCTTCTTTAAATGCATATTCTGATTCAGCAGGCACAGAGTGGGGTTTACATCTAAAACTTACGACAAACTCCCAGTGGCTGTTGCTGCTGCTGGTCCAGTTACCCCATTGTCCACAGCAAAAATCTAGACCAATGGTTCTCAGCCTTGGATGGGTTTCAGAATCACTGGCAATGCTTAAAAATAATTGATACCCAGGCCATACTTTAGATTAATTCATCAGAATTTGTAGGCATAAACTCACATATCTGCATTTTATCAATGTCTCCAGGAAATTCTGATTGCCTATAACATTTAGAGATAGTGGTCTAGAAGTGTGTTTCTTAACCTTTTTATTTTTCTTTTATAATCACTGCCCTAAAGAGCCTTTTTAGGCATATATTTTCCTAATTACTTCTACTGCTCTCCTCATAAAATTTTAAACCACTGATACATATTATGTATCCGTCTATGTACTGTGGCCCTTTAGAGAGACCCAATCCATTGTAATATTTTTCTAAATTTTTTCATCTCCTCCAACAACCAATTTCTCTCATTGAAAATGCATGGCCTAAAATGACAATCTTTGAGCACCATTTCAACTCTCTGATGCTTTGCCTATGATCGTAACTAGCGAAATCCCCAGGAAATAAGCAAAACAATCTCAAGAGACAGGAAGCAGAAACTCTGTTTTCAGTGCTGCAGCATCTAATGAGGAGGGCTCTGGGACACCCATATAATGTGTTATCAACATATCTTCTTTGTACCTACCTGGCATGGAAAGCCCTGTCCTCTGTTAATGCCACTCTTGTGTGTGTGTGTGTGTGTGTGTGTGTGTGTATGTTCATGTGTGTGTGTTTCAGGGGGCAGGAGTGTCTTCCCTCATCGGGTAAGGTTTTCGTGGTGCCATCACACAAAGACCCTCTGCTCTGACCAATTAATGAGCCTGTGACAAAGCATTATCTAGTTGGTTAAAATATGGTATATATGTGTATATGTGTATGTTTATTTATACACACGTGTGTTTTGTTAAAATGAATTATAAGTGAGGTTCTGTGAGAGTGCAGACCAGTGGGTCCCTACCCAGGGCCTCCCCAAGACTCCAGCATGCACCATGTCTCTCCATCATATTTGACTGTGGGAATTTTATTCTTAGGGCATCTTCTGGAAAAGTCGATAAGCTAGGAGTACCAAAATGATGGTTTCTTGGTTATGGTATTATGTATGATTTGTACTTTTTTTTGCTTATCTGCATTGAATGTATTTTCTACAATGAATATATGTTGCTTTCGTCATGAGAAAAAAATTGCTTTAACAAAACACAAACCCCGTTTGTCTCAGATCAGACTGAATCGTGGAACAGTGGGAGGTACTGAGCTGAGGGTGAGGGCAGGTCACTCAGCCCTGGGGAAAGGAAGTGGTCACGGCTGCAGTGAGGCCTGCCCATCGCCACTTCCCTCTGTCTGTCTCTCTTTCTCTGTGTTTGTGTCTCTCTGTCTTTCTATTTCAGTCTCTGTCTCTGTCTCTCTCTCTCTCTCTCTCCCTCCACCCCAGAAGTCTTTGAATACCTGTCTATTCTTGCCCAAGTTTTAGTAGAGAGAATGCTAGATGAAGGTGAGGTGGACGAGGCAAGGTGGATGTTTGCTATGGAGCTGGGGTTGGACAGTGAGTGTCTGCAGAGGGACTATAGACAGAATCAGGGCTGGGTGAGACCATCGGCAAAATTAGCCAACAGACACGCATCTCTCTGTGCAGTCAATATCGACACACCAGGCCTGACTGAGTGTGAAGGAGGGAGTTTCATCTGTGTCAGTGGGGAGAAGGCCCTGGGGTCAAGTGAAGGCCAGCTGCAGAGCCCGTGGAACATCAGGGGCTCCTCACATCTGTGTCACTGACCTCACTGTGTGGCCAGGCAGGAGGAAGGGGCAGCCTTCCCAGCACTGAGAGGGCTCAGCTTTCTTACCTGCTGCTGAGAGAGGGGAACCCTGCACCGGAACATGGAGAAGGCAGCTGAGGCTAACCACCGTTTTAAAACTTCATCCTACTTGGAGACCTCAGGAAATTCTGTGGTCCAAATGGAGGACAGAATTTCCTGAGATCTCCAAGTCACTCCTCTGCTCACTGAGATCGATGCACATCTGAGTTGCCTCCTTCGGAGAGGCTAATTAGAAACTCAAAAGAATATAACCATTTGTGTCTCACCTATCTGTGACCTGGAAGCTCCCTCCCTGCTTCCAGTCTCCCCGCCTTTGCTTCAAGTTGTCCCGCCTTTCCAGACCAAACAATGTGCTTCTTATATGTTGACTGATGTCTCATGTGTCCCTAAATGTGTAAAACCAAGCTGTGCCCTGACTACCTTGGGCACATGTCGTCAGGACTTCCTGAGGCTGTCACAGGTGCGTCTTCAAACTTGGCAAAATGAACTTTCTAAATCAACTGAGACCTGTCTCAAATTTTCAGGGTTCACAGGATATTTGTGAAAACTAAGGAATTAACAATGGTACAATATTATTAAACTACAAGCTTAATTCAAATTTCTGCCATGTTCGCACTAACTCCTGCTGTTGTTAGTGCTTGGTTCTGGCGTTATCACCTACTGTAAGTCATCTTGTGCCACTTTCCATGTGCCATTCCTACAGTAAACCATTTCTCCAAAGACCCTTGTTTCTTTTTATTGGAGGATGGTATTCAGAAACCAAGATCTGGATGCTGGGTGTGCTCATTGCTACTGGGGTGTTACAGCTTCTAGACCCTCTAAGTGTGTAGAGATAGGAAATGCATGCATGTATACCAACCCATGTGTGCACACGTGTCAGTAAGTCATGCTAACATAGTTCTGTAACCCCCAAGTCTCCTGTGTGGCCCATTAGAGTAAACCATATCCTACTCCCTCCACCACTGCCAACCACTGCTCTGTTTTCCATTCTTACGGTTCCACTTTTTCCCAAGCCCCACATAAATGTAATTGTACAATAATTGTAGCTTTAGGAGTGTGGATTATTTTACTGAGTAAACTCCCATTAGGATTCTTCTATGTTGCTGCATAAATCAACCATTGCCTCCTTGTGCTGCTGATTAATACTGCATATTATTGGTACACTAGGATCCGTTCATCCATTCACCTTTTGAGGAACATGTTGGGTGTTTTCGTTTTGAAATTTATGAATAAAGCTGTTATTAACATTCACATATGGTTTTTGTGTGAACAAACATTTTCAGTTCACTTGGGTAAATATCCAGGAAGAGCAAAGCTTGATCTATAAGTGTGCGTTTAATTTTATAAGAAATTGTCATGCTGTCTTCCAAAGTGGCTATGCTATTTTAAATTTCTCACCAGTAACAAATGAGGTGTTATCAGCTTTTTATATTTAAAAAGAATATAATACGTGCTTGGTGGTGTCTCATTTTAGTTTTAACTTTCATTTCTCATATGACAAATGATGTTAAGCATGTTTTATTATGCTTATTTGCTGTCCATATACATTCTTTGATGAAGTGTCTATTCAGTTGTTTGGCTCATTTAAAAAATTTGGTTGCCTATATTTTTGTTGTTGAGTTTTAACCGTTCTATATGTATTTTAAATAAAAGTACTTTGTCAGATATATCCTTGGAAAATATTTTATTTTTCATCAGGTATGTCTTCTTTCTATTTTCTTAACAGTGTTTTGTAAGGACCAAAAATTTTGTTTTAATAAAGTCTGATTTTTAATTAATTTATTTTATGGACAGTGTTTTGGTATTATCATTTTTAACAGCAAAAGTAACATTATTGCTTTGATTTGAACACCAAGAACAATGCCTGACAGTAACTATTTACACAATGTAGGAATACACAAGTGAATAAAGAAATAAATGAGTAAAAACTGGTGAGGGATTCTCAGACAGAGTAAAAACTTGCTGAGCTGACCAGCTCTGCCACTTTTACCCCGACAGATCCTCTTCTGTCAGACTGCTTTGAAGGGCAGCTTGCCAACTTCCACAGGGCAGAGGGGAGCCCACCTGGGTGGAGAATGGATGCAGGAATCGGTGCTGTCTGTCCTGCCGTGGGGGCTTAGGAAATGAAGACCTCAGAATGGGAAAGAAGGTGCACATCTGCCAAAAGAGCCTGCCTCCCAAAGATCCAAGAACCACCAAGAGCTGCCTCCTTGAATAAACTACTTATTCATGGCATTAAGAGGTTATTTGAGTTCAGCAATTTGAGTGAAGCAATTTGAGTTCAGCAATAACAGTGAGTACAGGATCCACCAAGACAAAGTAAAGCCATGCCATCAAAATAATGCTGAGGTTCCTACGGATACTGGACAACCAGTGCCAGGTAATAGATCATAGATATTCATGACCTTGGAGGATATGAAGAAAGATAAATTAGCAAGTCAACCCAAAGTTGCCCTTCATCATTTATCCACGTGGAAGAACATTTCTCAAATAGTCATAATGTGATTATGAAACACAATGGTAACTTTTATTGGGTGCTGTTAAAATGTATAAATAAGTGTTCTCATTTGGTAGTGTTCTTTTAGAAAATAAAGTAATTCATTCATGTCACATTTAAAGAAAGTCATAAATGGAAACTCAATAAATTAGTTAAAAAATGCAAATTTTCATGCAGTTCTTCAGTTCTGTTCTCTCCAAAAATAGCAACGGTTCTTCTTCCCCCTGGAGAAATCTGAATTAGTCAGCAGCACTGAACATCATCATTGTTATTATTAATTATTGTTCATTATTACATAGCCACTGTGTGCTGTCTTGGGTGTTTGCAAGGTCTAGTGAAGGCCACATAGGGTTGATAATTGTTCCTAAGAAAAGCAGATACAGCAAGGACACCTGGATGTGCACACCCACACATCCACCCACCCATAAACACACACACACAGCATCACACACCAGCACAGTGGGATTTTGCCAGAAAGAACAATCTCAGTGGGCTTGTGACTTCATCATTTTTTTGTTCTTTTCTATTCTTCTTTCTTAACTTTCTTTTTTTCTCTCCCCTTCCTCCCTCCCTCCCTCCCTTCCCTCCCTCCCTCCTTCCCTCCTTCCCTCTTTCCCTCCTTCCTTCCTTCCTTCCTTCCTTCCTTCCCTCCTTCCTTCCCTCCTTCCCTCCTTCCTTCCTTCCTTCCTTCCCTCCTTCCTTCCCTCTTTCCCTCCTTCCTCCCTTCCCTCCTTCCTTCCCTCCTTCCTTCCCTCCTTCCTTCCTTCCTTCCTTCCCTCCTTCCTTCCCTCCTTCCTTCCTTCCCTCCTTCCTTCCTTCCTTCCTTCCCTCCTTCCCTCCTTCCTTCCCTCCTTCCTTCCCTCCTTCCTTCCTTCCCTCCTTCCTTCCCTCCTTCCCTCCTTCCTTCCTTCCCTCCTTCCCTCCTTCCTTCCTTCCCTCCTTCCCTCCTTCCCTCCTTCCCTCCTTCCCTCCTTCCCTCCTTCCTTCCCTCCTTCCCTCCTTCCTTCCCTCCTTCCCTCCTTCCTTCCTTCCCTCCTTCCTTCCCTCCTTCCCTCCTTCCTTCCTTCCTTCCCTCCTTCCTTCCCTCCTTCCCTCCTTCCTTCCTTCCTTCCCTCCTTCCTTCCCTCTTTCCCTCCTTCCTTCCTTCCTTCCCTCCTTCCTTCCCTCCTTCCTTCCCTCCTTCCTTCCTTCCTTCCTTCCTTCCCTCCTTCCTTCCCTCCTTCCTTCCTTCCCTCCTTCCCTCCTTCCTTCCCTCTTTCCCTCCTTCCTTCCTTCCTTCCCTCCTTCCTTCCCTCCTTCCTTCCTTCCTTCCTTCCTTCCCTCCTTCCTTCCCTCCTTCCTTCCTTCCCTCCTTCCTTCCTTCCTTCCTTCCCTCCTTCCCTCCTTCCTTCCCTCCTTCCTTCCCTCCTTCCCTCCTTCCTTCCCTCCTTCCTTCCCTCCTTCCCTCCTTCCTTCCCTCCTTCCCTCCTTCCTTCCTTCCCTCCTTCCCTCCTTGCCTCCTTCCCTCCTTCCCTCCTTCCTTCCCTCCTTCCCTCCTTCCTTCCTTCCCTCCTTCCCTCCTTCCTTCCTTCCTTCCCTCCTTCCTTCCCTCCTTCCCTCCTTCCTTCCTTCCTTCCCTCCTTCCTTCCCTCCTTCCCTCCTTCCTTCCTTCCTTCCCTCCTTCCTTCCTTCCCTCCTTCCCTCCTTCCTTCCTTCCCTCCTTCCCTCCTTCCTTCCTTCCTTCCTTCCTTCCCTCCTTCCTTCCTTCCCTCCTTCCCTCCTTCCTTCCTTCCCTCCTTCCCTCCTTCCTTCCTTCCCTCCTTCATTCCTTCCTTCCTTCCTTCCTTCCTTCCCTCCTTCCCTCCTGTGTGAAGAGGGGTGTTGGAAGTGGTGGTAAGACATTGTGAAGAGATAGAGTGAAGGAAAAAAGGAGATGGAGGAGGCTGTGGGGCCACTGGCTGGGTGGAGTGCGGAGGATGGAGAAGAAAGGCTGGGGATGCTGGCTGGGTGGAGTGCGGAGGATGGTGAAGAAAGGATGGGGACGCTGGCTGGGTGGAGTGTGGAGGATGGTGAAGAAAGGATGGGGGTGCTGGCTGGGTGGAGTGCGGAGGATGGTGAAGAAAGGATGGGGATGCTGGCTGGGTGGAGTGTGGAGGGTGGAGAAGAAAGGCTGGGGGCACTGGCTGGATGGAGTGTGATGACATCTTACTCTCTGCTTTCTCTCTTCACCTCCAGGGAAACCAGTCTCCCAGAAGTCCCTATCTCAGGCTCTCCTTTTGGAGATGATTCTAAGACTCCGAAGCCTTTCACCTTTGGCTACTGCTGCTCTCTCCCTCTCACCTGGGCAGGTCATTTTGCCAACAGCTGTGGCCCACTCTTCCCAAACCTTCCCCATCTGTATGGTTTATGCCAGCAACCAGCTCTCTCTTGCCAAGCAACCCAATGCCTGTCAGTCTTGGTCGCCTCATAATACACTTAAACCATTTTATTTATTTTCAACCAGTTTATATATTGCAACTGCCATAGCACCTGTAAGAGCTTTGAGTTCTGCCATTGAGGTAGGATCAACTCTGGACCAGATTTAAGGCTGATAAAAACCAGAGAGAGGTACTGAAAGTTCTTCTCCAGAAGACATGCCCACCAGCACCAGGACAGCTTACCATTGCCGTGGCTACATCTGGAAGTTACCACCCCTTGCCATGGGAACATCCAGAAGTTGCTGTCCATTTTCAAGCTATTTCAGAGTAACCTGCCCCTTCATTAGCATGTCAATAAAAGTGTGTATAAATATGACTGCAAAAGTGCCCCTAGGCTGCTACTCAGCAGCCCTGTTCCATGGGAGCAGCAGTCACAGAGCTGTAACTCTGCCACCGATGAAATAAAGCTGTTTCCCAGTGAGTCGTGGTGGCTCACGCCTGTAATCCCAGCACTTTGGGAGGCAGAGGCAGGTGGATCACTTGAGGTCAGAAGTTCGAGACCAGCCTGGCCAACATGGTGAAACTTTGTCTCTGCTAAAAATATAAAAATTACCTGTGCGTGGTGGCACACGCCTGTAATCCCAGCTACTCAGGAGGCTGAGGCAGGAGAATCACTTGAACCAGGGAGGTGAAGGTTGAAGTGAGCCAAGATTGTACCATTGTACTTCAGCCTGGGCAACAAGAGCAAGACTCCGTCTGAAAAAAAAAAAAAAAAGAAACAAATGGAATGGTACCAGTTCCTGTTTGTACCTCTGGTAGAACTTGACTGTGAATCCGTCTGGTCCTGGGCTTTTTTTGGTTGGAAGGCTATTAATTACTGCCTCAATTTCGGAATTTGTTATTGGTCCACTCAGGGATTCGACATCTTCCTGGTTTAGTCTTAGGAGGGTGTATGTGTCCAGAAATTTATCCATTTCTTCTAGATTTTCTAGTTTCTTTGCATAGAGGTGTTTTTTTATAGTATTCTCTGAGGGTAGTTTGTATTTTTGGGATACATGGTGATATCCCTTTTATCATTTTTTTATTGTGTCTATTTGATTCTTCTCTCTTTTCTTCTTTATTAGTCTGGTTAGCGGTCTATTTTGCTAATCTTTTCAAGAAACCAGCTCCTGGATTCATCAATTTTTTGAAGGGTTTTTTGTGTCTCTATCTTCTTCAGTTCTGCTCTGATCTTAGTTATTTCTTGTCTTCTGCTAGCTTTTGAATTTGTTTACTCTTGCTTCTCTGGTTCTTTTACTTGTGATGTTAGGATGTCGATTATAGATCTTTCCCACTTTCTCCTGTGGGCATTTAGTGCTATAAATTTCCCTGTAAACACTGCTTTAGCAGAGATTCTGGTATTTTGTATCTTTGTTCTCATTGTTTTCAAAGAACTTATTTATTTCTGCCTTAATTTTGTTATTTACCCAGTAGTCATTCAGGAGCAGGTTGTTCTGTTTCCATGTAGTTGTGTGGTTTTGAGTGAGTCTCTTAATCCTGAGTTCTAATTGGATTGCACTGTGGTCTGAGAGACTGTTATAATTTCCATTATTTTGCATTTGCTGAGGAGTGTTTTACTTCCAATTATGTGGTCAATTTTAGAATAAGTGTGATGTGGTGCTGAGAAGAATGTATATTCTGTTGATTTGGGGTGGAGAGTTCTGTAGATGTCTATTACATCCGCTTGATCCAGAGCTGAGTTCAAGTCCTGAATATCCTTGTTAATTTTCTGTCTCCTTGATCTGTCTAATATTGACAGTCGGGTGTTAAAGCATCCCACTATTATTGTGTGGAAGCCTAAGTATCTTTGTAGGTCTCTAAGAACTTGCTTTATGAATCTGGGTGCTCCTGTAGTGGGTGCATATATATTTAGGATAGTTAGCTCTTCTTGTTGTGTTGATCCCTTTACCATTATGTAATGCCCTTCTTTGTCTTTTTTTATCTTTGTTGGTTTAAAGTCTGTTTTATCAGAGACTAGGATGGCAGCATCTGCTTTTTTTTGCTTTCCATTTGCTTGGTAAATATTCCTCCGTCCGTTTATTGTGAGCCTATGTGTGTCTTTGCACGTGAGATGGGTCTCCCAAGTACGCACACTGATGGGTCTTGACTCTTTATCCATTTTGAGGCCAGCATCATTCTGATACCAAAACCTGTCAGAGACACAACAAAAAAAGAAAATTTCAGGCCAATATCCCTGATGAACATCAATGTGAAAATCCTCAATAAAATACTGGCAAACTGAATCCAGCAGCACATCAAAAAGCTTATTCACCACAATCAAGTCAGCTTCATCCCTGGGATGCAAGGCTGGTTCAACATACACAAATCAATAAACATAATTTATCACATAAACAGAGCCAATGACAAAAACCACATGATTATCTCAATAGATGCAGAAAAGGCCTTTGATAAAATTCAACATCACTTCAGGCTAAAAACTCTCAATAAACTAGGTATTGATGGAACATATCTCAAAATAATAAGAGCTATTTAGGACAAACCCATATGCAATATCATACTGAATGGGCAAAAACTGGAAGCATTCCCTTTGAAAACTGACACAAGACAGGGATGCCCTTTCTCACCACTCCTATTCAACATAGTATTAGAAGCACTGGCCAGGGAAATCAGGCAAGATAAATAAATAAAGGGTATTCAAATAGGAAGAGAGGAAGTCAAATTGTCTCTGTTTGCAGATGACATGATTGTATATTTAGAAAACCCCATCGTCTCAGCCCAGAATCTCCTTAAGCTGATAAGCAACTTCAGCAAAGTCTCACCATACAAAACCAATGTGCAAAAATCACAAGCATTCCTATACAACAATAATAGACAGAGAGCCAAACCATGAGTGGACTCCCATTCACAATTGCTAAAATAAAATAAAATACCTAGGAATAAAATTTACAAGAGATGTAAAGGACCTCTTCAAGGGGAACCACAAACCACTGTTCAAGGAAATAAGAGAGAACACAAACAAATGGAAAAACATTCCGTGCTCATGGATAGGAAGAATCAATATTGTGAAAATGACCATACTGCCCAAAGTAATTTATAGATTCAATGCCATCCCCATCAAGCTACCATTGACTTTCTTTACAGAATTAGAGAAAACTACTTTAAATTTCATATGGAACCAAAAAAGAGCCCATATAGCCAAGACAATCCTAAGGACAAAGAACAAAGCTGGAAGCATCATGCTATCTGACTTCAAACTATACTGCAAGCCTACAGTAACCAAAACAGCATGGTACTGGTACCAAAACAGATACATAGACCAATGGAACAGAACAGAGGCCTCAGAAATAATGCCACACACATACAAGCATCTGATCTTTGACAAACCTGACAAAAACAAGCAATGGGGAAAGGATTCCCTATTTAATAAATGGTGTTTATTAATATTTAATAAACTGGCTAGCCATATGCAGAAAACTGAAACTGGACCCCTTCCTTACACCTTGTACAAAAATTAACTCAAGATAGATTAAAGACTTAAACGTAAGACCTAAAACCATAAAAACACTAGAAGAAAACCTAGGCAATACCATTCAGGTCATAGGCATTGGCAAAGACTTCATGACTAAAACACCAAAAACAATGGCAACAAAAGCCAAAATTGACATATGGGATCTAATTAAACTAAAGAGCTTCTGCACAGCAAAATAAACTGTCATCAGAGTGAACAGGCAACCCACAGAATGGGAGACAATTTTGAACTCTATCCATCTGACAAAGGGCTAATATCCAGAATCTACAAGGAACTTAAACAAATTTGCAAGAAACAAACAAACAACCCCATCAAAAAGTGGGTGAAGGATATGAACAGACACTTCTCAAAAGAAGACATTTATGTGGCCAACAAACATATGAAAAAAAGCTCATTATCACTGGTCATTAGAGAAACGCAAATCAAAACCACAATAAGATACCATTTCATGCCAGTTAGAATGGCAATCATTAAAAATTCAGGAAACAACAGATGCTGGAGAGGATGTGGAGAAATAGGAACACTTTTACACTGTTGGTGGGAGTGTAAATTAGTTCAACCATTGTGGAAGACAGTGTGGCAATTCCTCAAGGATCTAGAACCAGAAATATCATTTGACCTAGCAATCCCATTACTGGGTATATACCCAAAATATTATAAATCATTCTACTATAAAGACACATGCACCCGTATGTTTATTGCAGCACTATTCACAATAGCAAAGACTTGGAACCAACCCAAATGCCCATCAATGATAGCCTGGATAAAGAAAATGTGGCACATATACACCATGGAATACTATGCAGCCATAAACAATGATGAGTTGATGCCCTTTGCAGAGACATGAAGCTGAAAAACATCATTCTCAGCCAACTAACACAGGAACACAAAACCAAACACCACATGTTCTTATTCATAAGTGGGAGTTGAACAATGAATATACATGGACACCGGAAGAGGAACAACACACACTGAGGCCTTTCAGTAGGTAGGGGGCTAGTGGAGGGATAGCATTAGGAGAGATATCTAGTGTAGCTGACGGGTTGATGGTGCAGCACACCACCGTGGCACATGAATGCCTATGTAACAAACCTGCACATTCTGCACGTGGATCCCAGAACTTAAAGTATAATAATAATAATAATAATAATAATAATAATAATAAAGCTGTCTTCTTCTACCACCAGCTCACTCTTGAATTCCTTCCTGAATGAAGCCAAGAAGTTGCCCTATAACACCACTAAATTATTTTGTAACATTGAGTATGTTTATTGACTTCTCTAAGTCTCAGAATCTGTAATAAAAATGGGATGATTACAGTAACTAGATTTCAGACTCATTATGAAGACTAAATAAAATCATGTACTCCCAGGACCTCAATTCTGGTCTCTAAGTACTACTTCTCACTAAAATAAGCCAGGGCTTTTTTTGAGTAATGACCAATTCCAGGCACGTAAATGTATAAAATGATTCTGGGACATATTTTTGTCACATAAAATAGGAGATGCCAGGTGAGAAAGACTGAGGATCCTAGCAATAGAATTCCCCTTAGCCTAAAATTAACAAAGTGAGCATCAAAAAAATACTAATGGACACAGACTGAAACAATCAAATATATAAAAATCTATGCGTTCAAAAGATAATTTAAAATCATACTGTTCAGTACTTACTGGAGGTAGCAGGTGCTAAACTCATTACTCCAGATGTTGATAAACATAGCAGAATTTTAGAAAGCAATATCTTCTCAGCCATTAATAAAGTGATGAATCTAGGCAGTGATCACCAGTGGAAGCTAAAGCCCCGAGGAAGATAGGCGTATTTTAATTGAGAAATTACACAGACACCACTTGAACCACTGGCCAATCTTATGTCATGGACTGTGGGGCAGCTGCATCTTGTCCAACTCATGGGGCTGTGCAGTAGAAGTACCCAGTCTCACCTATAACATATCTTGCCTTTGAAATAAAACCTGAATCTAACCAAGACTCTAGGCTTAATTACCAGTTTATAAGGTTAATATAACCACTTAAACAAAACTGCAACGAAACAATTAGTTATATTCACAACATGGGACACTTCAGAGAGCAAATGACCTAGTAATTTATCCAAGAAATCAGTAGCTTCAAAAAGGAAGGGTGGGATGTTACAAAATAAAAGAGAATTAAGGGATGGGCGTGGTGGCTCATGCCTGTCATCCCAGCACTTAGGGAGGCAGAGGCGGGCGGATCACAAGGTCAGGAGATCGAGACCATCCTGGCTAACACGGTGAAACCCTATCTCTACTAAAAATACAAAAAAATTAGCCGGGAGCAGTGGCGGGCACCTCTAGTCCCAGCTACTCAGGAGGCTGAGGCAGGACAATGGCATGAACCCGGGGGGGCGGAGATTGCAGTGAGCCGAGATCGTGCCACTGCACTCCAGCCTGGGCAACAGAGGAAGACTCCATCACAGAAAAAAAAAGTAACATGAGAGAATGCAATGTGTTGACTTAATATTCTGATATAAATAAATCCACTATAAGAAAATGAGACAAAAGAGAAAATTTGAACATGGACTGAGTATAAGGTAATTTAATAGCACAGATAATTTGTTAGATGCTATTTTTGTTAGATATAAATTTGTTAGGTGTTATAATACACTAGAAGTTATAACATTATAATTACTTCCTATTTCCCATTTATTTCAAGAGTATTCATTACTGCTTGTTGAAACATTTAATTAACTGCTTTAAATCTTTATCAGATAATTCCAAATCTGTGTCTCCTCAGTGTTGTCATGTTTATTGTTTTTTTTCTGATATAGGTTGAGACTTTTCCTGTTTCTTTCTAGATCAGATAAGATGGATCATATCCTGGGTATTTGAATATTAAGCTATGCCACTCTAGGTCTCATTTAAATCCTGTGGAGAATCCTGGTGTTCTTGTTTCGGCAGGCAAGCAGCAAGGTTGAGTTCAGGCCGCACATTCTGAAACCTTCCGTGGTTGTGGCTTCAATGTCATTCCCAATGTCAAAGCCTTGGCAGTGCCTCTGGGGTCTGCTCTGCGTGTCTGCACCCAGTGAGTGGTCCTGAGCCTGTGCTGTACTCTATTTTTAGTTCAAACAAGCTTTTCTAGGTGCTTTCCAAAATATCCTCTTCCCTGACTCATAGGTAAACAATTTTTTAAAATATGATTTGTGACCTTTTAAAAATGAGAAAATTTGTTTGTTTTTATCACCCAAATTTTTCTTAAAGACATAGTAACCTATTGTACACATAATTTCAACTTTTGTTTTTTTTTGAGACGGAGTCTTGCTCTGTTCCCCAGGCTAGAGTGCAGTGGTACGATCTCGGCTCACTGCAAGCTCTGCCTCCCAGGTTCACTCCATTCTCCTGCCTCAGCCTCCCGAGTAGCTGGAACTACAGGCGCCTGCCACCACGCCTGGCTAATTTTGTTTGTTTGTTTTGTTTTGTTTTCAATAGAGATGGGGTTTCACCGTCTTAGCCAGGATGGTGTCAATCTCCTGACCTCGTGATCCACCTGCCTCGGCCTCCCAAAGTGCTGGGATTACAGGCGTGAGCCACCGTGCCCGGCCAATTTCAATTTTTTTAACTTAAAATTTTATCCTGGAGAAAAAGCAACATGAATACTTTTTAAACATAAAAATATTCTTCATGTCTATTTATAGCTAAGTAGTACTCCATTCTGTGGATGACTCTTCATGTCTATTTATAGCTAAGTAATACTCCATTCTGTGGATGTACCATGACTTATTTCACCCGTTCCCTATTCATAGGCATGTGTTTGATTTCAGCTTTTTGCCAAATCTACTTTTAATAGAGTTAATCCCCTGTCTTTAAACTAACCCCAGGAGAACTCGTGGGAGGATGGAAGCATAGCCCACTTATAACTCTGATCTTTCTCATGCATTACCAGCATCAGGAATCTCATTGTCTCAGAGTCCTGCTAGGCTCTGGCTAGCAGATTCAAGGCTGGTCAGGAAACCCCTTGGAGAAGAGTGTCTGCCTGTTTCTCTTCATGTAAATCACAAGCAAGAAAATGATGCTTTATTGCTTCTGGAAGCACAGATGCCAGCAAACAGGACGGGAAGACATCACAGATTCTGTTACCTGGGAAGCCCATTTGTGTTCTTGCTTTTTTGTTCAAATTTTGCAGCCAAAGTCCAGCTGTAGAGCTGTCTCTTAGCAACCAACCGGAGCTGGCTGCTCTTTGGGAATTCCCTGTGAACCAGCATATGGTGTTTTCTGATCCGACCTCTGCCAAGAAAAGATAACACACAGACATCTAAGAGAGATGAGAGGAGGGGGAAACTCATAAATGCCTTTGCCCTCTGCCCTCTTTCCACCCCAACACTCACACACTTACACATTATCCCAGAACTCCCAGCAAAGAAGGATAAGCTTTTGCAAGCACAAAGTCTCCGGTTGTCATTCCAGGGCTGCTGTGCCATAGCTACATTTAGAAAGTTGCAGGAGAAAATAAACTGATTAACAAGCAGCGAAACCTGCAAATTATGCCTCACTTAGGCTCAGATTCAGGAAAACCCAGACCAAACTTGGGATTCTAAGAGTCTCTCCGTGCAGGCTGACCTCATGGAGAAAGTGGCAGAACTTGTCCCTTCCACTGGGAAACCCTGGAGTTCATTCAGGAGACTGGATGCCTCTGGGATTGGGCTGCACTGTGGACCCCACTGTGGAATCACCACTCCCAGGCTGACCTCAGGAAAGTTCCAGATCTGTTCTCCACTTCTGCAACGAAACTTACCCGGCCCATGGTTTTATGCAGAAGTCTGACAAGGTACCTACATGGAATGCTCTTTCTTTAAACATTTGGAGATTCATTTATTTTTTGTTTATTTATTTTAAAAGGTCAAAATCATTCAATATCTTCCTTTTCTTCGGATATATGTAACTGGTTTATTCAAAGGGGAGTGTCCTAATTTGGGGGCAATGGGGGTGGTGTCCTTAGTGAAAGCAGGCTCTAAAGATTGAGGCTGCCCCACACTTTACCCTAGAGAGGTCTGGCCCTTCCTCATTTGTCACTCACACTGGGAAATCCTATTGCCCAGTGTCTGGGTCCAGGGTCCCAGAGAGGACACCGTCATTATAACCTATCTGAGCATTAGTACTTTTATCTGTGTGTCCTGCCAGAAGGGTTCTGAGGATTAAATGTGAAAATAGATGTGACCATGTGTGAAAACTGTAAATAGCTACTCCAATGTAAGCACTGTCAGCCATATAGTCATGATGCTAGCTGATCTGGATGATATCACAGGTCAGGCATTGTGCTAGATGTTCCAGTCCTTACAAGCAAGGCATTATTCTCATGCTACAAACAAAAAAAGAAGCCAGCTATGCTCATCAGGTGCCTTTCCCCCCAGGCCACCCTGGCATTCTCTGCTCTGTGGTGCTGGGGCTGAGAGTCTGCAAACTATATTTTTCTAGACTCCTGGCTGGCTGTCTCCAGTTAGGTCATGCCAAAGTGAGGTGCTGGGCAGTGATCGGAGGCTGAGGCTGGATGGGGTTCTCTTCCTGCGTCTGCACCCTAGTTTTAATTTTGCTGCAGCAGTGTATAATTATACCTCCTTTTCCTTTGCACTCCTTAGTACTGGGCTCAGGACACCAATCAGGGCATTCGTGACACTTAACAATTTAAGATCCAAGGCCAAGTGTCCCCTCAGAGGCCCCAACCTCAGCACAGGTAAGACGCTCCAGCAGTCTGATAGTTGGCTGCTTGAGACTCTCAAAGCTTTGACAGGTGGTGCCCGTCTCTGAGCTTCTGGATTTTGTAATGCCATTTCTGTTTTGTTTTCTGAAGACTAAGGAAAGCAGCTGTTTAGTTAAGTTCTGAATACCTAGGTTACCTCAGTATCTACTTTTTGCTCCATCTGTCTCTAACACTTATCTAATTTCTTGTATTTTATAATACTTTTAAAAATCTGGTGAGTTTTCTGTTTACTGAATCAGTACCCTTGATCAAAGGTCCCAAGGCTGGTGAGTGGTGGCTCTGGCAGCCAGCCAGTACTCCGAACTGCAAAACTCATGTTCCTTCCTTTGCCTCACATTATATTAGTGATTGGCTTTTATCAGAGATCTTAAGTTCCAGGCTCACTTCAGGACCATCACCCATACCATCGGCCCTCTGTATTTACAGGTTTTCATATCTGTGTATTCAACCAACCACAAATCAAAAATATTCAAAAAATGAATATAGAAAGTAACAATATAACAATAACATGTTGATACAAGCCGGGTGCTATGGCTCACACCTGTAGTTCCATCTACTTGAGAGGCTGAGGCAGGAGGATCACTTGAGCCCAGGAGCTCAAGCCTGCAGAGAGCTGGGATTGCACCACATACTCCAGGCTGGAGGACAGAATAAGATTCTGAGTGAGACCTTGTCTCTATGAAAAAAAATATACAAATTTTAAAATACAGCATAACAACTATTGACATAGCATTTACATCATGTCAGCTCTGATGAGTAATCTAGAGATGATGTAACATACATGGCAGACTGTGCATAGCTTATCTGCAAGTAATGTAGGATGCCATTTCTATACAGAGCTTAAGCAATCCTTTCTATGAGGATTTGGTATCCCTAGGGGTCCTGGAGCCAATGCCCTGTGGTAATTCTGTGTGAGCACTAAATGAGATGATGCCGGAGAAAACAGTTGGTCCATGGCAAGCACACCATGTATTTCTTAGTTATTATTGTTGAATAATACATTCAATATTAGTTATTATTGTTGAATGTAGATTTTGTTCAATAACAGTTATTATTGGTGAATGTGGATTTTGTTCAGTGGAAGGAAGACTTTGGCAGAGGGGTGTCTGATGGGTAGGGGCAGCCAAAAACAAAGGCCATTGCTGTTTCCTAGGGACAGAACAAGACCCTTCTTTGGCAGAGACAATCTGAGGCTGGTATCTTACCTCCTTTGCACCAGGCTTCAGGGAGGAAGCTTGGTCCCATGAAGGCCCAAGAGCTGGGCTCCAGCAGCCCTGGGAGTGGGGAAGGTCTATGAGTGAGGCAGGCACTGTCTCAGAGCAGGACACAGATGATGCAGGCAGAGGTTCCTGGGCCATTTCCTTACGCAGAGGAGAGACGGGGTGCGAAGGGGGTGCAGTAAGGTGCATGCGATCTCCATTTTCAGACCAGGTATAGCTAGAAAAAAGAGATAAACAAGCAAGCTCCTCAGCCTCTGGGGACATGAAAGCCTCTGAAAGCAAAAGTGGGGCTTGAAGGGCCTTGCAAAGTTGACAGGAAGAGAGAGACTAATGCATGTCCATGGGGCTAGGCAGGGTGTCAGGGCAAAGTAGTGACAGCAGAGGGGAGAAGGAGGAAGAAGAGATGGCTCCTGTGGCCTGTGCAGTGGGGGTCTCTCAGGCTTAGGGAGAAGCATTTCTGTTTTTCTTTAAAACTAACTCTAAACTGAGACTTTACACAGAGGCCTCTGCCAAACATGGTATGTATATGTATGTATGTATGTATTTCCCCAGAGAAGAGCAGAATGAGGACATTCATCAAGTCCGGGAACCCAGACACACAGGGGTCCTCCAAAGGGCAATCAGCTTGTCCTCTGGGTGACTAGTTGAAAAGAGGCACTTGAATTAATCAGCGGCCCAGACACTCTGGCTGCCAGCAGACACACCCTCTGATCTCTCTGAATGAGAAAACCAGGTTCACGGATCTGTGCAGGCAGCCCCCACTCCAAGCAGGACTCCCCAGAAAGGCAGGCAAGGAAGGGAGAGCAAGGACAGGGGCTCCCGTTTCCTCTCCTGCACAGCGGCATCTTTAGCCTCTCACGTTGGCATTTGATCTGCTCTTGAATAGAATGCGGGGAGGAACTGGGTCTGGAGCCAGAGGTGGAAAGTCACACCCCAACTTCATTTCTGGGTTCAAATCCTGGCTCTGCCCTTACTAGCTGTGAGGTGTGAGCACTTCTTCAAAGTGTTCTTTGCCTCAGTTTTCTCATCTCAGACACAATGGTCATTGTGGTACCTGCCTCAGAGGCTCATGTGAGAATTAAATGTAAATGTATGAAATTATGGCAGTAGCCAAGATATGGGAACAGCCTAAATGCCCACTGATGAATGAAGGGATAAAGAAGACGTGGTGTGGACAGTCATGTGCCGAATAACAATGTTTTGGTCAATGGTGGTTCCCACACACGATGGTGGTTCCACTAAAATATAATCGAGCTAGAAAAAGCCCCCGTCACTTCACGACATCATCATCACAGCACAACACATTCCCCTTTGTTTGCGGTAACCCTGGTGTAAACAAACCTGTGTCACTTCTAGCTGTGGGAAACTCTAGCACACACAGTACGTACCGTACACAATACTTGGTAATGATAATGCATCTGTTTACATATTTACGCTATTATATTTTTTACCAATATTTTAGAGTATCCTTTTTTTTACTTGTATATAAAAAAAGGTAACTGCAAAGCAGCCTCAGGCAGGTCAGTCAAGAGGTTTCCAGAAGAAGGCATCGCTATCGTGGGAGATGGCAGCTCCATGCCTGTTACTGCCCCTGAGGACGTTCCAGTGGGACAGGGTGTGGGGGTGGAAGACAGCAACAGTGACAATCCTGACCCTAAGTAAGCCTAGGCTAATGTGTGTGTGTCTCGGTTTTTAACAAAAAGCTTTAAAAAGTAAAAATAAATAAAAAATAGAAACAAAGCGTATAGAATAAATATATAAAGAAAGATAGGTGTTCAATGTGTGTTTTAAGCTAAATATTATTATAAAAGAGTTGAAAGATTTTTTTAAAGCTTGTAAAGTAAAAACATTACAATCAGCTAAGGTTAATTGATTATTAAAGAAGGAAAAATACTTATTATAAATTTGGTGTAGCCTAAGTGTGCAGCGTTTACAGTTCACAGTAACATCCTAGGCCTTCACTTTCACTCACACAAGCTCATCGACTTGTGACCCAGAGCAACTTCCTGTTCTGCACACTCTATTTATACTAAGCGTCCTGTACAGGTGTACTATTTTTCTATTCTATACTGTATTTTTACTGTACCTTTTCTACATTTAGGTATGTTTAGACACACAAATACTTACCACTGTGCTACAATTGCCTACAGCATATTCGGTACAGTAACATACACTGCAGGTTTGTAGCCTAGGCCGTAGGCCACACCATCTAGCCTAGGTGTGTAATAGGCCACGCCATCTAGCCTAGGTGTGTAATAGGCAACGCCATCTAGCCTAGGTGTGTAATAGGCAACGCCATCTAGCTTAGGTGTGTAATAGGCCATGTCATCTAGCCTAGGTGTGTAATAGGCCACGCCATCTAGCCTAGGTGTGTAATAGGCAATGCCATCTAGCCTAGGTGTGTAATAGGCCATGCCATCTAGCCTAGGTGTGTAATAGGCCATGCCATCTAGCCTAGTGTGTAATAGGCCATGCCATCTAGCCTAGTGTGTAATAGGCCATGCCATCTAGCCTAGTGTGTAATAGGCCATGCCATCTAGCCTAGTGTGTAATAGGCCATGCCATCTAGCCTAGGTGTATAATAGGCAACGCCATCTAGCCTAGGTGTGTAATAGGCAACGCCATCTAGCCTAGGTGTATAAAATAGGCCATGCCATCTAGGTTTGTGATGTTCCCAGAATGACAAAATCACCTAACAACACGTTTCTCAGAACATATCCCCATGGTTAAGTGAAGCATGACTGTACATATAATGGAATATTATTCAACCTTTAAAAAGAAGGACATTTTGACAGGTGGGAAAACATGAATAAACCTGGAGGACATTATGCAAAGTGAAACAAGCCAGTCACAGGACAGGCACTGCACGATCCCACGTATGCGAGGTATCTGAAACACTCAAACTCATACAATCAAAGAGGAGGATGGTGATTATCAATGGGGCTTAGGGGAGGGGAAAGGGGGGTTACTGTTTAACAGGTATGAAGTTTAGTTATGCAAGATGAATATGTTCTAGAGATCTGCTATGTGGCCTCATGCCTAAAGTTAACAACACTATATTGTATACTTAAAAATTAAGGGGGCAGATTTCATGTTCAGCACACAGAAAAAGAATGTGAAAGCATGAAAAGTGCTTATTCAGTGTCCTTATACACAAGAAACGCTCAACATGTTACAGCTATAATTACTGTCACTGTGTTCCAAGTGCTGTAGCTGAAAAGGTTAAAAAGAGCCACGGTCCCTTTGCTCTTGGATTTCACAGTTCAGCAGCTCATAAAAGGTAGCATATATCACCTAGGCTGGGACCACTGCCACAAGATATTCCTTTCTCACAGCCTGCAGACCATGCAATCAAGGTTCTGGCCTCCACGAGATAAACAGGAAAGATGCTCTCCTGCCAAGGGGACCCTGAGAATTGGATTACAGGTTGCCATAAATCTTCCCTGCAGAAAAAATGTTTCCCTCAGTCAATCTTACAAGTCTCACATTGAAGTTCAATGAATGTTTTGGTTATAAGGAACCCAGAATCATTAAGACAGAGAGCAGCAGGTTCTCATCCTCTAGCATTAGAAGTTTGTTTCTTGACAGTCAATTACAAAAAAGAAAAAACTCAAATCCCAAATCTTCTGAAATTTAATAGAAAAAAATACATAAATTAATAATGAATGTTTAAGAGATAGCTTCTTTTAGATTTATAAGAATATTAAGACAAAGCTGACTTTAATAGGAAAACTATATTTGCAAATAAGGCAGCAAAATGCATATATTTGCAGTTTTGTTAAATAAAGTGTTTCCTGAAACCAACATAGTACTAGAATATAAAGCACAATAAACAGGAAATCAAAAACAGCAGCCATGTGAGGAGAGCAGTGGCTGGCAGCAGTGGGACAGGGACAAGGGACATGGTAGCTGCTCTTAGTGGACACATGTGTCCCTCCTTCCTCTGAGGCCACTGCCACCCAGCCCTCTGGAGGCCCCATGCCCTTCCTCCAAGGGCCCTCCCTCCAAGAGCAGTCACCCTGGCTTCTTGGCCCTCCATCCTGACTCCTTGAAGACCTCAACACCTATTCACAGGCCCCTCTCCTTCCTGCTTCTCTGTCTTCTTGAGGTCTTCATATCCATGTGCCCTACAGATCCCTGGCCTCTCAGTCCCAATTTTCTAATCTGTAGGGACCTGTTTTCAACTCTACACCTAGACCCATGGTTCTGCCCTTAACTCTATCATCTGTTGCATCTCAAACATGAATTCAAGGAGCCCACTCTAACCATGGCCTTTCCTTCTAGCCCACAAACTCTAGTAGCCTGGCTGCAAAATCTGTTCACTCTCATCAGGAACTGTCATGTATTGCTCATGGCTATCTATGTGTGTTCATCCATCCGTCCATCCATCCATCCACCTATCTATCCATCCATCCATCCATTTGTCCATGTGTTCGCCCATTCATCCATCCATCCATACATTTATCCATCCATCTGACCATCCATTCATCCATCCATCCATCCATCTGTTTATCCATCCATCCATCTATTCATCCATCCATCCATACATTTATCCATCCATCTGACCGTCCATTCATCCATCCATCCATCCATCTGTTTATCCATCCATCCATCTGTTCATCCATCCATCCATCCATCCATCCACTCATCCATCCATCCAGTCTCGTTGGAGTTCATTTTCTTCACTAAGTACCTTAAATCTGTGGTCCTTACATGTAAATTCAACTTCTTTGCCCCATTCTTACTCCATTGTAGTTATTTTGCCAAACACCAACTTTGCCTTTCTGTCTCCCTATACTTTTCTACCCCAACACTGCTTAGCCATCCCATCATGTTTCTCAAATATGTTCACTTTTCCACTTTCCTAAATATCTATGTCATGCATTCTTTTTTTCATCCCTTTGTATTCCCTTCACATCCCCAGAATTGTCAGACAAACTGAGGTGACATCTCACTAGAAAATAAAACTATTAGACAGGAATTATTAATATTTCAATGTCTTAAGTGGGGTTGAGGTATGGGGCTACCTTTTGTGAATTTTTTGTCTTATTCTTCCACCCTAAAATATACAGGCAGCATCTTTCTCCTATTAGATAGTTAGACATTGTTGAGTGTGCATTAGGTACATACTCCAGTCCACTCATGTCATTACATCTTCACAGCCACAAGCGTATTGTGTCTGTGTTTCAAAGATGAGGCAACCAAGGCACTGAGGTGCTACATAATTGTCCAAGGTTATGCAGTAGTGGAGCTGTGGCTTCAGCCAGGGAATGCCCTCCTCATGTGTGATGGTCCCACCCCTCCTCATAATTCTCAGTTTTCCTCCTTTGCAATTCCCAAGTTTCCTATGTGTTCCTACTCTTTCTCAACTGGATCAAGTGCTCAGGATTAAGAAAGTTGTCCTCCACCTATCTGCACACAGTCTCACTTTCTGGGAGAGACTTGACAAGTACTTCAGGCTTTCCAGTATTACTAGACTAGATTCCCCAGAGAAGTAGAGGAATTTCCTCTTGGAGAGTCATTAGTGAGACTAAGAATCCACCCTTTATCATCCACCCCAATAGCAAATGTCACCTGTTTGAAGCAGATTCATAGATTCTGAAAATGGTGGAGAATTTCTCTCCCTAGAAACCCAAAAAGCTAAAGCCACTCTCTTGACAGCGTAACCAGCCTAGCCTTCCTGAGGGAAGAGCTGCGAGCACAGTGGGGCCTGCTACAGAGCACAGCGGTGCCTGGACATTTTCTCTGCAGCTCTGCATGACCCCTCCCCGCTTTCCTCTGCTCTCCCGCCAGTAGCTGCCAATCACATGCCATCCCCGAGGAGCCACTAATCCCTGTGACAGGCTTATGGTCTAGTTGAACCAGCTGCCGCTCTGGCCATGTGCGTGATTTCTCCCTGTGACAATGGCCTCTAATCATTTTCTCTTCCTCTGCTGGGGTGTCAGCCACAAATCTGGGCAGAGTCATTAAAGTGTCCACCTGTCTGAGCACATTGTTAGGAGGATTCATCAGTGGCCAAGCCTCACTGCTGCCTTCACCTGGAGAGGGGGCTGATCCTGCAGAGGCACCTTTGGCCTGAGCCCCTTTACTCTTTACCCTCAGAAAGCTTGGGGACTGAGCAGGCCAGGGCCCTGTCTGGGCTCTGAAAGTTGGAGGGAAGCAGAGAGTGAGAGAGGAGCAAGAAGAGAAGGCACCTGCCCAGCAGGCATCCTTGAGTCCCTCCTTTTTCTGCAACCTCCCCTGCTGGGATTTAGTTTGAAGCTCAGCCCAGATACCAGGAATGTGCTTCCTGGCCAGGCCTCAATGTTGAGAAAAAAGCTCCTCTGAATTTCAAAAGGAGATTGCTGTATGTAGAATTCTTGCCCCTTCTACAGAATACACAGTGCTTTCAAGATAACTTCACTGCACCAGTGAGATAAAACTTCCTACTCTAGGACCTTGAATGTTCAGAGAGGGCAGATATGGAATCCATGTCTAGATGATTTTACGTCCTTTAAACAAATGAGTGAAATTAAATTCTTTCAATACATCTAGCTTCCGTGTACATTGGTTTCTTCATTAAAAAAATTTATTTGTTCTACTTAATTCACAAGCTTGTTAGTAAAACAGTATAAGTAAAAGAGTCTGAGAAATTCCCTAAAGCCTTCATTCTGAGCTCAGGAAATATTTAGAAAAAGAAAAAGATCTATCTTGGCTACAGAGAAGTTTTTAGCATTGTTATTCTCATATTCGCCTTGCTATGATCCCACAGGAGTTGGGTGGTTTTGTGCACAGAAGAAAAACAAATACCTGGAATTAGAATTACTGACAAAATAACTAACTGGTTCACCAGCAGTCTTCAAAACCATACAGGACCTGCTGGCTTGAGATAAGTCCTCACAGCTTTCACATTTTCCTATTCATTGGAAAACCCAAAAGAGCCTCATGGGGGGGCCCAGTGATTAAAGATAATTATAATCTTAGTAACAATAATAGCAACAGTCTTCTATGGAGTATTATAGGCCTACTGACGTTCTAAATCTGTATGTGCATTATTTTAAATTATTTTAGCAGTAATAGGAGGAAGCAATTATAACTGAAAAAAAACCAGATTGGAGAATTTAAGCAAACGGTCTCAGGTTACACATATAATAATGAAATAAGCAGGGATTAATCCCAGGAGGTCTGATTTTAGAACTCATACAAGTAACTATTCTATTTTAGTATATTGTATGAAAGGGGAATTTTGAGAAGGAAAAGGAAAAATGAGGAAAAATTGGCAATGTGAGTATGTTTCATGGGGAAAGTCAAATTTTGAAATTAGGTTCACCTTATTTTATTATTATTATTTTTTTGAGATGGAGTCTCACTCTGTCGCCTAGGCTGGAGTGCAGTGGCACCATCTTGGCTCACTGCAACCTCTGCCTCCCAGGCTCGAGCAATTATTCTGTCTCAGCCTCCCAAGTAGCCAGGACTACAGGCACATACCACCATGCTTGGCTAATTTTGGTATTTTTTTAGTAGAGATGGGGTGTCCCCATGTTGGCCAGGCTGGTCTCGAACTCCTGACCTCAAGCGATGCACCCGCCTCGGCTTCCCAAAGTGATTACAGGCATGAGCCACCATGCCCAGCCACCTTAATTTTTGACTTGCTATCCTTCACCTATGAGCTAAAGAGACTCCAGAACGTAACACTAGTACCTGTCAACCCAGTTCATCCCCTGCCCCAGAAGCAGAGCTTTTCTGCACCTGTGGTCTCACATAGTCTCATCCGCTCATTGCTCTCACCTTCGCCCTTGATCTCTTTACATTTACCTCCAGGTTTTGTGTTCTGTCACGTATTCTATTCACCGTTACAAATGCATGTTCCAGAGAAGGATCACTCAATCCTGCCCCACGTTGCCACTTCCAAGCAAAGGGCTGGCCTTCAGAGCCAGGGAGGTAACTTCAGACTGTATTCTATAAATAACCACTGAAAGAGTGGAGGGGGACATCACTTGGCATTCATAAGTTTTTGTTAGCCATAGAAATAATCAAATTTCTTTGTCAATTGTGCCTTTAACCATGGCTGTTCTAAGTCTTTTGTCCTTCATAGACGATATTACTTTACTTTGATTCATTTCAAAAAGTGGTTTATAGTTGGCTACAGCCAAAAATTTACTTCTTCTACAAGAAAATTCATGAAAAAGACCATAACAAGTACTCTCGAATATAGGTTTTTGATAATTTTGGAGATTATACCATTGGATTAGGTAAAAACTTACAAAACTCTAATAAACAAATGAATGAGTTCATGAAGATTGCTAACCCAACATCAAGTAGAACAAAATTAATTACATAAGACTGAACCAATGAAAGACCAAAAAAATTTTTGTGACTTCTTCTTATTTGAAATATTGCTGATTCTTTTTATTTTTTGCTTTTCAGAGTCAAGACAACGTTGTTGTTGTTTTTATCTTTCTTTTAAGCTAGTTACAGCTTACAGCAATTGGGTAAAATATATTGTTGTGAGCAAAATGGGAACATTTACCTTTCTTTCTACCTGATACCTACAGGATTTGAAAACTGTTTGTGGGTATTTGTATTTTATGTCAATATAGTATTAGCATAACTTCAATAAGAATTTGCTCTCTTTGTGATAGGGCAATTGGGAGTATAGCTTCCATTACCAAAGCTTTGATTGAGATGTCATATTTTCAGATTGACCAGATTGCTTTGAGGAACTAAGAAGCTGTTAAACCTTTGGAAGAACTGGCCTGATACATTGTCTACGTGGTTCTTCTACAAGGTGTATGAGTCCATTTTTATGCTGCTGATAAAGACATACCCGCAACTAGGAAGAAAAAGAAGTTTAATTGGACTTACAGTTCCACATGGCTGGGGAGGCCTCAGAATCACGGCAGGAGGCGAAAGGCACTTCTTACATGGTGGTACCAAGGAAAAATGAGGACGATGAAAAAGTGAAAACCCCTGAAAAAATCAGATTTTGTGAGACGTATTCGCTACCATGAGAACAGTATGGGGGAAACCCCTCCCATGATTCAAATTATCTCCCACCTGGTCCGCCCCACCACAACATATGGGAATTACGGGAGTACAATTCAAGAAGAGATGTGGGTGGGGACACAAAGCCAAACCATATTACAAGGTTTATAGCCTTGCAGTAAGTAAAGAATGTCATTTTCTGACAAGCCCAGGAACTTCAGGATATTTTGGGGACCTCAGAAAAGAGGGATTTACCCAATTCATACAAGTATTATAGGCAAAATCTGATGGTGAATTGTTGGCCTGGCTTCCAATCTTAAGAGGCTTTTAAAGATTGAACCTGAAATTCCTTATAAAAAAAAGTTTCAGTCAAGTCCATTTAAAAAGTGCTTACATGGCCAAGTACTATTCTGGCTGTACTTTAGTCAAATAATCAGGCCAAGTATAACAAGTCTAAAACTTTATTTTGCAAATAAATTGGTCCTACTGTAAACCAAAAAGTATCTGAGACAAGTTTCAATCCATTTAGAAAGTTTATTTTGCCAAAGTTAAGGACATACCAATGACACAGCCTCTGGAGAGCTTGACAACATGTGCCTAAGGTGGTTGGGGTACAGCTTGATTTTCTACATTTTAGGGAGACATGAGATATCAATCAATATATGTATGATGTACATTGGTTCGGTCCAGAAAAGAGGGACAACTTAAAACCAAAAGAGGGCTTCCAGGTCAGAGGTAGATAAAACACAAATCATTGCATTCTTTTGACTTTCTGATTAGGCTTTCACCGAATACACAATTTACAGAAATAGTTGCTTATGCCTTAGTCTGGCTTAGTAAAGCAATAGAGCAAAGGAAGCACTCAGATGCGCGTGTCCCATGTGAGCAGAGGGATGACTTTGACATCTGTTTGTGCTTTGTCTAAAGGAATTTCCTCGTGGGAAAATTGTGAGGGAGGTATGTAGCTTTTCAAAATTTTTGTAGCTATCTTATTTAGGAGTAGGCTACATAGACTGGGAAGCAGGTTTGCACGACAAGGTTCCCAGCTTGAATTTCCCTTTGGCGTAGTGATTTTGGGGTACCAAGATTTATTTTTCTTTCACATTTACTTTTTCTTTGCTTACATTTATCTTTGCCTAAATTAAATGTGGGACAGGAAAGGGAAAATTTATGTTTCAGAATAAAACTATAGCACACTTGTTATTAGATTCTAGCACTGACTTTTTTTTTTTTTCAGTTTTGCTATTTGCCCACAATTTAAACTAAATCCTATTTTTTTTTCTGGTTACAGGCCTTCAGACAAATTTTTCTCCTATTTTTTAAGCTCACTGAAATTGATAATACTTTTTTACCGAGGCCTTGCAAGCTGAAGTTTATGCATAAATAACCTTGTGACATATAAATTAAAGAACACAAAATCTGTCAGATGGCCAATGCCTACTTCCGCAGTAACTAAAGATGCCTCTAGATGAACAGCTGGATACCTCAACTGACTGCTCTCCAGACTCTAAAGAAATCTGTTTATAGACTGCTCCAAATATTAACCTTTGTTTTTCTGCTGTTTGGGAGCCCATCTGCAATGCCATTTCCTGAAATGAGACACAGCTGTTTAATTGGACTGGTTTACTCGTAGAAATAGAACACCAGTTTAATGATAATTTTTGCTACTCAGCCATTAACTCAAATATTATCTTCACACCCAACAACTTAGATTTTAGTGTGTGAAACTTCGAGGGACATTTTAGACAGAGGACTTTTGGGGTGCAGAAGTGGTTCCCTGATATATGACACCTGGGCATGGTGAGTGCTTTTAAACATTAAAAGACCTCATAAATAAGCCTCAGAATCATGGTCCCCCTAAAACTGTCTTGGAGCAGGAAGGGACTCTCTCTCTGCAATTTCCTTATCTGACTAAGAAATCTTCTTACCAAAAAACCACAATTGCCATCTAGCCCATTCCTGAAATCTCATTTCAGACAGAAATGTTACCATATCTGGATGGTCTCTTTCACAAGATAATGCCTACCTCTTGGGGTCATTCAAATTCCAAAAGTGTTATTTACAAGTTAATTTCTGTCTCTGAATTCCACACGTATTCTTCCTAATAATCATTTACTGCTCCTGAATAGCATTGTCTGCATTCCTCATTTCCTCCCTCCTTTGTGAAAAAGGGTTTATAAGCCTCTGTCCCCACTGGGGGTTAGGGAATCACGCTGTGATTCTTCCCAGTGCATGTTAAAAATGTGTATACCTCCTCTCCAATTAATCTGTCTTCTGCCAGTCAATTTTCAGCAAACCTTCAGAGGGCAAAGGAGAAGTTTCCCTTGGTCCCTGTGCCTCTTAGGAGCCCTGAAACACTTATTTTTCCATATTATGCCCTTTATATTAATTTGCTAATTTACTGAACACATGTTTTTCAAGCAACTCCTCATTTGCTGGGCACTGTTCTGGGCACTGGGACCGTTCTGGGCACTGGGACATAAAGAGACGTGGAGAGAGTTGCCTTGTGATAGACAAGGTAGAAAGAAATTATTTAGGCAGATAGTGAGGGTAAAAGAGTCTTTGGTAGAGCTTCCCTTTTAACAAAAAGCAGCCCAAGAAATTATTTTTTTTTCTAACAAAGAGCAACCTGAAAAGTTGAGCTGCAAACATAGACAAGCAAGCTGGAAGCTTGCACGGGAAATGCCAGCAGCTGTGCCAATAGAAAAGGGCCACCTGGGGGTCAGGCACGCCGAACGTTGAGGCTCCATCTTCCCTTTTTTTGCCCCGTGTGTACAGTGAAGGAATGAGCAACACGGTGCTGCCACAGCAGAGGACCCGCCTGCATAATAAATGACTAGGTTGGGGGTGGCCAAAAATTCGCACCCTATGCAAATGGCACACCTCGTCCAACCAATCTTTGCGCTGTATGTAAGTCAAATACCACCCCTCACCAGGCATCTATAAAACCTCCTACATTTCACCACGGATCCAGCAGTTCCTTTCTTCGGGACCCTTCTCTGCTGCAGGGAGCCGTCCTCCTCCTTTCACCTGTTAGATGTCCACTCCCAACCTCACTCTTCGTGTGTCTGTACCCTTTAGTTCCTCAGCCATGAGACAATGATCCCAGGGTATCGCCCCAGACAATGAGGCCGTTTCACTTGCACACTCGCTTGCACACTCGATTTGTCCCACTCTAGGCCCCCTACTAGGTACCTTGGGTAAGTAATACAGCATATTTTTATCCTATGTTTTCTTAAAATAAGTAATGGGGATACTAGAAGCTACAATCTCAGTTATGCCAACAGTTATGGAATCCATGGGAAGCACTTGTTACAGAACTTGGACCTGGTGAGCATCTGTATTTTTTCTGTGGCTGCTGTAACAAGTTACTACCATCTTGGTGGTTTAAAACAATTCACACAGTAGAGATGGCCTGAGTTCAAAGCACTTTCACGGGCTAAAATCGAGGTATTTTGGGAGAGCTGCACTCCTTCTGGAGGCTCTTGGGGAGCACCAGCTCTTGGCTCTCCTGACTTCAGGTGGCTGCCAGCACTCCTCGGCTGCAGTGGCCTCATTGCAATCTCTGCCTCCGTAGTCATGCAGGGGCTAAGGCAACACGTCCCCTTCACCCTCTGAAGGCTTGCTAGTAAATAAACTGACAAAAGGCAGATTAATTGGAGGAAAGGCATGAACATTTATTAATAGGCACCTGGGGGAGAACCACAGAGTGATTGTCCCATATTCCAACGGGGCCCAGATACTTGTATAGCCCTATTTCAGAGGGGAAGAGGAGATGGGAATGTAGGTAATTACAGGGTGATAAATGATTACTGAAGAGAATAAATAGATCAGGGAACAGGGATTCACTTGTAAATGATGCTCTTTGAAAACTGACTGAGACTGAGAGACAGATATTATCTTGTGAAAGTCTGTCCTGGCATGGTTACACTCTTGGTCCTGTTTTCTGTAATAGATGATGAGCTAACAGGGAGAGGAAGGAAAGACAATTGTTCTCCTTGGATACTCCCTCTGGTCTCTATGTAGACAGAGAAAATTCTCCTCCAGCCTCTGTTGATCTCTGAAGGTCTTTAATTCAAAATGCACGTTACATCAGGGATCACTATTTTGGGGTGAAGTTCTCTGCACTCCTTCAGTTTCACATTTTCTGCCGGGTAAGCCACCCTCTGTCTCTCTCTGATAGTAGCACTTGTGATTCCATTTAAGGTACACCTGGAATATCAGAGCTATTGCTCCACCACAGAATCCCTAAACACATTCCCAAAGACCCTTTCTCTACATCGAGGAACAACTACACATTCCAGAGATTAGGACCTGATACCTGTGTAAGCTGTTATTTAGCTCACCACTGCATTTGATATATACCTGTCCCCGGCCCCCCATCATTAGATTATAAAGAAGGGCTGTCCAATTGTCATCTGTCTTCACTGTGGTGCCAACCCCCGAGCTCCATTGTTATTAACACCTGTATAATCCTGAGCCCCAACATGGTTTCATCCACCCAGAGCAGGGCAGACCTCACCATGTGGGCCATGGGGCATTGACCTACTGTGTTTATTGGTGATCAGTTCTCTTCCCATAATCTGGCCTAAAGTTTCTGGAAAACAGTTTCTATGCATAATTATCCCAGGTGGATATTCCAGAGCTATAAAATGCAGAGGTCCTGTCCTGGCCCTGTGTCTAAGCTAGAGAAACATTTATTTCAGGTTATTCTGAGGCTTGTTGGGAATGAGCCTGGCTCCTGGTCTAACCTAATAGCCAGGCTCTGAGTACTCCATGGGGCCTGAGTTAACCTCAGTTTTGGGGGGCTGTTCTGTTTTGTGAGTCACTTTACCAGGCACACAGGCTCTGAACTTCTTTTCTTCCCTCTTCTTTCCCTCTCTTCCTCATTCTCCCTCTCCTCTCTCACTCCATTGATCTTTATCTATTCCTCAACTCCCCATTTGGTGTCCTCTACTTTGATTTCCTCATTCTCCCTTATGTCTATATATCCATATACAGCTTAATTCCCCCCCCATCTCATCTGATTCCTCTGTTGATGAAAAAGCCAAACTCTGTAAAATATTTAGAGATTTATTCTTAACCAATATGAGTGACCATTGTCAAGGGAACAGTCTTAGAAGGTCTGGAGAAAGTGAGGTGGTTGGATTACAGCTTAGTTTGTACTTTTTATGGAGACAAAAGTTACAGGCAAAGACATAAATCAATACATGTGTCAGAGGCGTTTGAACCAGAGAGACTCCATCTTGAATAGGGGCATGATAAAATAAGGGTGAGACCTACTGGGCTGCATTCCCAGGAGGTTAGGCATTCTTAACCTCACAAGATGAGATAGGAGGTTGGCATGAGATGCAGGTCATACAGACCTTGCTGATAACACAGGTTGCAGTAAAGAAGCTGGTCAAGACCCCTGAAAACCAAGATGGCAATGAGAGTGACCTCTGGTCTTCTTCACTGCTACACTCCCACTAGCACCAGGACAGTTTACAAATGCCATGGCAATATCAGGAAGTTACCCTATATGGTCTAAAATGGGAGCCACGAATAATCCACCCCTTGTTTAGTATATCATCAAGAAATAACCATAAAAATGGGCAACCAGCAGCCCTTGAAGCTGCTCTGCCTATGATGTAGCTATTCTCTATTCCTTTACTTTCACTTTACTGTATGGACTCGCCCTGAATTCTTTCTTGCACAAGATCCAAGAGCCCTCCCTTGGGGTCTGGATCCTGACCTCTTTCCAGTAACACATGTAAGGTATACATTGGTTGGCCCAAAGATGTGGAATATTTCAAAGTGGGGACTTACAGGTAATAGGTGAATTCAAGAATTTTCTGATAAGCATTTGGTTGAAAGAATTTAGCTTTGTCTAAAGACAGTAGAAAGAAATGCTTGAGTTAAGAAAAGGAAGGTTATGGAAGCCAAGGTTCTTGTTATGTAGATGAAGCCTCTTGGTAGTATTCTTCAGAGAGAATAGATGGTCAATGTCTCTTTTCAGATTTTAAATAGAGTCCAACTCAGTTAAATCTCCTCTAGACCTGGCAAAGACCTAGAAAGGGAAAGAGATTCTAAAGTTGCAAAATTTTTCCCCATAAAAGGCTTTGCAGGGCCATTTCAACATATGTCAGATAAATATATTTTGAAGTAAAGTGTGTTAATTTCTTTCAGGGTCTGCTGTCGTGTGATGCTATACTAGAGTCAAGTTGGAATTTGGCATCTTAGTGCCAAAGGGTCTGTTTCATCCATATAAGGATGTCTATTTTAATGTTAATGCTGATAAGTTTTGCCTAAACTCCAAAAAAAGAGGGCGTATAATGAGGCATGTCTGACCTGTCTTCCCTTCGTTGCCTGGATTCAGTTTTTCAGGTTTCTTTATGATTCCCTTGGCCCCGAGGGTGGATCCATTCATTCGGTCTGTTGGATGGCTCAGAGATTTTATTTTTAGTTTACACCTCAGACTCGATTCAAGTCAGCAAATACTTTAAGCACAAAGTATATGCCAGACATTGTTTAAAGTGGCATAAAGAACAGATGATATGCCTGGCATGGTCCTGATCTGGAAGGACCTAACCTCTTCCTGCCTCTTCCTGGAACCTGTCTCTGCTTTTCAAATGCCTGCCTGTCTCTGCCTCTGCCTTCCACTCTGTGTCCTGATTTCTTGTGTTCTCCTGTCACTTTCTCTTGTGTTCTCTGTCCTCTCACTTCCTTTTGTTCTAAAATGGCATCAAAATCTTATAATAAAAATCTATCTCCCATGTTACTTGAATGACTCTCTACCAATCTCATTATGTTTGTTATAGATGAATATAATACGAGTGATTTTAAAAATATTATTTTCTTAAGTAAATTATGAAAAGTACACAGCAAGGCCTGGGATTGATATGCTCATTTTCAGCCTCAATATTAAATCTGTAGACTGCACAAATGATTACACATTGAACTAAATGTATGGTTTTATCTTTTGTGCATATAAAGAAAAGTCTTTCGTATTATACAATTTATACCACTTTCTCTTTTTTCTGCACACACACTTCTCCAGCTCCATTGCCAACCCTCAGCTGTCAATTCTGTTTAGTCCCATTGATGAAAAGAACCAAATTCTAAAATATTTGAAGAGATTCATTCTGAACTATATAGGAGTGATCATGGCCCATGACACAGCCCTCAGGAGATCTTAAGAACATGTGCTCAAGGTGGTTGGGGTGTGGCTTGGTTTTATACATTTTAGGGAGACATGAGACTTCAATCACACACATTTAAGAAGTACGTTGGTTTGGTCAAGGAAGGTGAAGTGTGAGGAGGGCGGGGGGGTGGGTGGTGGTGGGGGTCCAGGTTATAGGTAGATTTAAAAATTTTCTGACTGGCTATTGGTTCAGTTTATGTAAAGACCTGCAATCAATAGAAAGGAAATGTCTGAGTTAAGATAAGGAATTATGGAGGTCAAAGTTCTTATTATGAAGATGAAGGCTTCAGGTAGTAGGCTTTAGAGAGAATAGATTGTAAGTGTTTCTTATCAGACTTATGGTCTGTGTTGATACTAATGCTGGAGAATATAATGAGGCAGGTCCGACCCCCACTCCCTGTCATGGCCTGAGCCAGTCTCTCAGGTTAAATTTTAAGAGTGCCCTGGCCTAGGAGGAATTCTATTCAGATAACTGAGGAAACTTAGAATTTTATTTTTGGTTTACATTCCACACTCAATTTTACTGAAAAAAAAAAAAAAAGACATCAAATGATAAGGTCACTGTATTAACACTGAATAGGTCTAATTTCTTTTGCTGCTGGTTTGTTGTGCCTGTGGAATAAGAAAGTGGGTCTGAGATTGTGTTTGGCGGCACTGGTGTCAGGCCCTGGGCAGTGATGTCCCACCTGGGCCTGGAGACACTGAGCATCCCAGGGAGAGGGCGTAAGAGCGGCTGAACAGAGGTCCTGAGCAGAAGATGGGCTGGCCTCTGTGCTGAGGCATGGACACGGCCTCCTCTGGGTCAGGCTTAGACAAAGATACACTGAGATTAGCACAGCCCTTATGTGGGTCTTGGGAGGCTGAGGCTGTCTGATTGAAGGGTCAGCATGTCCTGGATGTGGCTGTTTGGACAGAGAAGACACTGAGTCCTGTCCACTGGCCTCCCAAGCGTCCTGGCAGGACTCTCATCCGGGTACCTTTCCAGATCTGGCTTCCCCCTACCTCACAGTTACTGAACCTCTTTATTTTTTCCAAAATGACACTCTGCCAAACTCCAGGCTCTCCCAGACCCATCATATCATCTCTCTACACTCTGCACATGGGTATCTCTGCCTAGACTCCTTTGTAGAAAAGTTTGAATTTTCCCCTGAAGGTTTCATAATTTGAGATATATTAACAGAAAAAAAAAGGCAGACAAACTTTATCATAAGCATATACGTGCGCAGGAGTCATATAAAATGGACAGATGGTTGATGCTTTTATACCATTTTGAGCATACAGAAAGAATTGGGGGCTTGGAGCATGGCCAAAAACAGGTATGTTGGCAAGACGGATTAATGGGAATAAGCGAAGAGGAGGCATAGCTAGCAGAGGTGTTTTAGTTGTATGAAGCCTCACAGGTAGACAATCCTCAGAGAAAACAGTAAATGGATCTTTAAGAACATTAAAGGTGTCAGACTCACAGTTCATCTTCCCTAGGATCCCTGCAAGTCCCTCAGGGAAAGCCTGAATACCTCCGCTGTTTAGTTCACTTTATCTCCTCTACAGATGCAGCTCTCCTCTACAAACGACAGCTGTGCAGGACTCCTGTCTGCAGGCCCTCTCATCAGCCAACTCAACATATTTGGTTTCCTTCACCTCTTTGCCCTTAGTCTGCCTGTAGAACATCTCCTAATTCTTGGAGGTCACTGTCTCATGAAGCTCCCTCAGCATCCGAGGAGATGTGATCCGCAGCCACTCTGTGCCTCACTGTGCCTGCCAGCCCCCTCCCCTAACCCTCTCGCTCTGACCTCACCATCATCCATGTGTTCGTGTGCTTTACTTTCTAATCTGTGAGGTCTTTGAGGGCAGGGTCTGTGTCCTCTTAGTGTCTGTGTCCTTAGCTCCCGTGTGGAGCCCAGCTCAGAGCAGGTGTTCCGATGCTGCCTGGCTGAGGGACTGAGGGAATGAGAGTGCTGGAGGGGCCAATGCTGGGAGAGAATTGCTGGATTCCAGGCCTCAGGACACAGCAGCTTCCAGGGCTCCTGAGGGCCCTCCCCTGTGGTATGGGAGGATGTGGAGCTGGCTTGCAAATATCCACAGAATATTGCATTTCAATGACGTCCTTGATCCTGGGGAAAAGCGATCTATCCTGTTGTCAGGACTCACTGCCACTAGTCCTGCCACCATAGATGGACAATGGCCAAGATGGGGTGGGTCTCTCTGGAAGGAGACAGGGAAGCTGTCGGAGGGTGTGCTGTCTCTGAGTGCAGAGCCAGCCTTTGTCGTCTGATGGGACTTGACTGACAAGGTTTGCACCTGTCCTCTTTCTGCCAAAGTCATCAGGAGGGGCTGCGTAGGGGGCAGTGGAGGGGTTTTATCTGGGACACAGGACATCTGAGCCAACCTCTTCTGGGCCTCTGTCACCATGTCTGTAAATTGACAGGGCTGAACTCTATGCTTGTTAAGGGTGTCCCTGTTTGAAGTTCCTGTGCTCCCCAGTGTCCTAAGTGGAGGGAAGAGTCCCAGTGTGGAGAAGGCAGTGACAATGAGGGTGATGTTTGTCAGACATTTGCAGCATACCTGACACTGCTGAACAGTCAATATTATTTAATTCTCACCACGATTTAATAAGGAAGACGCTATTTGTTGTTGTTGTTAGACAGTGTCTTGCTCTGTGGCTCAGGCTGGAGTGCAGTGGTGTGATCTCATCTCACTGCAACCTCCGCCTCCCGGGTTCAAGTGACTCTTCCCCCTCAGCCTCCCAAGTAGCTGGGGTTACAGGTGCGCACCACCATTCTAGCTAATTTTTTGTATTTTTAGTACAGATGGGGTTTCACCATGTTGGCCAGCCTGGTCTCAAACTCCTGGCCTCAGGTGATCCACATGCTTGGCCTCCCAAAGTGCTGGGATTACAGGCGTGAGTCACTGCACCTGGCTGGAAGGCACTATTTTTAATCACCATTTTACAGATGAATTCTCTTAATTTTGCAAAGTTATATATATATTATTCAAAGTTGTATTTCTAGAAGTGGTGGCTGGGTAGGATTTATATTTCAGGGTTGTTAGACTGCAAAGCACACGATGCTAGCCTCTACTTTGTGCTTTCCAGCAGGACAAGCAGTACCTGAGAGCACTGAGGAGGACCTGGACCCAGTAACTTCTCTAAATCTAGTGTGGGGGAAGATGCGCCCCTGCCATGGAGCCATGTTCTATGGCAGGCAACCACTGGTCAATAAAAAAATAATCAGATGATGTCAAGTGTATATCTAATTGACATTAAAATACACATTTGAAAATTTGGAAATCTTTTTTTAAATAAAATTTTTAAATTTCATTTTTAATATATTTAGGCTGTCTAAGTACAGGATTCTTCCATGCATATATTGCAGAGTGGTGAAGTCTAGGCCTACAGCGTACTCATCACCTGAACAGTAACCCAAAGGCTGTTTTTCTTCCTCACCCCTCTCCCACCCTCCCACCTTTTGTAGTCTCCAAAGTCTATTATTACATCTGTATGTCCATGTGTACTCACTGTGCAGTGTTCAGCTCCCACTCATACATGAGAACATGTGGCATTTGACTTTCTCCTTCTGAATTATTTCACTGAGGATAGTGGCCTCCAGTTTCATCTACATTCCTAAAAAGACATAATTTTTCATTTTTTTATGGCTGAGTAGTGTTATGTGATATATATGTGTGATACATATATATACACAATGTAAATATATATATATATATATAAAATTTCTTTATCCAGCCCTCCAATGATGGACATGTAGGTTGATTCCATATCTTTGCTATTGGGAATAGTGCTTCTATAAACATACAAGAGCAAGTTTTTTTTGATATAATAAATTATATCCCTATGAGTGTATTCCCAATAGCGGGATTGCTGAATCAAATTGTGGTTCTATTTTTAGTTCTTTGAGAAATCTCGATTCTCTTTTTCATAGAAGTTGTACTAATTTACATTCCCACCAACAGTGTATAAGTGTTCCCTTTTCCCTGCATCCTCGCCAACATCTATTGTTTTTAGACTTTTTAGTAATAGCCATTCTGATTGGTATAAGATGGTATCTTATTGTGGTTTCCATTTGCATTTCCCTAATGATTAGTGATGTTGAGCATTCTTTCATATGTTTCTTGGCAACTTGTATGTCTTCCTTTGAAAAATGTCTGTTCATGTCCTTTCCCACTTTTTGGTGGGGTTGTTTTTTATTCTCATTGAACTGTTTCTTTTAGATTCTGGATATTGGCCCTTTGACTGATAGTTTGAAATATTTTTTTCCATTCTGTAGGTTGTCTGTTTACTCCATCAATTATTTATTTTGCTGTGCAGAGCTTTTTAGTTTAATTAAGTTTCATTTGTCTATTTTTGGTTTTGTTGCACTTGCTTTTGAGGACTTAGTCATACATTTTTTTTGCCAAGGCCAACATCCAAAAGAGTTGTTCCTAGATTTTCTTCTAAGAGTTTTGTTTTCAGGTTTTACCTTTAGGTCTTTAGTCCATCTTTAGTTGATTATTATATATGGTGAGAGGTAAGGGTCCAGTTTCTTCCTTCTGCATAGGGCAATCCAATTTTCCCAGAACAATTAAGTGAATACGGTGTCTTTTCTCCAGTGTATATGTATTTTTGGCTTTGTCAAAGATAATTTGATTGTATATATGTGGCATTATTTCTGGGTTTGCTATTCTGTTTCATTGGTCTATGGGTCTATTTTTATACCATTACCGTGTTGTCTTGGTTATTGCAGCTTTGGAATAGAATTTGAAGTCAGGTAATGTGATGCCTCTTCCTTTGTTCTTTGTGCACATGATTGCTTTGGGTATTCAGGCTCTTTTTTGGTTTCATATGGCTTCAAGATTGTTTTTTCCAATTCTGTGAAAAATGATGTTAGTGATTTAATAGGAATTAAATTGTACTTCTGGGTTCCTTTGGGCTGTATGGTCACTTTAACAATATTAATTCTTCCAATCCATGAGCATGGGAAGTTTTTCCATTTGTTTGTGTGATCGATATTTCTTTCATCAGTGTTTTGTAATTCTCTTAATAGGGATATTTCACTTCTTTGCTTACATTGATTTCTAGGTATTTTATTTTAAAGCTATTTTAAATGTTGTAAATGGGATTGCCTTCTCAGTTCGGTCCTCTGCTAGATTGTTACTGGTATATACAAATGTTACTGAATTCTGTACATTAATTCTGTATTATGAAATGTTACTGAATTCATTTATCAAATCTAAGAGTTTATTGGTGGAGTCCTTTAGCGCTTTCTACATATAGATCATATTATCAGTGAATAGGAATAACTTGGCTTCCTCTTTTCTAGTTTGAATGTCTTTTTGTTTATTTTGTCTTATTCCTCTGGCAAGGACTTTCAGTACTATGTTGAATAAGAGTGATCAAAGTGGGCATCCTTGTTTTGCTTCAGTTCTTAGAGGAAACGCTTTCAACTATTGCCTGTTAAGCAGGATGTTGGCTGTGGGTTTGTTGTATATGGCCTTTATTATGATGAGCTGTATTCCTTCTATGCCTAGTTTTTTGAGGATTTTTATCATGAAAGAATGCTGAATTTTATTGAAGTATTTTTGTGTCTATTGAGATAATCATATAATTTTTGTTCTTGATTCTGCTTATGTGAGGTATCATATTTATTGACTCATGTATGTTGGACTATCCTTGCATCCCTGAGATATATCCCACCTGATCATGGTGTATTATCTTTTTGATGTGCTCTTGGATTCAATATGCTAGTATTTTTGTTGAGCATGTTGTGTCTGTGTTCATCAGAGATATTGGTATGTAGTATTCTTCTTTTGTTGTGTCCTTACCTAGTTTAAGTACCAGAGTGATACTGGTCTTGTAGAACGAAGTAGGAAGAATTCTCTCCTCCTTGATTTTTTAGAACAGTTTCAGAAGGATTGGTATTAGTTCTTTGTGTGTTTGGTATAATTCAGCTGTGAGCCCATCTGGCCCTGGGTTTCTACTTCTTGGGAGATTTTTATTACTGATTCCATAAAATTATTCATCATTGTTCTGTTTTGGATTTCTACTTCTGCCTGGTCTGATCTCAGGATGTGTGAAAACTTAAAAATCTACAATTCAAGCTTGTGTGATGCATGAAAGAAAAGCAAAGTATTGAGTTGAGTGCTGGGAGTTTTGTGTACTGGTTTGTTTTTATTTTCTTCAGCTCTTATCCAAATGTTTGCAATTATGCAATTGCTGGGTCCAAGCCTCTGGGCTTACAGGTTTTCTGCCTGTGACAGACCCAGCATGAGACGAGCAGAGAAGGACCCATTTTCTCAGTGCATTTGCTCGGCCACGTTGCAGGCTCTTTTGGCAGAGGCCAGATTTCCTGCACATCCATGTGGAATCTGTGGCCCTTTAATGCACTATTTAGACTAAGTACCAATTAAAGCTTTCAGTGAGCTCAGTGCTGGCAGCCTACAGCTTCTTAGTTACCCAGGGTGAGCTATTAAATATAGGATTGCTGCCGAAGTGCCATGCTGACAACCATTCACAGCGGCTGGCCAGTCCCTGTCCTGCCCAGCCATCTGTGCACCTAAGGGCTGGAGAACATGGACAAGCTACCCAGAAGGAGCTGGTTTAGAGAGAATTGTATCCACAGAAGAGGGAATTTTATGAATTTCCAATATCAGGCTGCAACTTCAGGGAATTATTTTTCTGGATATTCAAATATATTAAGATATTTTATTACAACTTCATACTATATATGAACAATTCAAACTCTCTTTTAGGATGTAATCTTCATCAGGACAGGATCTACACTATTCAGGAGCAATATTTGACATCAATTAGGGGCTTATTATGTGGCAAGCCCTTACAAAATGCCATATACATATACACACCTTCTCAAACCCTGAGAACTATTTGTGTCAACATTTCGTAGTTTTTAACAATGACTGTAAAGAAGTCATGGGCCTGTCTGGGGTCACTCTGATGGTAAGTGATGGAGTGAGGATTTGTCCAAGGTCCCTTGGACTCCAGATCCTCTGGGATGTGTTTCCCACGTGGTTTACTCTCCCTCTCACAGTGTCCTGTTGGTAAAAGTAAAAATTAACATCTATACAGTGCTTACTATGAGTTGGATGCTGTCCTGTGTGTTTTGTATAAATTACCTAAATTAATCTTTACAAAAGTCTTAATGAAGAATGTGCTGTTAATTTTGTTCCTGTTTTATAGATGAGAAAATTGAGGTGTGAACGGGGTAATTTGTCCAAAGTACTGCAGCTTGTGTCAGAGACAGGATTTAAGCCAGAAAACCTAGTACCAGAGACCATCCTCATAACTTCGCTGCTGTCACAGCTCTTCAAGGATGTTAAGAATGTCTATGACACTGATATTTTAGTATAAAAACAGGTTGATTGGTCTGGCAATTCACATGGCAATTATTAACATTGATAATCTTTCTCTGTCCATCCATATTTATAAGCAGACTTGCCACACAGATTTAAATAAAGATGCTTTGTTCCATGGCCTAGGTGATTTTAGATTCCTGAGTTATGAGTAAGTTACCTCTGGGAGGCTCACAGGCTTTGAGTTTTGGAGACTTTTGATTTGTGTGGGGATCCACTGCTCCTGCTACTGACTAGGTAGCCTGCTCTAACTGTTATTGAGCATTATTGAGCTGAGGGTCAGATTTTTTCAAAGACCAGAGAGCTCTGGGAACAGGGCCCTTGCTCCTGGACAGTGAAGTTAACTGATGGAAAGATTGGCTGTTAGACCAAATAGACAGCACTTTCAGAAATTCTGGAAGGGTATGATGGCTGTTTGGGCAAGAATTGTGGTGGAGACAGAGAGAAACACATAAATATAAGGGTTGTTTAATAAGAACTTCGTAATGAATTGAATTATGGGGTGAGGGAAAATGAGGAAGGAAGGGTGTTGAGTTTCTAGCTTTTGTTACTAGATGAGAGGTCATTTATTTTAATTTGTTAGGAAACAGTACAGAAAGTGGACTAGTTTCAGAATGAGAGAAGGAAGATCATAAACTCTATTGGGGGGTTGTTGTGTTTTGGGTCTCTTGAAACGTCCAGGAAGATAAACCAAGGAGGCCATTGGACACAGGGGTCTGAAGCTCAGAAGAGAGGTCTGGATGAGAGACAACATTAGTGTGTCATCCACATATGTTGGTGATAGGATCCACAGGCTTGTATGACACACTCTAGGAAAAATGTTGAGTGAGAAGAAAAGCAGGCCTAGGATCCAGTTTTGAAGGGTCCCAAAATAGCATCGTCAGGTAGAGAAGAATGAGCCTACCAAGTAAACAGCAGCAGTGATCATCCCATTCCTGTCTCTAGGGGTCAACTGATCTCCCTGCTCCCCCCACTATTTCCATCAAGGTTAGCACTGAGTAGACATGGAATTAGGCAGGGAGCTGAGCCTCTTCAATTAGAATGAGGCAAGTAAGAGAGTAAACAGCAGCAGACAAGAGGCCTGATGTGAAAGAGGAGCCTTGGTAATTTGTGTCTGAAGGTCACTAGACTATCCTACCAATGTGGCTGTTTTTTCTGTCCAGAAAAATGCACTGCACCTCTCTTCTCCTTCTAGAAAATTGTTCCTCCTCCACCACTCTAACAAGGTAGCTGGAGTAAAAACAGGCATATTCTATTTGATTTGTTTCCACAGCAAGTCCTTGACCCAACCTAGGCCAGGTAGAGACCTTCTGGGGTTATCTTATCTTTTAACATGAGCCTTATGAGAACCCATTGCTGCTCCCCTCAGGGCCTAGTATGAGGTGAGTGCCTAGGCATTGTCATGTAGATGCTGTCTGAGAGATGAAGGTCATTCTCCAAGGAGCAGAGAAAATGAGTATCGTCCTCATCAACCAAGCCACTGGGTCAAGTCACTCTTGAGACCCAATTGTATTCCAAACTTTTGTGGAGTTTAATTACTTACAATAAATGCTGTTTTTTATCCTGATACTCCTTGTGTTAGATTTGAAGCACATATACTTTAAAATGTCCTGATACATAGCTACAGTAGGCCCTCTGTATCCACAGGTTCTACATCCACAAGTTGAAAGCATTCAGAAAAGCAACAAAATATAACAATAAAAATTATTCGAATAAAAAACACGGTATAACAACTATTTACATAGCATTTGTGTTGTGTTAGGTATTAGAAGTAGTCTAGAAATGACTTAAAGTTTTTGGAAGAATGTTTGAAGGTTTTCTGCAAACACTACACCATTTTATATTAGAAACCTAAGCATCTCCAGATTTTGCTATCTGGAGATTCTTGGAATCAATGCCTTATGGATACAGAAGAATGGCTGTATGTGCTGAGGAAATGGTTATGCTCTTGGCTGATGGAGCTGCTGTGGGCCACAGCCTGCCCTGATGGTGACTGTAAAGTGCTTAAAGGGGGTGAGCACTGGTCCCCAGGAGGCCACCAACAGTTCTGGGCTGCAGGTATCCTCTCCAGGAAGTGTGATCTGCCCTGGGGTGGGTGGCAGGAGTCCTGTCAGGGAGGGGGCAGATGTGTGTAGTTCTCCTGTGAATGGCCACGGGTTATGTTTTGTGAATCTGCATCTGGGATCTGGAGGTCCCATTGTCTCTTACCAAGTACTGAGCCTTGAGGAGGATACCACTTTCCAGAATAGGCTGAGTTCTGTTGAATCATTGGAGTAAATTGCTCAAGTCACTCAAATGGAGGGAGAGAGGGAGATGCCACCAGCTGGAAGAAGAGCAGATTCACAGCCAGGGCCTTCTCTCTAACCCTGTATTCCCCACTAGGAGCCGCACCATGCACACTGGGAAGCAGAAAATGACAGAGAGAGTGTATGTGTGTGGTGGATGGGGGAGTTTGTGATATAAAAGCAGAGTGATCTAGAACAAAACTTCTTACTAAATTAATTTTTATATTAATTATCTGAGCTTACTGCAAACTGAGTTATGCAAATGCAGTTGACCTAATCAATAGGTAATGTGAAGGCCAACAAGAATGATAGCTAACATGCATTTTATTGCCAACGTGTACCCCGGGTGTTACTTGACCCTGGCTTCTATTTCCTTAATGTTCTCAATGATCCTGCAAAGTGAGCACTGTCATCCCCACTTGGTAGTTGAAAACACAGGCTCAGAGGAGCCAGTGACTTGGCCAAAGTCCCCACAGGAAAGAGGCAGAACCAGGACTTACTTAAATGTCAGTCCTCAGTCTTTAAATCCAGAAATTCCACTGTTTCCATGCTGGACACCAACCCAGCCGGGGGCTTCTCTGAGCTGAGAGACACACAGAGGATATGAGGTGACCATGTGAAGCCAGCCACCTCTCTGCCAGCCGACACTGTCCTCAGGCTTCAGCTGGACTCCCTCCCTCTGGCTGCATCCTCTGGCCCCAGTGCCCACTGCAGGCTATCATGCGTGTCATTCTCCATCTTCTGCGCAGCTATTTCTTCTATTTTCCTTTTTCTCTCACTGAGATACTTGTGTTTTTGGTCTTTCTCTCTCCCTGCTTTTCCACAATTTCCCCAACAAGCACAGAAACTTCTTAATTGTTCTCTTTCCTTTCTCATGGCCTTTCTCTCTTTTCCCCAGTGTGTTCTCTCTGTTATCATTTTCCTGTACCCTCACCTTCCTCTTCCATCTTTCACTTCCTGTCTATCTGCGCTTCCCTTTCTCTGTGCCCTCAGTCCCAGGTTTCACCCTTCCCTGCCTGCAGACACGGGGTCTGGCCAGGCAATCATCCTGGACACCAGCCATTTAGGCAGGTCCCCAAGGAGTCACCAGACTGTCCTGTTTGGTAAATCAGGTGGGGGAGAAAAAGGAGAGGGATTTATTCAGAGTCAAGTTTGAGCAGTTTCACACATCAGAATCCCTCAGTGCTTTGGCCCAGGCCTGCTGTACACCCTGAACAGCAGACGTATACATGTGGGGCCATGTAACTAATGTTCCTCAGGGATGAGACCTGGCACAGCATGGGTGTGCTCAGGGCCTGCTATTCACAGTTCTGCCAAGGCTCCTGCTAATACACTTGTAAGCAAAAGAAAAGCTGATCCTGTTTAGGAACTCCTGGCCCATCTGGGCTCAGATTTATTGGTGTTTATTTGGAACAATTGCATGATCATCTTCTTCTCCCCCTTGGCAATGAGCCAGGTGTTCTTGTAAAAAGAAAGCCAGATGTTCTTCTTTGGCTAATTTTGCTGGGGAAGTCTCCAAGGAATGAGGTGGGAATTGAAGACACGTCTTACCTGAAGAACAAGAAAACTTCTAATCCCTGGCACCTGTAAGAAAGCCCAACAAGAAGAAAGGGGGGTGTGGATGAGAAGGTGGGGGAAGGACTCCCGTACTCAGGCATGGCATAAAGATGAGACAGCAATCACTGGACAAGGCTGGTTTACTTTAGTTCCCTGCCCCAGACTTTTCTATTTCTTGCCTGGAAGACTCAGCAGTTTTGTTTTTCCCCCTACTAGCCCTTAGATATATGATAATTCTCCTGAGACATGCTCAGGTATTCCCCTGAGACATAAGCTTGTAAGGGTTGCTGCTCCCCTTGGAACTGGGATGTCAGCAATACATCTATTTAGATTTTGGTTTAATTTCAAAATCTTTACTCTGCCAGAAATATTAGTAATAGCAGTAAAGTTACTTAATGTAGGAGCTTATTAATGTCTTATAGGACATGAAAACCTTTTCTTATGCCCCACAGAAGAATGGGCATAAGAGTGAATTCAAAGCTGTTAGGACAGGCTCCCCGACTCCAGGCACAGAAGGCCAAATAGGCACTTGCCAGAGTGAGCGCCACCCTCAGGCCTGACATGCGGCCTTGGTCATGTTTATGTCGTGTTCCTACAAGAACGTGGAGGCTCCTCAGAGACTCACTGAATGGCAGAAGCTTCCTCGGCTGAGGGGTTACACAGTTGCACTCTTCCCTAAAAAGCCCCTGGTGTCTCTTTATAAGCTGGGAATGTCTCCATCAGGATGGAAAGGATTGCCATGTCTAGGGAGGGTCCTGCAGAAGTGAACAGATTTATTTTGGCAACAGCAGAGTTGACAAAGCCTCTCAAGTTAAGAGATAGAACTCCATGTGACCATGCACCCTTCCCCAGCCTCCAGGTGGGAATCTGCCCTGGTGTCTCCTCTGAGGAGTTCTGAGGGAAGATGACTATTGCCACGGGGTTTTGCAAAAGGGACACAGAGAGACCAGTTGGAAACACTAGCCCCACACTCCACTGAGAACCTGAGAGCATCCATGTTTCCTTGCACTACGACTGGGCCTGGGACCACCGAGGGACTATCAAGTCCACCAAAAGGGGAGCAGACTCGGATCTTCCCATGACCTGAGAGCTGCTCTGAGAATCCCATCAGCTCCCATCAGTCAACTCCAGTTCTACCTCAGTCTCATGGAAGTAATTTAAACACCTACAAACAGTGGAATTGGAACCTGCTAATTGCTAGTTCAGTTCTCTTAGATGCTACCTTTACTTTTCCACTATACAGGGGTAAAAAGGTTTACTTTGCAAACTAAAAGAATGAAATTTCAGTAAGAATTTTACAAATGTTTAAGACAGTAAATTTCCCACCCTGCTACCAGTCACCACTGAGAGTGCAGACGCATCCACTTCCCACCCCAGCTGCCCTGCAGGTGCCAGAGCCAGGGGGAGGGGGTGAGCTGGCTGAGCCTGCATCTCCTCCAGGTCAGAAAATCCAAGCATTTGTTATTTGACTTAGGAAAGAGCAAGGGAACTTCTTTCCAGCGTATTTGCTTCCCTCTAGTATTTTACTCATTTGAACATTAGAAGGAGCATCTATTAGTGCTCTGAAGATAGGAAAAGACGGCAGCACATGGGGAATTAAGTTTTCCCTGGAAACATGGAAGCCACAGATAATGGTCTAGAAGTGGGAAGTGCCTGAGGCTCTTTAGAACAAGCTTTGGGGCTCACAGTTTTCCATCTGCTTCTGAAGATGCAGAACGTGAGCAGACCAACTTCTCCATCTGGTACCAGACCTAGAAAAGTGTAAGTTCTGCAGGAAGACCAGGGGAGCTGGAAGGTGTGACTGGAGGGACTTCCCTTCCTGTCAAGGGGAAGACATGTGATATCTGTTTTTCTTGGCTTCACCAGGCTCACCATAGAGCCTCAGGGCTGCTCGGATCCCAGCCTCATTGGGCCACACAGCAAGCAGGTGGTGGAGACAGAATTTGAGGTGGTGGGGCTGGGGGGTCTGACTCAAGAGGCAGGACTGTCAAGCCATGTATATCTATTGCTCATTTTTGAATAAGAAATGACTGCCCTTTAGGAACACTATTTAATAAGGTTTGTATTTCAGAAAAGAGAATTAAGGTATTTCCACATTGTTTATATAAGTGTTCTACTATAGTCAGGGAAGGGGTTTTTATTTTAATTTTAAAATGTTATCTACAGAGCTACTGAAAAACGTACCCAGGGTCAGAATATCACTCACTGGGAGCATAGCTTTAGAAACTTTCTAGCGTGGTGTTGCTCAACTTTTTCTATTCTAAGAAAAATTGGTTCTGATTTTTTATGTAAACTTATCTAGTATCAGCTCCTCTGGTGCTTTCTAATGATCAGCTATCTTAAAACACAGCTTCCCTCAGCCCCCAGGGCCCCTGGAGACTCTGGGGCTGTAGGTGAAGGAGGTCTTTGCTCAGAGAAAGCAAGATGCCTCTGAGCTGCCAGCACTAGGACTGGTAACCCAGGTGGGTCTCAGCCTAGACAGGTTGATTTAGCCAACTTTGAGGACATGCCTGGGAAACGATCCAAATCACAGCAGCACTTGTGACCTGGGCTTTTTCCAAAGGGGGTTCTGGAAACTTTAAACAACCTTGGAAGGGGAAGGATCAAGCAGGGGGTAAATACAGTGAGGGATGGTGGGCAGTGAGGCAGATGGGCACCTTGTAAGACTCCTTAGGCCTCAGGGAATCCCATCTTGCACAGGAAAGGAGGGAGTGAAGGAAATGAGGCTGTAACCCAGGGCTGTGAAATGACAGCCCTGAGCTTGGAAAAAAGAAAAAGAAGCTTTTGCCTGACAGTTCTCAAGCTTAACTTCCTTTGGGCACCATGAGTGTGGGGTCCTGAGATTCTACTCTCTTTCACAGACAGCTGGTGTCGGCTGATTGGACTCATCCCATGGTGTAGTCCTGGGGTGTGTGCGTGTGTGTGTGTGTGTGTGAGAGAGAGAGAGAGAGAGAGAGAGAGAGAGAATGACATGTATGACATTCCTCTCCTGTGATTCCAAACCAAAGCTGGAAGGATGGTTTTGCCAAACCCTGGTGGCCCAGTGGAGCCCAGGCTCTGCACTCAGTTGAAGGGACCTAGTACTCCCACCTCCTGCTTCCCTTTCCCCACATATCGTCATCCTTTGAATCCAAATGCATTTTCAATATTTTGTTATCTCCATTTTTCCCTTTGACCCTTTAGGTCCTATGGGCACAGCAGAGAGACCTGGCCTGATGTGGTCTGATCAGATGAGATGGAGGCAGCTCAGAGATGAGGGCCTGCCCTGCCTCAGCCCTCTGAGGAGCTGACGCCTCTGTGGGAGTGGCATAACAAAAGGCACATCTGGTCTTTGTCCCCAGTTCTGGGCACAGAGCTCCTGGATCCCTAGGAATCTCGTGAGTGACAAGAGTATCTTTTGCGTGTTTTTTGTTTGTTTGTTTGTTTTGTTTTTCCTTAAAATACTTATTGAAATATAATTCACATATACAATTCACCCACCTAAAGTGTACAATTCAGGGTTTTCTAGTATATTCACAGTTGTGCTGCCATCGTACAATTTAATTTTAGAACATTTTTATCCTTCCCGGAAAGAAATCACATATATTAGAGTCACTCCCTCCTCCCTGCTGTGCCAGGCCTAAGCAACCACGAATCTGCCTTCTGTCTCCATAGATACTTATTCTGGACTTTTCGTATGAATGGAATCATATGGTAAGCAAAAGCTTGATTTTCCATTGAAACAGCAGAGCCCTTAACTGCCCCTGCCTGCCCATGGAGGGTCTCTATCCTTGCCTGGAAGTGCCTTATGACAAAGAGCCTCTGTTTACAGGGTCCAGCTCCCTGAGATGTAATGCATGTATCCACCTATGTGACAATAATGCACCTATAACCACCACCACAGTCAGAAGAACAAACATTTCCATCTCCTCCAAAATATTTCCTCTTGCCTTTTTGAGGCTTTGTAGATGCCCAGAGGCCAACATAACACAACTAGGAATTTTATAGAGAGCTCTATTGTTTTTACATAAGATACAGCACATCTTCGTTCCTGCTCCGTATCCAGGAAGAAGAAAAAGTAAGAGCGATGGCTGCCCTACACCGAATGGCTTGGATACCAAAGACTGTTTTCTCTTTGGACAGAAAAGCAGTAATTGCCAGAGGAAAGACTCCTCAGATTTCCTTCAGGTTGAAATCGAAGTATGGTGAGCAATGAGAAGAGAAAAGCTTTGCCAAGGCTTGGCCCAGGAAAGCCCAGTGGCTTTGGATCTGCAGGGCCAAGCTTATAGTCAATGAAATTCTGCCCTTTGTTACTCTCAAGGTAAATTATTTAGCACCCAGAGGACATGGGCCCCACCCTAGTCTCTGCTACTAACTCGCCATGTGACATGGGTGAGTTCTTGCCTGTTAAATGGAGTGATTGTTGTACGCAGCTTTTGCATATGTCTACAAATAGTTGACACTGCTACTACTGAGAGATGGGGCCTATGTCCTCTTCCCTTGAATTTGAGTAGTCTTGTGACAGTTTTGAGCATTAAAGTATGGTGGAAGTGATGCTGTGGGACTTGTAAAGCTAGATTAGAAAAGGATCGTGATGCTTCTACCTAATTTCTTTGGTTGCAAGATCAAGGAGAAAGCCAGATAAAAAAAGGAAAATTAGAAACTATTTTGAACTGAATTTTTAAAATCATATAAAAATATGTGGAATGCACCTAAAGCAGTGCTTAGAAATAAATTCGTAGCAGGAAACTGCTTCATTATTAAAGAAGAAATGACTCAAATTAATGATCTTCATTTCCAATTTAAAAAAACTAGAAAAAGAAGAGCCAATTAAACACAAAGTAAACAGAAGAAAAGCTAACAATGCTTTACAATACTTCATAAAAAGACTTACAAATTGTTTTAAATCAATAAGATTATTATAAAAGGTCACCAGATGTTTCAAACTATTTTTGTTTTTGCAAATTCAGTGGGGAGTATTTATTGTGTTACATGTGGCAGCATTTTCTTTTTCTATTTAAAGGAATAAGAAATATTTTTTAAGCTCAATACATAGTTTAAATTACTTTAGAAATAAAAAATAAATAATTATGCAGTGATATAAACTGGTTGAAATCACCAGGAGGAAAGAAGAACCAGTGAAATTAGACATGGGGATTTTACACAAGGATGAGATTACCAACTATTTTTCTTTTTCTAATCGATTAGCTCTCTTTTTAGTAATTCATCTGAGGATGTATCTTCTAGACAATGATTTACAAATAGAAACCTGAGTCTCCTCATTGTTGGTGTAAAAACTGTTGCAAAGGCATATCCTCCTTCTAAGAATGTCTTTCACAGATGCACTAATGTGAGCTGTACAGTCAGCCCTCCATATCCGTGACCTCTGCATTCATGGATTCAACTAAATATGCACTAAAATAAAAAACAGACAGTTTCATCTGTAATGAACATGTGCAGACTTTTTCCTTATTATTATTCCTGAACAACTATTATACAGTATTCTACTAGATATTGTAAGTGATCTAGAGGTTTAAAGTGTAAAAGAGAATGTGCATAGGTTATATGCCAAATACTACACCATTGTCCATAAAGAACTTGAGCGCCTGTGGATTTTAGTGTCAACAGAATAGAACGAATTGGTTCTCTTCCTAGAGCCAATTTCCCATGGATGCCTAAGGACAACTGTATGTCCAGAAATGTTCATTGCAGTACTTTTTGTAATAGCAAAAGCTGGCAATAACAGTATACGTAGTGTTGGGGTAAATTGAATTAAGATTCATTTATGCAATGGGATACAGTTGTTAAAAATGAAGTATGTGTTCATATGGGAAGTAATCTCAAGGATTATTTTAAGCTATGAAAGAAAAGTACAAAGCACTGTCTATATGTATTCCCATTTGTGAACAAGGTGTGTGTGTGTGTGTGTGTGTGTGTGTGTGTACTCTCTTTATAGAGACGATCTCTGAAAGGAAATACAAGTAATTGGTAGTAGTAGTTGGTCTAATTTTTGTTTCTTCTTCTCTTTTTTTATAAGAATGGATTTTTACAATAAGAAGTACTCAATTTAAAACATGTATGTTGTTTCAAGTAGGTAATTTATAAACTAGTTCAACCATTGTGGAAGTCAGTGTGGCGATTCCTCAGGGATCTAGAACTAGAAATTCCATTCGACCCAGCCATCCCATTACTGGGTATATACCCAAAGGACTGTAAATCATGCTGCTATAAAGACACATGCACACGTATGTTTATTTCGGCATTATTCACAATAGCAAAGACTTGGAACCAACCCAAATCCAGTCAACAACGATAGACTGGATTAAGAGAATGTGGCACATATACACCATGGAATACTATGCAGCTATAAAAAAGGATAAGTTCATGTCCTTTGTAGGGACATGGATGAAATTGGAAATCATCATTCTCAGTAAACTATCGCAAGAACAAAAAACCAAACACTGCATATTCTCACTCATAGGTGGGAATTGAACAATGAGAACACATGGACACAAGAAGGGGAACATCACACTCTGGGGACTGTTGTGGGGTGGGGGGAGGGGATAGCATTAGGAGATATACCTAATGCTAGATGACGAGTTAGTGGGTGCAGCGCACCAGCATGGCACATGTATACATATGTAACTTACCTGCTCATTGTGCACATGTACCATAAAACCTAAAGTATAATAATAATAATAATAAAATAAAAAAGAAAAAAGAAAAAAAGAAAAAAAAAGTCGGTAATTTAAAATATATGTCCATAGAGGAAATAAGGCAAATGCTAACTAGGGAATTTAGGTAAAGGTACAAATAACCTTTGTACAATTCTTGCAAATTTTTAGAAAATCTAAAATTATTTTAAAATAAAATTATAAAAAATACCCACTAATTCCATAATCAGTTCTTTTCAACTCTGAATTCAGGGCCTACACAATTTTCCACACCCCACCTAGCTCACATGCCCTATGTGCAGATGACCTAATATTGCTGACCCTCAGTTTCCTTATTCCAAAATTCAGAATGCTGATAATATTAAGCCTGTAGGGTTGCATCCTGCACATACTGAGCATTCAATGCATCTTACTGTACCCTTCTTTCCTTAATCTCTGCCAACACCTTCCTATCCAGATAAACCATGGACAGCACAGGAGGCCAGGAGGCCAAAGCACTTTGTGATTCTGTAAAGAGGAAGCCAAAATTGCAGATGAAGCAAAGCCTATTATCTTTGGTGTTAAATCCACAGAGAACATCTCTGGATTTGATCACCTCCTCCTCCTATTTCAGATATTAAATATTTTGCTGTCAAGAAGCAATTCCCCATAAACTCAAAAGTTATTGGCTCTAACAATTCTAAATCTTGGGTTAGAGATGAGAATTTTGAGCTAACTTAGCAGCTATCTCAAATATATGCAGCTTTTGATGCCAAGAGTCTCTCATCAGCTGTGTCCAGCCCCAGTAAGAAATGAACCAACAGAAGCATTTGTTCGGCAGATTTAGGCTCCACCACACATGTGGAATTTAGGAGCTCAGTGGTGATTAAATTTAGACTTAGGAATCAACAATTGGGTGAAACAAGACCGTGTCTGATGGTATTTTTTTTTTCTTTTGAGTGGAGTCTCACTCTTGTTGCCCAGGCTGGAGTGCAATGGTGCGATCTCAGCTCACTGCAACCTCTGTCTCCCAGGTTCAAGCAATTCTCCTGTCTCAGCTTCCCAAGTAGCTGGGATTACAGGCACCTGCCACCACACCTGGCTAATTTTTGTATTTTTAGTAGAGACAGAGTTTCAGCATGCTGGCCAGGCTGGTCTCGAACTCCCGACCTCAGGCGATCTGCCTGCCTTGGCCTCCCAAAGGGCTGGGATTACAGGCGTGAGTCACCGCGCCCGGCCATGTGATGTTAGTTTTATGTGTCAGCCTCATTGGGCCATAGGGTGCCCAAAACAGATATTTAGTTAAACATATTTCTGGATGAATCTGTGAGGGTGTTTCTGGATGAGAGAAGCATTTGAACTGGTAGGCCGAATGAAGAAGATTGCCTTTCCCGACGTGGCTTGGAATCTCCCAATCAGCTGATGGCTTCAACAGAAAGAACAAAGTGGTGGAGGAAGGAGAACACATTTTCTCTGCCAGATGGCCCGAGTAGGGACATTGGTCTTCCCCTGCCCTCAGACCGGAAGTTCACTATCAGCGATCCTGTTCTCCGTCCTTGGAACTGGAACTGGAACTTGTACCACTGGTTCTTCTGGTTCACAGGGCCACCACTGGGTCTCCTGAGTCTCCAGATTGCAGGTGGAAGACTGTGAGACTTCTCAGTCTCTATAATCCTCTCCCTTTCCCTCTGCCTCTCCCTCCTCTATTGGTACTGTCTCTGGAGAACCCTGATTAATACATTAATCATGTTCTGTCAAATTTTGGTGATGTATTTTTCTTAAATCTGTCTCATTGACTATTCTCAAAATCTGCCAGGTGGGGCCATCCATTGTTTCTCAGCTGAAGGACTGCAGTCACTTTTAAGTACTTCCCTACCTTTGGTCGTGCCTCTCTCTTCTTTATCCTTTACACAGCTGCCATTCCAATCTTTCTAAACCAGAACTATTCCTCTGATTAAAAATGAAACAAGCTTATTGTGACTGTAATGAAATCTGTGTACTGGACCTCTGTTGGCTCTTGAGTACCTGCAGAGTGGTTCTGAGAAGCCCACCAGAACACAGAGCTTTCCAAACTCAGCCCAGGGTGCATCTGTTCCTTCAACCAGGCTTTCCACCCTGCGTGGCTCTCACCTTTGTGTGTCCGTCCTTGTTTCTTAGAGGAGTCATGTGCCTCCAAATGTATATGCCTACAACCTTTTCTTTCTCTTGCCTGAAATGCCTAACTTCATTCTCCATCCAGTGAATTCTAACTCACCCCTGAAGATGAGCTCAACTGTCCCTCTTGTGTGAAGCCTTCCCTGACACCCCTGAGAATTTTCCATCCACGTCACCACAGAGTAATGTCCGTCCTGCTGTAGAGCCATTCACTCATCACAGGTCTGGACGCCCATTGTTCATAGGAGGTTTTCCCCACTAGACTTCAAAGCCTCAGTGATAGGCACTTATGTCCCTGGCCTACAGGAGGCCCTTAGGTTATTCCCACTGCTCGTTTTTGAAAAAATAATGGTTTCTTCAGGCCTACATAAGCTCGAAGAGATCTCAGAGGACAATGAGTCCAATTTTTTTTACTTTCCAGAATAGGATACTGAGATATTTTAATTCATGGAATTATTCTAGCATCAAACTTCACATAATAAGTATTCATTGAGGACTTGGAGTGTACCTGTTTCTAGGTTCTAGGGAAACAGCATTGAGTATGATGGGCAAAGTTACTGCCCCACGAAGTTCACCATTTGGGGATTGGTGGGTGGATAACAACGGCAACTGCAAGATACACGCATGCATGCATGTGTGTGTGTGTACGCATGTGTGTGTGTGCGTGTGTGTGTGCGTGTGTGTGTGTGCATTTCATATAGCACTGGGTGTAATGGACAAATGAAGGTGGTGACTGGGGCCACGATCCAGGAGAAATCTCTGCGGAGATGACATTTCATCTCACAGGGAAATGAGGAAAATGAGGCAGCCAGATGGAGTCCCAGTGAAAGCAGACTTCAGGCAGATGGAACGGCAAGTCCAGGGCTCTGGATAAGTAAGTGGCTTCCCTCACAGGTAGATGGGAAGGGGTCATGTGAGGATACTTCAGCCATGTTAGATGAATGTATGGCCTTAAGAACCTCCTGAGATAAAGGGTGGCATAAGCAGGTGTGTGGCTCAGGCGAGTGAATAGGGGGAAGAAGCAGGACACTGGCTCATCAGGTGGGTTCCTCCAGAAGGCAGGCTGCACCTGCCAGGGTCCATCCCAGGCCAGTCCCTGAGAGGCTGGGCCAACAGAGAAGGATGGTGACCTGGATTGTCAGTGAGACCTTCCTTGAGTGAAATATACACTGAATGGTCTCAGAAGGACCCACAAGGGCAGGGCAGTGAGTTTCTGGGAGGAAGGTGGGTGGTGGGTGGGGTGCAGAGCCTGGGGCAGAGGGACTCCTCTGAAGTTAAATTAATGCCACTGACCCACCCCTCAAATGATTTCAGGCCATGGTCTTCTCTGATCAGGACTCCATCCCTGTAAGAACACTAAAGAGCTGGAGAGTGGAGAGGAAGGAAAGTGTGGGATGTGAATTCTAAGCTATCAAAGAGGGTCTGCTTCCTCTAAGGCCATGGACGCTGGGTGCACTATGGGGTAGACATACCACACTCCTATTGTCCAGCCGCCTATTATACTTTCCACACCCAGGAAGCGCTGAGGCCCTTCCTGGAGTCTCCCCAACCCACACAACTGAAAGAGCATGGGGTGTCCACAGGCCCTATCCATTAGGATGGCTCCCTCCCCAGCACGGTGGCTGAGCTTCCTGAGAACGATGCATCTTCATGGTTCTGCTGGTCCTCACAGATCTCCAGGTAGAAGCTCATTGTAGAACAGCATTTGCCTTGAATGCTATGATAATTTTCTGCTAACCTAGATGTGACTAATTAAAGTCAGGAGTTTGGTGCTGGCCTCACTTTGGTGCTTGGAAAGCTGGGGACATCGCACTCAGCAGAGAAGTCATTGGAAATACAGACTTTCCAGTCCTACCACAGAAGATGATGCTTTAGTAGAGTTATGCTGGCCCAGCAATCTGCATTTACGGAAGCATTCCTGGAGATTCCATGATTGTGCTGCGAGGTGGCATTTGGCAGCCCTGCACCCAGAGCCTTGAAGCTCTCTTCAGCAGTAATGTCCTGCCAGCCTACTGTCTTTAGGGACGGGGGATGCTACGAAGAGTGTGCATCACCCAAATGACAGCTCACCATTGACTCTTAAGATGGAAGAGACTTTAGAGGTGCTTTAGTCCAAACCTCTCATTTTTCGAATGAGGCAGATGTGTCCTAGAGTGGAAATGTGACTTACCAAGGTCACACACCAGAGACTAAAAATTCTGGAACAAGGATGAGTTCTTTGATCTCCAGTGATCTGGAAAACTCTGCATGTCAAACACCCATTTCTGTTCCCAGCAACTGGTAACCTCTTAACTCCTGGTCACCTCCATCCCTCCTCAATGCCCAGACTTTCTGTCACATGGAAACCCACTAGGCTTTTGACCTCACATGCTGTTTCAGCAGGCATCCTCCCGTGCTGACCTTAGCTCCAGCAGTGTGAGGCGGAGCTGCCCTCCCTGAGCTGACAGAGGAGGCTACAGTGTGTTGTGTGGGTGTGGGAGGCTCCAGGAAGGGCCTGAGTGCTCCCTGGGCATGGAAGATGAAATAGGCAGCTGGACAACAGGAGTGTGGTGTGTCTGCCCCACAGCGCACACAGCATCCATGGCCTTAGGGGAAGCAGGGCCTCTTGTGATAGCTCAGAATTCATGTTCCCTCCCTCCTCTCCCAATCCAGCTCCTCAGTTTTCTTACAGGGATGGAGTCCTGAGCAGAGAAGACTCTGGCCTGAAATCATTTGAGGGGTAGAGCAGTGGCATTAGTTCAACTTCAGAGGAGTCCCTCTGTCCCAGGCCTCCCATCCCACCTCCCTCCTGCTCGGTCCCAAGCCCCCCACCCCACCTCCCTCCTCCCTCCTGCTCTGTCCCAGGCCCCCACCCCACCTCCCTCCTCCTTCCTGCTCTGTCCCAGGCCCCCACCCCACCTCCCTCCTCCCTCCTGCTCTGTCCCAGGCCCCCCATCCCACCTCCCTCCTGCTCTGTCCCAGGCCCCCAACCCCACCTCCCTCCTGCTCTGTCCCAGGCCCCCCACCCCACCTCCCTCCTGCTCTGTCCCAGGCCCCCAACCCCACCTCCCTCCTGCTCTGTCCCAGGCCCCCCACCCCACCTCTCTCCTGCTGTGTCCCAGGGCCCCCACTCCACCTCCCTCCTCCCTCCTGCTCTGTCCCAGGCCCCCACCCCACCTCCCTCCTCCCTCCTGCTCTGTCCCAGGCCCCCAACCCCACCTCCCTCCTGCTCTGTCCCAGGCCCCCCACCCCACCTCCCTCCTGCTCTGTCCCAGGCCCCCCACCCCACCTCCCTCCTGCTCTGTCCCAGGCCCCCCACCCCACCTCTCTCCTGCTGTGTCCCAGGGCCCCCACCCCACCTCCCTCCTCCCTCCTGCTCTGTCCCAGGCCCCCACCCCACCTCCCTCCTCCCTCCTGCTCTGTCCCAGGCCCCCCATCCCACCTCCCTCCTGCTCTGTCCCAGGCCCCCAACCCCACCTCCCTCCTGCTCTGTCCCAGGCCCCCCACCCCACCTCCCTCCTGCTCTGTCCCAGGCCCCCCACCCCACCTCCCTCCTGCTCTGTCCCAGGCCCCCCACCCCACCTCCCTCCTGCTCTGTCCCAGGCCCCCCACCCCACCTACCTCCTGCTCTGTCCCAGGCCCCCCACCCCACCTCCCTCCTGCTCTGTCCCAGGGCCCCCACCCCACCTCTCTCCTGCTCTGTTCCAGGCCCCCCACCCCACCTCCCTCCTGCTCTGTCCCAGGGCCCCCACCCCACCTCCCTCCTGCTGTGTCCCAGGGCCCCCACTCCACCTCTCTCCTGCTGTGTCCCAGGCCCCCTGCCCCACCTTCCTCCTGCTCTGTCCCAGGCCCCCCACCCCACCTCCCTCCTGCACACTCACTGCCCTGCCCTTGTGGGGCTTCTGAGATATTTAGCGCATATTTTCCTCAGGGTACATTTCACTGATAGAATCCAGGGGCAGGTCACCATCCTTCTCTGTCGGCCCAGCCTCTCAGCCCCTTGTGCTCCGTCCCAGACCTGGAAGGTGGGGGGTGGGGGGCTCCTGCCTGGCGTCAGGTCTGAGTCCTGCTCCTGAAGGCTGTGCCAGTGGCCTCCAGGGCTGCTTTTGGCCCCAGGGAGCTAGAGAACAGTGGGTTCCTCTCCCCAATCTCTAACCATTTTTTTTTTTTGAGACGGAGTCTCGCTCTGTCGCCCAGGCTGGAGAGCAGTGGTGCGATCTCGGCTCACTGCGAGCTCCGCCTCCCGGGTTCAGGCCTTTCTCCTGCCTCAGCCTCCCGAGTAGCTGCGACTACAGGTGCCTGCCACTGCGCCCGGCTAATTTTTTTCATATTGTTAGTAGAGATGGGGTTTCATCGTGTTAGCCAGGATGTTTTTGATCTCCTGACCTCGTGATACGCCCGCTTCCGCCTCCCAAAGTGCTGGGATTACAAGCGTGAGCCACCGCGCCGGCCTCCCCTATCTCTATCTTAATGAATATTTTGTCCTGGGTACTCTCTGGGACCCAAGTCCATTCTCCCTGTAGCCCCTGCTCCCCAGTCCTGAAGACCCCCTCAGGCCCTTCCCACTTTGCACTGCCAGAAGCCCTGTGGGCTCACAGCTCTTGCCCTCTTCTCTCTTAAGTGCACCAGCATTCAAGCTCCTCCCTGGGCTGCTGGGAGGACAGATTTCTTCATAAATTCTTAAGAACATATTTGGAACTAACAGCTTAATCATTATAATGCATTTTTCAATCAACCAACAGTGTTTTTTGGAGGGAAAAAATACACCATGAAATATATCTTCATTTTAAGTACATCTGTTGTTTCTTGAAAGCCATTAGCTATCAGTGAATCATCAATTTTGTTCCGTTGTGTGGCTAAGACTATTTGTTCTAATTAAAGACCATGCACCCATCTAAACAAATTTGCCTTATCTGTAAAAATGGAACTTTCAGTCCTGCTGAGCGTGACAATCCTAAATGTGCTGGAGAAGCAATTTTCTCCAGGTCTTACCAGGTGCATCTGTGGGGAGTGGGGGAATGCCAGTGGGGCTGTAGCCACCTCTGCATGCAGGGTCCAGCCCACCAGGACAACTAACCAGGTGCCTGTGTCCCACCCTCCTTCCCCAGCCTGATGCGGCTCTGACCCCCTAGAGAGGAGGCTGCAGAGAGAGCCCCGGCAGCTCCTGTCCTGCTCTGCAGTGCAGGCCACCCAGAGGACAGCAGCAGGCCCGGGGGCGGGTGCCTTGGGTTCGGGGCCAGGTGGGAGCCGGGCCTGCAGAGAGCAAGGGGCAGGAAATCGGGACCAGGTGGGAGCTGCAGGGAGCAAGGCCAGGAAGGAGATGGATCCCGGGACTGGGATTCTTCCCTAGAGATGCAAGCTCAGCTGAGGCCTCCTCTCCTGGGCTCCAGGTGCAGACAGGGAGGGGCAGTGCTGGGAGACATGCGTGCAAGCGGGTGGGCTTGAAGGGCAGGAAAGGAAAGGGGTTAGGGACTGGCATTACTCAGAGGCCGCTACGTGGGAGAGGAGGTGTTTGAGAGACTCAGAGGAGGTGAACCTGGAGGGGTGGGGCATTGAGACCTGAGGCATTTATGACTTTGCAATCACATCAAGTGCAGATGGTGAAACATAAAATGAACTTGCCCTTTGTACAGGGCTGCTCTGAAACCTAATTTTTCACGGAAATGAATTGATCTTGGCCCTGTCTCCTCTCAGACTCCAGGCTCTTTTCTAACCTTTGGCAGCTTCTGTTCTCTAAACGTCGTCTCAGGGCTGTGCCCGCCTCCTGCCTCCCGCCTCCGGATCATACCCAGACCATCTTTCCTCCACCTCAGAGCCCCTCTGGAGTGCAGGCTGCTGGGCTGGCTCCGCGGGGCTTGGTCTCCTGTGCCTGGCCTGGAAGGCGGGCAATGTGCGCCATGGGCAGCAGGCAGGGGCCCTGCATGGGCAGGGGTGTGCCAGTGCCTATAAGATGGGTGCTGGCCAGCACGAGACAAGCCCAAGGGGAGCTGGGGAGTTGGATTCCTCTCCTTCCCCTCACCTGTCCTGGCATGGACATACTCACAGCAGTGACACTTGCTACCCAGCAGTGGCGACACCCAGGTCTGCCCGCCCTCCCTCCCCACCTCAGTCCACTGCTCCTCCTCCCTGTTTCGCTGAGGCTGCAATCAATCAGTAAGTTGGTAGCATGGAAGCTTCTGCCTCAGGCTGCACTGTTCAAAGACCCTGGATGAAGACATAGTACTCTGAAGCCAAGAGCCACCGATGCGTCAGAGGGAGTAGGCTGAAATGCATCAGAGAGGCTGTGGGGGAGCTGGTATCTATGCCAGGCTAGGGCAGATGGGGCTGGGTCAGGGAGGGGCTGGCATGGACGCTGAAGCCTGAATGTTGGGAATATTCAAGGAGGAATAGTAAGATGGTGCCTGGAGCCAAGAGGAGCCAGAACTGCTGAAACGAAAGGCATCTGGGAGCAGTCATGGGGGACATTGGCACAGGGCTGGCGTTTGGTTCCTGGAGTGCAGGCGTGGGGCTGCAGGGGCTGCAGGAGAGAGAGGGGTGTGCACAGGCAGCTCAGCACATCCTTCTTTCTCTACCATACACGCACACACCCACACACACACACACACACCATCATGTCTACAGTCAGTACAGATGCTCTGCACCCTCCCAGGCCCCCTCACAGACAGGACTGCGCTCTCAGGGACCCTGGGCTCAGGCCAACACACCCCACTTAAGTGGAGACTTTAAAATAAATGAACATATTATTAGCACGGTTTCTTCCTGTTTGAGGATTATAGCATCCTAGTCTCATGAACCAGATTAGCACAGCCATTGTCATAGCCTGGGAGCGGTACCTCAAGGAAGCATTCAAAGGTAGACTCATGAGATGGAGAGAGGTATATAAGAGCAGCCATGGCTTCATGTGCTGCTAGGACGCTTTTCTCACTTAGAGGATGAGCTTTCCAGCTAGTTAGCTTTCCGGTGTATTCTTTTTCACAACCAAGTTAACCTGGAGCAGAGACAGCCCTGGGCCTTTTGTGGCTGCTCCTCCAGAAAGTCGCCTGTCCACGGACTACTCCCTGGCCCTGAGAAGCAGTGATTCAGGTAAAAATATGTGCATCCAGCAGCCCAAGGTAGAGTCATACTCCAAGCTCCTTCCCTACGGTGGACCTGACACCTGACAGGGGCAGTGGCTCTGCTGTGGTGTGACAGGTATATGTGCAATTACTAGTTCTGGTCATCTATTTTTCTTCTTGCAAATGTGTGTGTGTGCATGCATGTGTATTTATATGTGTGTGTCTCTGGGTATGGTATGTGCATGATGCTTGCATACGTGTGTGCATGTGGGTATATGTGTAGTGCATGCATATGTGTACCACATACACATGTGTATGTGTGCATCTGTGTGCCTATGTATGTGTGCACGTGCACACACAGTGCATTCTGCACTGCCACCGCCTTTTATGTATTTTGACTACACACAGAGACTGTCTCAAGGATGTTCCTTGTGTTACCCCAGGGAGCACAGCCTGTGAAAGGCAGTGTGAGAAACTCCCCCCCTCTGTACGCACAGCTCCTTTCCTTCATCTTCAAACTTGCACTTAAGGAGTGACATCTTGAAAATAAAATCTATGCTTTAAAAAGTGAAACCAGAAAGAAAGGCAGTCAATTGCTGTTGTCTTCTTCTAAAGCGGCTGGCAAAGCCTGGAACCTGAGCGCTTGAAGAGCCGGAGCGTGGGTAGGCTGCAGTGTTGCAAGGGAACATTCCCAAATAGAGCCCAAAACACCACTGAACCTTCCCCCGTCCTTCTCCTGGGCCCAAGGCATGTCTCACAGCTTATGAACCTAAGAGTTGCAAACTTCTTCAGGCAGTCAGAAAGTTGACACTGTGAAATGACTGTCTGTGTTGGGGGTGTCTCCCATCCTTCATGTTCAATTTCCAGAAACAAAAGTATTTACCGTGTGAGATTTTTGAGGCTGCCAAAGGTACATCTAACAGCTTCCTCTTCCATCCTCCCTCCTCCGCCTTCCTCCCTCTTTGCTTTCTTCTTTCCTTCCTTCCTTCTACAAATGCATCCTGAGCCCTGCGATCTGCTGGCCCAGCAATCCACATTTGTGGTGCTGGGGATAGGGTGGAGAAAGGAGAGGCAGTGCCTGCCCCCAAGGGCTTTGCACCTAGGGCGGAGGGTGGGGAGGGACATGAAACAAACATATAACTAGAAATGATAGTCCTTGCCTTGAAGAGGGTCACCAGGGCTGTGAGGGAGACTCACAGGCAATTCTCATCTAGGCTGTGGGGCAGGCGATAAGAAACAACCTCTCTGTGTGAGTAGCACTCCATTCTTTCATCAATCAACGTTCTTCCACCATTTCCTGAAAGCCTACTGCTCTAGGGGCTGGAGAAACAGTAGGGATCAGAATTACTGAGGCTTCACATCTGCAAGGATGCTATTTTTCAGAGAACAGACACAGACAGTAAGCAAGACGGGGCCAGGCTGGGAGCCAGCAGCCCTGGGCTGATAGTCACAGAGGCTGGCTGGAAAATCATGATGGGAAGGCATTCAGAGGACATTTTTTCTCCTCTTTGCACCCTTTCCACCTCCAGTCCTGGGCTCCGGCCTGGGAGAAGAGAACTAGGACCCTGCTGGGTCCCCCATTATGAGACTGAAGAACTGCAGAGCCCGAGCTGTGCTGGTAGTGACCACTGAGGACCCCCCCCCGCTGGGTCCCCCATCATGTGACCACTGAGGACCCTAAGTCCATGACCTGGGAACATACCGGTCATGAGCCTCATGTCACTGAGCAAAGAACTTATTCCCTGCAGCGGGGACCTCCCGTGATATAAGGTGAATACATCATTGTGCTTGCCTCCTTCAGCACTTTGGTCATGAGGAGTGTAAAGGAAAATGAAAAGAAATCTCAGAACCCCTAACTTCTAGACACTGAGTCACAAAACACCAGCAGCTTTTTCCCAAATAAACAATGGTTACTTTACAAGCTGATGTCCAAGCTTTCCACACTCAACAAACTGTGGCAGGAGAACAGGGAGTTAGAGTAAACAGGGGTTTAGCAGGTACAGCCAGTTCACATAAGCAAAAGAACAGCAGGTGCCTCCAGTTTGTATAAGCAGGAGAGCAGCAGGGGCTGCATACAGGCCATGTCCTCCAGCCCACGGTAACAAGCCACTCCAGCCTCTGATGGGCTGCAAGCTGGGTCTCCACTGCAGCCTCTGATGGGTCCTTCATGGGGTGTAGCCAATTGGAGGCCTCTAAAGGGCATGGAGGGGTGTTGCCAGGTTCCTCGAGCTTAGTAAAACCCCTAATTAAGAAGGCTCTTGACCGCTTGCTCGAGCCGGCTCCCGCTCTGTGAATTGTCCTCAATAAATCTGTGCTTTTGTTGCTCCGTTCTTCTGTTGCTTTGTCTTTCGTTGCTTCATTCTTTTGTTACTTTGTGTGTGCATTTTTTTCAGTTCTTGGTTCAACACTTCAAGAATGTGGACAACTTTATCTTGTAACAAAACCCCACAGAAAAGCAAAGGCCTCTGGCGTCTCTGGGTGACTGCCCCACAAACTGTTCTTTGCTGGCCTGGAACCGTTTCAAGATGTACATCCTCCCATCAAACAAGGACATGTCAGTGGTAACTTCAGCTCTGCAATCCAACCCCTGCTCCTAAAACTAGAGTCTTTTCCGTTCCGCACTGATGATGCTCATCTTCCCAGGTATGAAACTGACAAGATGACCCATTCTTCTACCTTCACTCCTCTCCCTACATGCCTTCCCCGCTTAAGAGGAAATGCGTCAACACCGAACCTCAGTCACACACACAACTGTGGCTGGTGTTTCCTGGATGTGCCCTCAGCTCTGGCTGAATAAAGCTCAGTTGATTGAGACTCTTGCCTCAGTCACTCATTTTGGATTAAACAAGAAAATAAATGCAAAGGTGTTTTAGAAAATTTAAGAAGTGGCTTTAGAAACTAAGTATTCTCTTCTTTTCCCACAGAACACAGTCTCAACAGAAGAAGGATGAAATGCTCCCACGCTTGCTGCCCTCGGCTCTTTTACAGGTCTCGAGTTGTCACTGGCCTTCCTGATCACATCTTCTGCCCCCAGCCCATATTCCCTTCCTCCTCTGCAGGCATCTTGGCTGGCCGTGGCCCTCGGTCCTCTACCTGGCAGGGGAAACAAACTTTCATTCCAGAAGGATCTGAGACATTCATAGTTCGCCTGGACTGGCTAGTTGCAGTTTTCAACTGACCTTAGTCGCAGGACATGGCAGTACTAATAACAGACTGGACTTGGGTGATCTCTTCTTGAACCTTGAACCTCGCTGGCCAGATGTTTAAAATATTTAGTGTTGTGTTGAACACGGGGAGTCAGGCTAAACGGCACCCATGAGGCTTAAGCATATTGAAGATGACTGTAAGAGGGGGACAAGATGCTCACTTCCTGTTATTAGTCTTGGTGCGTGTGGGACCGGACAAAGCAGATTTAAATTGAAGCAAGATAAATTTGGATCAGACAAAAAAGGGAGTCTTTAAGAAGAGCAGATTGAGGTTCTGCAGGGTATAATAAAGATAGCTTTCGTTTTCCCCTCAGGAGAAGATCTACAACAGGAGACAGAGTGACCGCTCTAGAGGCAGAAGGAGAGATAAATGGCCACAGGCTGCCATCATCTAGGCCAGGGTTCTGGCAGCAATGAGAACAGGTCTGCAGGAGGAGAAAGAAGTGCATTTGAATCCATCTTACTCATCGTCTGTCTCTTGGCTCTTCAAAGTGAATGCAGTTGGAAGGAAAGGGACAGGTTGGTTCTCTGCTTTGCCCAAGTAGGTCCAAATTCCGTTTTTTTAGGATGTAGCAGGTTGACAAACTTGATCTTAGCACAACAGGGGCAGTAAGGTCCTCATCCCCACCAGTCCTCTGCCCTAGGATTACAGGACCTGCTCCCAGCAGGACAGGAGCTCATCCTACACTGTCCCAGTGTGTCTGTGGGACACCTTAGCTCCCTGGCTGATTCCTCAGTGGCTCAGGGGCCCAGGGAGCCTCCTCACACCCGAGGTCCCTGTCCCCGGGTGTGGGGGATCCCTATGAATGACATTGTGGGTGACTGGGACTCCTCACAGAACAGGACCAGTAAAGGGCCTGCCTGGCTCTAGGCACTCACTCAGCTGCACTGGAATTTGGAGAAAGAGGCTGCAGAGCAGACCCCTAGCCCTAATTAGGAAGGAAGCAGAGTGGTCTTGAGTCAACTCATGAAGGCTGTGTGTGCCCTGGATCGATGGCCCACGGGACATGCAGAATGGAGGCAGGAAGTCCCAGTGTAAATGGCAGACTTCAGTTTCCAGGACTTAGATTCCACTGGGAAGCAGCTATCCAATTCACAAAATTGTCGGTGATCAAAATAAATATAATAAAGTAGTTCATTTTAAGCAATGCAAAGAAAGCTGAGTGGCAGATAAAGCTAAAGATGAGCTCCAGGTGCCACCAGGCATCGCACATGGAGGGACTGCATAGCACGCATCCAGCATAACTTACGACTCCTGGAATGCTGGGACTGTGCAGTGTTAATTCTAATGGCACATGGAGGCATAATTAATTAACCTTTCAGTTACTCCGGGCCCTGCCCTTATCCAAACATAAATATGTGTATGCCGGGAAAATTTTGCAATATAGAAAGCCGACATCGTTGACTCCTTGTTCATAGGCAAAACCAGATTCACAGCTCCCTGCCTTTTTCTTCAAGCAGCTCCATGAGTCAACTCGGATGTGGTCTTCTCTCCTTGACGTATATCCTCTGATCTGACCAGCTGTCCAAGTGATCCTCCAGTGCTTTTCAATTTTGACTGTGCAGCAGAATCACCGAAGGATTTTATTTTATTTTTAAAATATGGGTACGTATGTCTCATCTCACCCAGGGTGAGGTCCGTGGATCTAATGTTGCGAAGCCCACAGTGGGTCCCAAATCCCAGCTGAGCTCCAGGACTAGGAATGTCACCCAGCCTCCCTGCTGCAGAGTTGCACCATGACTTTTGTTCATCCCGTGGTGGAAACAGAGCTTGCCTAGAGATTCTAGACACAGCACCTCTCCGAAAACAAGCTGGGGCTCTGCCGCCCTCACTGGAGCACAGCCAGTGCTGTGGAGCCCCCAGAGTGGCCAAAGGGATAGAGGGGACTTAAAACTGAGTAGGGGGCAACAGAGTTGGGGCCTAACCACCACATGTGGACACACAGCAAGTCAGGCATGTGGGAAGGAGGGAACACCAGCGCGGAATGGAAATGGCAAATGTTCATCCAGCCAGGTGTTATTTTATTGATGGCTTCTGGGGAAATAGGATGGACACATTTAGAACAGCCTTGGGTTGAACTTGACGCTGCAAATGGAACTTAATTGCTCAAATAATGTCATATCAATTTCACTTAAAAGATAAAGAAGGAAAGTCTCTCTTTCTAGAGAGAAAACTCTCCTGATGGCATCAGGCTGTCCCAGGGAGTCACTGCTTCCCTTTTCTGTTGCGGGGCATAGTGGGAGGTGAAGCTGGGAATTGACAATCTCTTTTTTCTGCTGGATTGAAACCTCCTGGAGCAGAAAAATAGTTTTTTATTTTGCAAATGAAAGTCAAAGATGTGGCAGGAGTTGGGAGTGGGCATTGCAAGAGCTAAATCCGGTGCTTCTGACAGCCCAGCCCTAGTGAGAGGCCCCTTCTGAGAGTCCCAGGGACTCTTATGTAAATGAAACTCAAATAAAGCTCCCCACAGCACCTGAGCTTAGGGGCACCAGGCTCAGGGACTCTGTATGTGCTCCCAGGAGATTCCATCCCCAGGATAACACTGCAGGTGAATTTGTACTTTTCCTACCATGTTGGTAACTGTTCAGGATTCTAAGAAATAAACTTATTGAACCAAAGTATTGTATCACTTATTTTGCTTTAAGTTATATATTTTTCCTTGTCATTAGTAACCAAAGAATAATTATTCTGCCATTTTTAATTACAGTATATGCATATAGAAAGTATTTCTTTTTTATTAGAGAATGTGTGCTACATACCTTTAGGGTCTACCTTCCAATCCAAATGAAAGGCTGGCATGTTCCCTCTTCACCTGGTAATAGTCCTTGGTGTACAGATTTGGTGTCTAGGAGAACATCCCAAGTCTCTGGCCTGTGGCTTCACCATGCTGGGGAGTGGCAGTGGTTGTCCTGTGTGGACCACTCTGTGCAGGCTGTGCCCCTCCCAGGCAGGGCAGGAATGCTGCACTCAGAGCCTGTAAGACACTCTCCCAGGGCTGGTCAGAAAGCAGCTGGTTCTGAAGAGGAGGCTGTAAGGCTTCCAATCTTGGGGACCCCTTGTGTCTGGAAAGAGGGATCTGGGAGTCCTAGAAAAATCTCCCAGGGCAGGTCTCCATTCCAGAGAGTAAAAGCTGCAGCCTTGAGCAGCCTCTTCTCCTCCCAGCTGTCTCCGTTCAGGTCAGGGACCAGGGCAGGCTTTGTCACCAGGGAGGTGGGTACCGGGTGGTCCTGGCCAAGTGGCCAGGATCCAGGTCTGGGGTAGCCTTTGAGCTGTCCCTGCAGGGCTTGAGAGGTGGGGAGGAGGGAGAGGGACAGGCTAAAAGCCCAGTACAAGGAAGTGAGGTCAGGCCTGAGTGCAGACACTGGGCAGCCAAGGTCCGGAGACACTGAGGTCTGCTCTGGCCACAAAAGAGCCCAGACTCCAGCTTCTGACCCTTGCCATGACTCTGTCCCCACACACGGGGGTTTCTCATGGGCCTCGGCCTATGGCCCATAAAGCACAAGCTCCTTACCCTGCCCCTTGCCCAGCCTGGGACCTCCCATGTTCTAGGAGGATGAGGAAGTCCTAGGAACCATTTCTCTATTTCTCTTCCTCTCTGACCTCTGAATCTCTTCTTCTTACTTCCAAAAGGCCAGGGCAGAAGTCAGAATGGCTGCTTGGACCACGGAAGCCTGAAGCCTGGTCCCTAAAGTGAATATGGTCTTGGCAACGTCAGAACTGCTGAGAGCCAAGGTTTCCTTATTGGCTAAATTAAATCACAACCCTCCCCTGGCTAACCTAGAACTCTGGGAATCAAATATACCAATAAAATGTCTAAAAGCACTGTTTGAATTTGCATCTGCACCACTGCTGTTAGTAGAGGAAGCGGCAGCCTGAGGCTGGTGTGAGCACTGGGCTGAGAGTCGGCGGTTCTAAGCGTGAGCCCCAGTTCTGCAACCTACCTACCTATTTGGGATTCTCCATTTCTCACCTGAAAATGCATAGGCCAGAAATAGTTGCTTCCCTGTCTGCTGTCATCATCTCAGTCACTGAACAAGTGTGCGGGGATCATCAGTCTGTACCAGGTACCCTTGTAGACATGGGACTGGCATTGTGTGTTCAGACACGGGCCCTGACTGCACGTCTCACATCCCAGTGGCGAGGAGACAGACAGCAAACAGGTAGGTAATTAAATAAATACGATCATTTAATCTTCTTTATGTGTGTGGTGATGCTGGCATAAACAGACATACTGCTCTGCCAGGCCTATAAAAGTCTAGCACACACAATTATGTTCTGTACATAATAAGTGATAATGATAATAAAAGGTTTGCTGATTTACATATTTACTATACTATACTTGTTATGGTTTTAGAGTGTGGGCTCCTTCTACTTATAAAAATAAGTTAACTGTAAAATGGCCTCAGGCTTGTCCTTCAGGAGGAATTCTAGAAGAAGGTGTCGCTATCACAGGACATGACAGCTCCAAGCTCCATGCATGTTATTGCTGCTGAAGACCTTCCAGTGGGACAGGATGTGGAGGTGGAAGACAGTGATGGTGACAGTCCTGACCCTCTGCAGGCCTTGGCTAATATGTGTGTCTGTGTCTTAGATTTTTTTTTTCCCGAGACAGAGTCTTGCTCTGTCGCCCAGGCTGGAGTGCACTGGTACGATCTTGGCTCACTGCAACCTCTACCTCCTGGGTTCAAGCAATTCTCCTGCCTCAGCCTCCCGAGTAGCTGGAATTACAGGTGCCCGCCACCACACCCGGCTAATTTTTGTATTTTTAGTAGAGACGAGGTTTCATCATGTTGGCCAGACTTGTCTCAAACTCCTGGCCTCAAGTGATCCGCCCTTCTTGGCCTCCCAAAGTGCTGGGATTACAGCATGAGCCACTGTGCCCAGCCTGTGTCTTAGTTTTTAACTGCAAAGTTTAAAATGTTAAAAACATGAATTTGAAAACAGAAAAAATCTTATAGAATAAGGATACAAAGAGAAAATATTTTTTACAGCTGGACAATGTGTTTGTATTCTAAGCTGAGGCATTACAAAAGAGTCAAAAAGTTAAAAGCATAGAAATGTATAAAGTAAAAAGTTACAGGAAGCTAATTTTCTTTCTGAAGTTCAGCCTGGATGCACAGTAGGCTCCACCATCCAGCCTGGGTGCGCAGTGGGCTCCGCCATCCAGGCGTGTGTAAGTTGCTCTATGGTGTTCACGCAATGGCAAAATCACCTAATGACACATTTCTCAGAACAGAGCCCTGTTGTTAAGGGACGCGTGGCTATAAGAATGTCGTGTTCAGGGAGAAATTGGGGCTGAGGACACAGATGTGGCAGCCATCGTGAATTTGGTCATTAAAGTTGTGGCACCTAAAGGACACACCCAGATAGCAGGAGCGAGGAGAGGTCAAGATCCAGCTCTAGACAGCCCACAGGAAGAGGACTGGCTGAGAAGGGGGAGCTGACACAAGACAAGGAGAGGGAGGTGGCGCAGGTGAAAGGAGCCGGGGTGGAGTGTTGCATGGTGCCCCCTGCTGTTAGGGTGCAACCAGATACAAAATATAATCCTTTCAATACGTTTTAAAGCACTGTTTAACTGCTAGTCACAGTGGGCCCCTGGGTGTGGGCGGAGGGAACAGCTGACCACAGCAATGAAGAAGAGATGACAAGAAGCTACCTGGGCCACTGGTTCCTCGGCTCCCTGGTCCTGGAGGAGGCTGGGCTAGACTTGGGAGGAGGGGAGGAGGTGTCTCCTGCAGCTACCAGGACCATGGCTGCCCTCCCTCACTTGCTGTGGGCCTCCCTCCCTCTGCCCTTCTCTCCCTCGCCACCTAGGGTTACTCAGTCACTTACTTCTACACTCGTTCTTTAATATCCATGAGCAAACCCGGAAATGAGGGCGGCTATACTCAGGACAGGATCAGGGTCCATGATGTTGGGTGTTTACAGTGCCTCCCAAACATGTCGTGATACAGGATCAGGAACCTCCAGAGAGGGCCCTTCCCAGCCACATGGCAGCAGTGCATGTGCTTGCGGGGCCCAGGATGCTTCAGAGCTGGAGGAACACCTGGGAAGGGCCCCATCAGCGGCAGGGGGTGGGGGGGTTTGTCCAGGACTTCGTGCTTGTGTCACCGCAGTTATGTCATTAGAGATTTGTTCTGCTTGGGGATTTTCATGGAGTATTTTGTTTTTATCTGAGTTACAAACACAGTCAGGTAGATACACACGTGCCCAGCCTGTGATATTTTTGACAAGAAGTAAGACCTATTAAAAAGCATATTTTTACTTATCCAATCCCTTAGGCCAAGAGCAGAGACATGGAGTTATGCAGAGGTGGGCGTGACAAAGCAGGAGGGTGTTTCAGGGGAAGCATGAAGCTGTCTCCTCCCTTTCTTCTGGGCCACCTCCTGGGTCAGCTGGAGCAGCTGGCCAGGCTCGGATTGGTACTCCAGGCAGTGGAAGGGGCCCCTGCCCAAAAGGTGAGAGATGCCAGATGGCCTGGGACACAGCAGGCTTGGCTAAGTCGGCCCCCAGAGCACAGAAAGGATGTCTGAGAGCTCGGATCCCACCTGCTTTGTCAGAGTGAGTATTTCCTTTCTAGAGGCCAGGAACGGAGACGCATCAGCCTCAGCGGAGTGAGCAGGGCTCGAACAGGACACCACTGGGGCCAGTGGGCTTCCTCCATGGTACTGACTTCTTAGGCAGCTCCCCACCTTCTCAGGAGGAACCATCTCCCCTAAACAGCAGGGTAAGCAGCGCCCATCTTTCCAGGGGGAGGCAAGTATTCTTCATGTACAGAGGAATAGGTTTGAGCACGCTGGGAAAACCAGGATCACACAGCACGGAAATGCCTGTCGAAGGAGGAGGACAGGAGGTCCAGGTGGGACTGAGGGGCCTCTCACACCCAGGAACCACCTCCAGCTCCCAGCCTGGGGTGCCTGATGGTGCCACAGCTTCGGGCGCCACCTTTGGTTAGAGGCTGCTGTGGTCATGAATGTCCCTTCTCCAAGGGTTTTGGGTCTGAGGACCCAGTGAGCCTCTCCTCTCTCCAGTGTACTCATAGGATGCTGAATTCCCTGGGGTCCTGGGGTCAGGAGCACCCACCTAGAGCCACAGAAGACCCAGGATGAGCCACTCCTGAACATCCCTGGTTTTGTTTTTTCCAAAACCCAGGAAGAGGCTGCAATTTCAAGCATGAAGTTTAGGGACAGGAAGAAAACTAATATCCTTGGGTACCTACTCCACAGTGGCCTTCTGAAACTTCTTTAACCCTCCACCAATGGCAGCACCCATTTTGCAGAGGTGGTGGCCCCGGGCGTGGCCGGTGGTGAGCTCGACCTGCCCAAGCTGGTGGCCCCGGGCGTGGCCGGTGGTGAGCTCGACCTGCCCAAGCTGGTGGCCCCGGGCGTGGCCGGTGGTGAGCTCAACCTGCCACTTGTCCCCTGTCCACATAGGTCACGTGGACTCCCACCATCCCCACATTAAAATCCACCCGGCTTACTGACATTTTAACTGCTTCAGCTTTCACTGACATCATTTTCTTCTTCTTTACATTTTCTAAATTACTGCATTACCAAGACACAGAGGCTTAAAATCAGAGAGTTTTAAAGTAAAATGTAGAAGACAAAACCAAAGCAAATCAAACAAAAGACAAACTGTGATCCAGTGGAACTGCCGAGTGGGGATGGCCAGCGGGAAGCTTCTCTGGCACGTGTCAGGGCAGCTGACATTTGTCCAAGGCTTAGCTTGAATTTCAAATTTCATCCTGGCCTTTGGGGTCCTGGCAGGTTTAGCAAACCTGGCATTATTGTCAGAGCCGCTCATGATTTAGATGATGTCAGAGTGTTCCGGCTGGACCAGTGGAGAGGTTCACATCTGCAAATAGGACTGGGAGGGGCGGCAAGAGTCAGGGGCAGACAGTCTAGCATCTTGGCTCTGCTACCACTTCTCGATGGGGAGGCCAAGTTACGCAATGCATTTCAGCTCAATCAGTATCTGGAGATGGGTCCTTTGTGGAATCTTCTTCATCAGAAAGTGACTAATACCATCTATGATGAAGCCCTCCTCCAGCTCTGCCTGGCCAGGTAGGCTCCTTTCCCTTCTCCTGCAATGTGTGGTGCATCCTGCATGCTGCTGTACCACGGTTAGGGGCGTTCAAGTGTGGGTTTGCCCCATGAGACTATGAGCCTACCGAGGACAGGGGCCTTTGTGTTCCCAGCTCTTAGCATGTTGCTAACTTATATGAGGTCCCTTTATAGATGTTGACCAACTTGAATTATATTGAATGGAAACAGACACAACTCAGGGAGGTGTGGGTAGCCCCTCCAGTTCTAGGGATGGGCACCAAGCTCCCATCCTGGCTCCCAGCATCTGGGAACCTGTGGACTGGGCTCTACTGTGGTCTGGGACTGTGCAAGTGGCAGGTGTCATTTTGGAGGCCTTGACCTTCTGTGAGGGGAGATGCCCAAGAACCTCTGGCATCCAATTTTGGTCCTGTTTTGGGAGCCTCCCTCATTTCTTTCCCAGGTAGCTAAAGGGCAGCCTTCTGGCACTTCTTTTGGCCTTCCTCACCTGTCCTGATAGGGTTTCCTTCTCACTTAACCTTCAAGAAGAGGTACAAAGAGCCAGTGAGGAAGCACCTCAGGTATTTCTCAGGCAGGGAGCACAGTCTCATTGCTGCTGAGCAGGTTAAGAAATTGTCCAGGTTGTGCATCGATTGCTAGCTAGAGAAAGACCTTCAGAAGGCCCTGGGATGCCCCATTTGATGCTCTTTTAGCCTCATCTGTTCTTATTTGGGCTTTGGAAACATATCTTCAGCTCACACTGAGAAATTGTCAAAAAATACACCATTTGTATGTCTATTTCCTCATGTAGTTGTAGCTGAGAACACATAACGTCTTCAGTAAAGGTGGTCCATGGAGAAATCTCTCTGATCAGCATCCTAGGAGCAGCTGTGCCCCTCCACAGCAAAACAAACAAATAATAACTTCAGAGCCAATTTGGAGCTCACTAATAATAACTCTCAGGTCCCCAAACAGCAACACCACAGAGGCTGGAACCATGCAGTTTTGCATACGAACGTCTCTCCTGCCCTCCCTCTATCTTTCACCCATTTTTTTTCTTTTTTCTTTTGTTCCTTGACCCACTTATTTTACATTTTACTTCATCTTGCTTGGTTCTATATATCTTTTTGAGGTGCCTTAATGTTTTTCTTGAACTGCTTTGAGTATAGATCCATAAATGCTTAAATAATAGATGATGGTACCCTGGCAGAGTTGTCATAAATCCTGCCTTCATCCTGGGCTTAATGTCTACGGCTGGGGAAAAGGGAAATCACATATACATGCAGACAGCTGTGCTTGGTGCTTTTCTTACTTAGTCCTCACAGCAATCCCACAAAGTTATTTTCTCTCAGTTACAGATGAGAGAATTGGGGCTAAGAGAAGTTAAGTGGAGGTAGTGTGGTCTGCTCAAGAAACTTTTTCATTATACGAAGCGTGGCTTTGCCACATATCAGCTTGGGGACTTTACATGAGAGTTAATCTCCCTAAGTCTCAGTTTCCTCACACATAAAATACAGATGAAAATACTTCAGAGAGCTATTATAAACAATATGTTTCATGAATATATAAAAGTTATATTGGTGCTTGAAACATGAGAATCAACAAGTGCCAGGTCCAACCCTCCTCAGTTACATACAACCTGTCATCCTGAGTGATGTGGTCCAGGCTGAACCACCCAGCCTGATCCTGTGCTCTGTCCTATACCACCCAGCCTTTCCTCAATGCCAGCAGCCACTCAGCAGGCACGTAAATGTCCGCATGCATGCTGCATTGAGGAATCTGTATGCTTTGGGCATAGGTGACTTGCTGAGCAGCCGGAGATAGAAAAGTATTGCTGGACCCAAATCTGAACAGAGGAATGCACAATTTAAGATTTCCAATGTTAGTGCCTAGATCATATACCAGAATAGCTCTGCTATGTGAAAAGTAAGAAACACATTGCATCTTCTGGGTCAGTTTCTCAACCCCAGATGGAAGTGACCTTACTGAAGCCACAGGGCCAGAGTGGGCCCAGGTGTTTCCGTGCTCCATGTGGTTGGCAAGTCTGTGGCTGACAAGGCAGTTTTCTAAATGGAGATGGACCCACAGGGGCAGTTGGGACCTCTCTTCCAGGCAGTCCACAGACAAGGGCGTCAGTCTACAGATAAAGGCATAAGAAAAGACCTTGCCAATGCCTCAGGGGAAGTCTTTCAGAAGGACAGTGTGCTGAAGGCCAGGAAACAGAGGCTTCTCTGCAAAGCTTAGGAACATGATTTCAGGGTAAATTTCCTCGCGTGATTGTATTTTATTGCAGAGTCATTAGGATAATATTGCTATTCTTTCCACACCAGTGACGTCTCTGCCTGATGTTCATGTTCTGCTAGTTCTTTGTTTTTGTGCCGAGAGCAGGTTATTTTTGTAAGGCAAAGGTTAAGAGAGATGGACACAGAGCCATTTTCCAAGGTCAGGCTGAAACTGTCTGCTTCTTCCTCCCCATCCATTAGGGCCATCTCCAGGCAGGAGTCTCCTGGAGAGGCAGAGATGTAAACGCCATCTCTCAGACACCTTGGGACTGAGATTCACACACTAGCTCCGGGTGATGAAGTGGAAGCTCTTGTACCCTATGTGCCTCTAAGTTTAAAATTGTGGACGGGTGCAGAATGCTTGTGAGTACATGGTTTATGTGGAATAACAATCTTGGTCAGTCCTCAAGCTTTACAGAGGCCCTCAGCTGAGGAGCCATGTGTTTTCACAGAGGTTTAACAGAGAGAGAATGGCTTCACCTACGAAAAAAAAAAAAGGCATGGCTCTGGTGTCAGGGGTTAGAACTTGGTTCGGATCCCATTCCTGTCACTTACCCATTGAATCACCTTGGAGGAGTAACTTTAAGATTCCTGATCCTTCGTTTTCTCGCCTATAACGAGAGGTGATGATTCTGCCCTGTCTGCTGATAGTGCTGTTGTAAAGATGAAATGAGCTATTGCAGATGAAAACAGTTTTCACAATCTAAAGCGGAGTACAGACATCAGGTGTAAAGCACAGTCACTAAGAGCGAAGATTTTGGAGTTTACCTGTTTGAGTTTGAAGCCCAGATCTTCCACTGAGAACTGCGTGATCTTGAGTACTTTGATTAACATCCCCAACTATAAACTTTTGCTAAGCAGAATTCGTTCAAAAATTAGTTATAATATTTACGTGGGTTAATATATGCAAAGTACTTATGTTAGTAGCTGGCACATAGTAAATAATATTTACTGTTTGTTGCTCTTGATGTTGTTGTTACTGGTTGTGTTATTATGACTTGTGGTTTGTTATGATTGTTTATGTCATTAGAGACGACTGGAGCAATTCACAGTGCCGCGATCTCTGGTTACAACTCATGCTTCCAGAAGCCAATCTAAGTGTAGAATTCTATGTTGATCCTTCCTGTTGCAGTAACAGAATCATAAGGCATTTGAACTGGGCAGACTCTACTTTCCAGCACGCTCTATGTTAAGTTGCAGCCCTGCACCATTTACATACCCCCCTGCAGTGTGGGAGGGCTTCAATTTCTCAGCATCTCTGCCAATGCTTATTGTTCATTTTTTAAAAAAATATCCATTGTGATGGGTATGAGTGGCATGTGACTATGGTCTTGACTTGCCTTCCCCTGGTGACTCATGGGGCAGAGCATCTTTTCATGGGCTTCTTGGCCATTGATAAAGTTCCGGGAGAGATGCCTATTTAAATTCTTTGTTCACCTTAATTGGAATATTTTCCCTTTCATTATTGAGCTGTAAGACGTCTTTATGCTTTATACTAGACCCTGGTCAGATTACAGTTTGCAAATATTTTTCCCATTCTGTAGGTCAGTTTTTTACCTTCTTCATAGTATCTCAGTCTCACTTGTTAAAAAGATGATTATTCCTTATTGAATGGGCTTCGCATTCTTGTTAAAATCAGCTGAACATATGTGTGTGGATATTTTTCTGGAGCGTCAGTTCTGTTCCTTTGGTTTATGAGTCTATCTTTATGCCAGCACCACACTGTCTTGATGACTGTAGCGTGGCCCTGTGTTTTGAAATGTGTACGCCACCTCTGTTTTTGATTTTTTTCCTCTTTAAGATTGTTCTGGCTTTTTGGGTTACCTTGAATGTCCATATGAATTTGCAAATCACCTTGTTCATTTAAAAAAGCAGTGAAATTTTGATTAGGATGGCATATTTGAAGATTGATTTGGTACATATCACCATCTTAACCATATTAAGTCCTCTAATTCATAAAGATGGGATGTGTTTCCATTTAATTAGGTCTTCTTAAATTTCCTTCAACAATGTTTCATAGTTTTCATTGTAAAGTCTTGCACTACTTTGGTTAAATTTATTTCTAAGTATTTTTTAATATTATGAATTAAAAATTTCATTTTCAGAAATTTTATTGCTACTTTATAAAAATGTAACTGATTTTTATTTTTGTATATTTATTTCATACCCTGTATCTTTGTTGAATTTATTGTCTATAATACTTTGTGCATGTGTGTATATTATTTAGTGTTTCTTTAATGCCATCTACAGATATAAATAGTTTTATTTCTTCCTTCCCAATCCTTATATGTTTTATGTCATTTTATTGCCTAATTATGCTGGCTAGAATTTACAGTATAATGTTGAACAGAAGTAGTGAGAACAGAAATCCTTGCCTCATTCCTGATTTTAAGGGGAAAACATTCAGTCTTTCATCAGTAAGTAGGAGGCTGGCTGTGGGTGTTTTGCAGATGCTCTTTAACAGGTTAAGGAAGATCCCTTTTATTCTTAGTTTGCTGTGTGTTGGTATTATGAAGGCGTGTTGGATTTTGTCAAATACTTTTTCTAGCTATACTGAGGTAATCATCTCCTCCTTTTTATTCTTTTATTATAGCATATTACATAGATTGATTTCCCTATGTTGAACTAACTTTGCACTCTTGGGATAAATTCAACTATGTCATGATGTATAATCCTTCTTATATGCTGCTAGATTCAATTTGCTAGTTTTGTTGAAGATTTTTACATCTATATTTATATAAGGAATATTGTCCTGTGGTTTCTTCTTGTGAGTCTTGTCTGATTTTGTTATTTGGTCTTATAAAATAAGTTAGAAAGTGCTTCCTTCTATTTTTTGGAAGGGTTTGTGAAGGATTAGTGTTAATTATTGAAATGCTCTAGAGAATCCACTAGTAAAGTCATCTGTTGTGGGCCTTTCATGTGGGAAGTTTTTTTTTTGTAAATTATTATTAACTTCTGTAGCTCTTATAAATGTATTTACATTTTCTATTTGTTATTGAGTCAGTTTTGTTATAGTTGTTATTTGAGACAAGGTCTCACTTTGTTGCCCAGGCTAGAGTGCAGTGGTACAATCTTGGCTCACTGCATTCTCAAATTCCTGGGCACAAGGGATCTTCCCACCTTAGCCTCCCAAGTAGCTAGAACTACAGGCATGAGCCACCATGCCTGGCTAGTTAAAACAAAATTTTTTTTTTGGTAGAGATGGGGTCTCACTATGTTGCCCAAGCTGGTCTCAAACTACTGGGCTTAAGAGATCCTCCCACCTCAGCCTCCCAAAGTGCTGGAATTACAGGCTTGAGCCACCACAGCTGGCTTTGAGTCAGTTTTCGGTAGGTAGCTCACGTCCTAAAAATTTGTTTACTTCATCTGAATTATTTGATTTGTGGCAAATTGTTTATAGTATTATTTTATAATCTTTTTTATCTTGTTCCTGTTGGAAATAACATCCCCTTTTAATCTGATTTCAGTAATTTGATGTTTAACTCTTTTCTCTTGATTATTTTACTTAGAAGTTAGTCAATTTTGGTGACATTTTCAAAGAAACATTTTTTCTCTTTTTTCCTCATTTTTTATTTTGTTTATCCATAACCTAATCTTAATTATTTCCTTCCTTTTGTTTGGTTTGGATGCCATTTTCTCTTCTTTTCTTACTTGTTTAGACAAAAAGATGAGTTTATTGATTTACAGTCTCTAGTGTTTTTAATATAGGCATTTACAGCTCTAAATGTCCCTCTGAGTGCTGCTTTCATTGTATCCCATAATGTCTGGTCTGTTATGTTTTTGTTTTCATTCTTCTGAAGCTATTTTATAATTTCCGTGTGATTTCTTCTTTGGCACATTGGCAATTTAAAAGTGTCTTAATTTCCATATATTTGAAAATTTACCAGATTTCCTTTTGTTATTGATTTTAGTTTTATTGCAGTGGCTTGAGAACATAGTGTTATATGATTTCAATCCCTGTAAATTTATTGAGGCTTGTTGTATAGCCTAAAACATGGTCTGTCATGGAGAATTTTCCATATACACTTGGGAAGAATGTGTATTTTTTTTTCCATTGTTGTGTAGAGTGCTCTGAAGTTGTTTGTTAGGTCTGACTGGTTTATAATATTGTCCAAGTCTTCTATTTTCTTTACAATATGCTATCTAGTTTTTGATCCATTATTGAAAGTGAGATATAATAGTCTAATATAATAGTATAATAATCTCCAACTATTTTCCCAAATTGCATATACCTTCTTTCAATTCTGTCAGTTATTATTTCATTTGGGGATTCTGTTGTAAAGTGCATAAAATTTACAGATATATTTTTTACCTTTTTGATAAATGTACTCTTTTATAGCTATAAAGTGTTATTATTTAATGAACATTTTTCTCTATTTTGTTTGATACTAGTATAGTCACTCCTGCTCTCTTTTGGTAACTTTTTGTATGGTATATATTTTCCATCCTTTTACTTGCAACCTATTTTGTCATTGAATCTAAAAGGAATGTCTTGTAGACAGCATATAGTTGGATCATTAAAAAATTATTCTGCTAATATCTGCTTTTACTTGCAGAGTTTAATCCATTTTCATTTAATGTAATTGTTTATGGGTAGGATTTACATCTTCAGTTTTGCTATTTGTTTTCTTATGTCTTATGCCATTTTTATTCCTCAATTTCTCAATTATTGCTTATTTTTGTCGTGTGTTAAATTTTTCTAGTTTACTATATTAATTTTCTTACTGTTCCTTTTACTGTATATTTTTGAGTGATATTCTTAGTGGTTCCCCTAGGAATTGCTAATAACACCTTAATTTATAACAATATTCAAATTAAAACAAACTTAATTTCAATCATAAGAAAAACTTTGCTGTTAAATAACTCCACACTCCTTTTATGTTGTCATTGTCACAGATTACATCCTTATACATTGTGTGTATATTCCCTTGTGCAGTTTTTTTATTAGATAGAGGAAAAAGTGACATAAAAATCAATTAATATTGTCTTTATATTTACCTATATTGTTACCTTTACCATTGTTGTTTATTTATTCATGTCAGTTTGAGTTACTGTCTAATGTCCTTTTATTTCAACCTGAAATTCCCCCTGTAATATTTCTTACAGGGCAGGTCCTTTAGTGACAAAGTCCCTCGGTTTTTATTTATCTGTGATTATGTTAATTTTCTTTTCATTTTTGAGGGATAGTTCTGCTGAGTATAGTATTCTTAGTTAACAGGTTTTTGTTAATTTGATATATTTCAGCACTGCCTTATGGCCTTCATAATTTCTAATGAGCAATTATCTCTTATAGTTATTGCAAGCTTCTTGTACATAAAGAGTCACTTCTTTCTTGCTGCTTCCAAGCTTTATTTTTTTTATCAACAGTTTGATTATGATGTGCCTTAGAGTGGATCTCTTTAAATTTCTTACTTGGAGTTAGTTAAGCTTCTTAGATGTATAAAGTAATATTTTTTCATCAAATTTAGAAATTTTTGACTATTATAACTTCAAATCATTTTTTCTTTTTTCTTTATGTTCCACGAACTAAATAATTTCAATTGATTTCTTATCAAGTTCACTGATGATTTTTCTTCCTGCTCAGATATGCTGTTGAATACCTCTAGTAAATTTTTCAAGTCAGTTATTGTACTATACAATTCCAGAGTTTCTATTTGGTTCTTTTTCTGTAATTTCAATGCATTTATTGATATTGTGTTTGGTGAGATACAATTATCATTTCCTTTAATTCTTTGAATATACTTAAAATCAGTGATGTAAGGTTTTAGACTAGTAAGTTCAATGTCTGGACTTCCTCTGGATCACTTTCTATCTATTCCATTTTCCCTGCCATACTTTTTTGTTTCTTTGCATGCCTCGTGGTTTGGTTCTTTTGTTGAAAACTAGACATTTTATGTTATACAGTATGGCAACTCTGCAATTCAGTTTCTTCTCCCTCAGAAGAGTTTGTGGCTATTGCTGCTTGTTGTAATTATTGTTTATTTAGTATCTTTTCTGAACAAATTCTGTGCAGTCTGTATTATTTATTGTGTTCAGCCACTGAAACCTCTATTCAATTTAGTTGTCAGGTAATGATTGTACAGATATTTCTTTAGTTTCTTTCTTTTCTTTTTTTTTTTTTTTTTTTTTTGATACAGAGCCTTGCTCTGTCACCCAGGCTGGAGTACAATGGTGCAATCTCAGCTCACAGCAACCACTGCCTCCTTAGTTCAAGTGATTCTCCTGCCTCAGCCTCCTGAGTGGCTGGTATTACAGGTGCACGCCTCCACACCGAGCTAATTTTTGTATTTTTAGTAGAGACAGGGTTTCACCATGTTGGTTAGGCTAGTCTTGAACTCCTGACCTCATGATCCACTCATTTCAGCCTCCTGAAGTGCTGGGATTACAGGCATGAGCTGTCACACCCGGCCAGGTATTTCTTTAAACACTTGAGACCAATAAATATTCCAGTCTTTGCTGAGGGAATTTTGCATGTGTGTTAAGGCATGTCTTCAATGGTTTAAAAATCTATCTTAGCCTTCACTTTGTGCTTGAACAGAGCCTCAAACTCAGCCAAAAGTGAGAGCTTAGGGCTTTCTCAGATACTTTCCTGAGCATGTGCATAGCTCTACATGTATTTATAAATGTCTATATTCCCATGAATATGTCTGATATTTTTAAAGTCTCTGTGAACATCTCACTCTTCAGCAGTTTCTTTTAAGCTTTCTGGTTAATATATGTTATTTGATCCAACTGTTATCCACCATATCTGGCAAACACAACATTTAAAACACTTGCCTATAAATTTTTTTTTTCAAATTCCCTCTCAACCACTCTTTTTGTAGATGTTTTTAACAGTGCATGAGATCTAAGGTTACATAAAGCACATGTACCCTAAAACTTAAAGTATAATAATAAGAACAAGAAGAAGAAGAAGAAGGAAAAAAAAAAAAGAAAATCCTTTCCAGTCCAGTTTTCTAGGGAACCACCAGAGAGGTCAAATAATTGCAATTCTTTGGGAATTAGGATCTAACTCCACTCTGCTCCTTTTTGTGAGAGAAATGCTGTTATTTTTCAAGACTATGACTTCACTGCAGAAGGGAGGGTGCCTCTATGGCAAGTTGAAACACAAACGTGCAGTTCTTGTGGAGATCTAGCCTTTTTTTAATGCACGCTCCTAACATTCTTTAAGCCTTTGGTTAATTTCCTATGTTTTGAAAAAGTTGACACTGAATCTGACAATTCTTTTCAGATTTCTGTTGCTTTTATGGAGGGGGAGATTTTCAGAGGCTCTTACTTCATTAATTTTACTAATAAAACTTCACCCTGGTTATTTTAATGTAGAGAATGTAATTTAAAAACTCAATATGCCATATTTAATTGCTTTTAGCAGTTCTGTGATATATAGAGTTGTTCTACATGGGAAGATACTGAGACAGGATACCAGAAAAAATATTAAAATAAAAGTATTGTTATATAAGAGTTGCTTAAAATGCTAAAAGATCATTGATAAGAGGATCTTATCAATGATAAGATGTTTGTGCTTAAGATCAGTGGAGTCCAACATGTTCAGTGATGTAGAAGTAGATAGACTAAAATTTCACATGGCCCCATTAACTGGAGGGTTTAATATTTACCCAAAGCTGAGAAGTGGGTAAGACAGGAAGAACGAGGTGATCTTGGAAAGGGGACACCATGAGGACCAGATTTATTCTCTCAGGAGGACAATGGTCTCTCCTCTTTCATCACTAATCAATGTTCCAGTGGCACCCCAAATAATAGCCTCATTGAGTCCCTCATGATTTCACCATCCCCACTCCTTGGGATGCAGTCACGTGTCACTTTCCCTCCCAGGCCTAAGTGGTGTGCCAGCTTGGTTTCACTTCTCAGACCAATACTTGCCTTAGGGGATGACAAGAGCTGAGGCTCTGTATCCACAGGGACTCAGTAAGTGAAGAATGGAGTCAGTCCAAGAGGCAGAATGACCACTGTGATTCGGGAGATGGAGTCAGCCTTAAATTTAATATGCAGATTCATTGAACAGCTATTGGAGGACTGGCAAAGGAAAAGGGAACACTGAAATAGCAAAAAAAAAAACTCAAGTTTTTTTTCTCTATTAGGAATATGACTACTTCTTGAGATCCTCATAAACATTCAATGAGATAGCATGTAAAGTATTCAGCAATGAGATATCTCAAAAAGATTTACCAATGAAAGACTGTTTACTCTCTTCTTACCACCCATCATGAATAAATTGCTATAAATGTATTACCAATTGTAAATATGCATTCTAAATTTGAAGCTGCTATAATGACTACTGATCCTTTTATCTTTTCTAATGTCATGTGTATATTTTCTTTAGTCATATGACTAGACATTTTTGCATATTTAATTTTATTTTGCTATACCCCAACCCCCTCCTTATCCATGAAAAATATATTCCTAGACTCCAGTGAATAGCTGAAATTGTGGATAGTACCAAACTCTATATATATATTTTGTTTTTTCTTATATATTCATACCTATGATAAATTTTAATTTATAAATTAGGTACAGTAAGAGATAAACCATAACAACTAATAATAAAATAGAACAATTATGATAATATTTTATAACAAACCTTACATAAATATGGTCTTTCTTCACAAATATATTATTGTACTTAACTCATCTTTCTTCTTGGGAGCTGTCAATCTGATAACCCAGACTGCTGCTATGAAGAGTAAATATGCTGGACAAGGAATGATTCATGTTCCATGTGGGACAGAGCAGGACAGCATGAGATTTTATCATGCTACCAGAAAGGCATGCAGTTTAGAACTTGTAAATTGTTTATCTCTAGAATTTTCTATTTAATATTTTTGGATCTCGTTGACCACAGGTAACTGAAATCACAGAAGGAAAAACCTCAAGTACAGAGAACTACTGCATTAGGTTTGGCTTAAATCGAACTCCATTTACTGTTGAGTTGGGCAGTTGGGAGAGGGAGTGGGTGTCCATCTAGGAATGCGTTCTCTCAGATCAGGACCATGAGTGGAACTGTGTGACGCTTGGTTCATGTTTATTATGCTTAGAAATGTCTTCGAAGCTCAACATAGGAATAATGTCAACTTTAACTGCAGCAGTAATTAATACTTCTTCTCTTTTTGTTGGTATTAACTTTATTACTTATTTTATGGTATTGGCCTTATCGCAAATGTTTTTGTTATAAGACAGATCTCATCCTTTTTTGGGGTTTAGGAGGTGGGAACAGTAGAACATGAAGATACATAGTAAGTCCCACACAATAGTTAATAATAAGTCACCAACAGGATTATTCCTAACTCCAGCCCTCCAAATGCTGGGGCATTGATGTATGTGTGCATGAATGGCATCAGACTAGACACAGACTGGCACAGAGCCTGCCAAGGTGAAGACAATGCACCTTATAAAACAGTTACAGTAACATCTATTGCATACATGAAAACCATTTGCAGCAGATTAAATACCCTTAAGAAAGGAGGCTACTAGACAAACAACCTCAACACCAAAGCAGGGTTTGGTTGGCATCTGACAGCGCTGTGGACAGTGATCAGATGTGACTCAGTGGCTCTCCTCGGATCTGACAGCGCTGCAGACAGTGGCCAGATGTGACCCAGTGGCTCTCCTCGGATCTGACAGCGCTGTGGACGGTGGCCAGATGTGGCCCAGCGGCTCTCCTCAGATCTGACAATGCTGCAGACAGTGGCCAGATGTGGCTCCAGCAATCTGACAGCGCTGTGGACGGTGGCCAGATGTGGCCCAGTGGCTCTCCTCGGATCTGACAGCGCTGTGGACAGTGGCCAGATGTGGCTCCAGCAATTTGACAGCGCTGTGGACAGTGGCCAGATGTGGCCCAGCGGTTCTCCTCAGATCTGACAATGCTGCAGACAGTGGCCAGATGTGGCCCAGCGGTTCTCCTCAGATCTGACAATGCTGCGGACAGTGGCCAGATGTGGCCCAGCGGTTCTCCTCAGATCTGACAACGCTGCAGACAGTGGCCAGATGTGGCTCCAGCAATCTGACAGCGCTGCGGACAGTGGCCAGATGTGGCCCAGCGGCTATCCTCGGGCTATTTCTTCCAGGAGCATGAGCTTCTTCTCTATTTCGGTGAGATTCTCTGCCTGAGATGGATGTTCTGAGGAGCATTCAGAAATTGTTTTTTCTGAATTTCTAAAACACGAACTATTAGAAAAGGACAAAAAAAAATCTACAGACTGTGGGAAAAGTTAGTGTCAAACAAATACAAAAAGGAAAAGTTGAGAACAGCAAAGGGTGGCTGTGTTATTTGGAAGTGACAGAGTTGAAAAATGATGCATTGATAAAGAGACAAAAAAAAATCCTGAGGAGGAGGAGCAGGGGGAGAAGGAGAAGGAGGAGAAGGAAGCTTAAATAACCATTCTTGGTTCGATATGGATTTACGTTTCTTCTTCATTGGGTTTGTTTATTGCAGCATTTCTGCCATGGTGAACTAAGTCCTGTCCATTTTTCCCTCAGTTTCTTCTTATCCAGAGACCCTGGAGTCTTTGCCCAGGGGCCACTGCCTGGTGATGAAAGTCATGTTGTTCAGCTTCCATAAACAACCTCCACTCTCATGATTAGCGTTGGAAAATCAGCTGAATCTTAGCCTTTAGCTTCACAGTGTATGTCTGTCTGTCTGTCTGTTTTATTTTTACAAAAAGTGGGGAAAAATTAAATACTTAAAAATAACAATTGAGTAATTTCAACAAAAGATTGTGATCAGATCAGGCTCTTGGGGAATACAGAATCAGGGCCTCTCCCTACTCTTCTCACCACTAGTTGGTGCCATGCAAAGTATCTTATACTTTAATTGTCTGAGTATTTAAATCTACCCACTAAGCATATTTCTTTGTTTCTATAAAATGAAATGAGCAGATTTATAGACAGATGTACGAGTTTGTCTCAGGGTCTAGAAATCTTTTTTTCTTTCTCTCTTCCACCTAGGTCCAAGTCTATAATTTAAGTTTTAAACTTTCTAAATAAAAAGTTGATTTTAAATTTAGCATTAGCAGAAGGTCAGCAGCAATTGGTAGTGTTGGCTTGATGCTGGGGGAGAGGTAAAGGGGAAGGTGGCGTTGGTGTGACAAAAGTGGTGAAGGGATGGGGTGGGAGGCTGTGTGGGTGACAGGAAGGTGAGGAGGGAGGAAGCCTGTGCCTTCTGTTGGCAAGATCTGCTGTTCTTAAAACATCACTTTGAGTTATTGAATGTGTTAGTCCATTCAGGCTTCCATACCAGAATACCATAGACTGAGTGGCTTACAAACAACAGAAATGCATTTCTCACAGTTATGAAGACTGGAAGTCCAAAATCCAGGTGCCGAGAGCTCAGTGTCTGGTGACGGCTTACTTCCTGGTTTATAGGCAGCTGTCTTGTCACTGTGTCCCCACATGGAGGGTGAGAGAGCTCTCTGGGGTCTCTTCTAGGAGGGCACTGATCCCATTCATGAAGGCCTCACCTTTATGATCTAATCACCTCCCAAAGGCCCCACCTCCAAATACCATCACCTTAGGTGTTAGGAGTTCAACATGTGCATCTTGAAGAGACATAAACCATCATTCTGCAGCCTCCAGCTCCTGGCCTAGAGTGCTTCTAACATGCAAAATACACTCATTACATCTCAGTAGCCCCAAAAGTCTCAACCCCATCAGTGTCAACTCTAAATCTCAAATCGGAAGTCTCATATAAATATCGTCTAAATTAGATATGGCTAAGACTCAAGGTAAAAGTCATCTTGAAACAAATTTCTCTCTAGGCAGGAATCTGTGAAACTAAATGTGATGTGCTTCCAGAGTAGAGTAGTGCTGCAAGCATAGGACAGACATTTCTCCCAGAGAGAGAAATAGGAAAGAAGAAAGGAGTAATGGATCTTAGGCAAGTCCAAACCACAAGGCAAACTCCCTGGAATGAAGAGCGTTGAACCCGATTTCCTTTGGCTCAATGCTCTGCCTCCAGCTGCTCATTTGCGGGGCCTACTGAGTTCAGCAGCATTTGTTCATTCCTTCCCAGGTTGGGATTTTCACACTGGAATCTTGGAAGGAAACAAACTTTCAATCTACATCACTGGATTATCTGTGAAGCTACGCATACTGTTTCTTAAATGTCTATTCACTCATAGACAACTTTGTATTTTATGTCTGGCTGCTGCAATTTTATCATTTACTAATTTCTTTCTCCAGGAAAACCACAGTACATAGGGGGTTCATAGATTCTAGGCTCTAGTGCTGACTTGATCACAGGTTTCTGTCTTTTGCCCTCTGCATACCTAGGTTATGCTGTACAATTGGAAGCATTGTACTGATCTCTTCCTACCACACTGAATATCACATGATATCCTGAAAGTGATCTAGATGAAGTTGTGCCAACAACCTGACCTGCCGTACCCCGCGCTTCCCAGTGCAGCAGAGCCCTGACCTCACTCTCACATGCCTTATGTCCCTGGAATCAGGTAACAGCCACTGCCAGGCAGTCATCGCAGAGGTAAAGTTCCACGTATTGAAACCAGATTTCCACAGCTTTATTCACTAGCTTGAAGCTGTAGCTGAAACATTGTATCTGCTTTTAAAGCAGAAAGAAAAGCATATAGGAGCAGAAACGTCAATCCTTTCTTATAATAGGCAAAGCAGAACATTTCCTGAAGCCTTTATAAAATCCTATTTACATTCCAGAACTACATCAGATGTCCACACTTAGGGGCCGAAGAAGTGGAATTCCAGGAGTCATAATGAAATATTCAAGTTGGTAATTTTATGTAGATTTTAAAACAGCAATCTGCATCTCTCACCTCACTTCCACACTAGACTGGAATTCCGCGTTCTGTCTCTGACACCCTCCAGCCACAGCTCCCACTGTTGTACGAGGCCTCCTAGCTCCATCCCAGCCATCGGTTACCTCTGCGGGTGGAGGAGATGGGGAGGAAGGTCTGCAGCTGAGAAGTTGAGACTCAGTGAGAGAAGAGACCTGTGCTTCCTCCTGGGTGGACTGGGGCTGCGTTCACAAGCTGGTCAGGTCTGAGCTCCAAGGCCACGTTCTGCCCACAGGCCATCTTCTGGGTCGGGGAGCAGCAGGGAGGGCCCCACTGGAGCAGCCGGGCCCAGCTACACTCAGCTTTGCCCACCAGTCAAGCCCAGCCTCACAGAAGCAGGTTCAGTAAGCCCCCCACGCTTCCCCAGGGAAAGGGCTGAGTTTCATTTATGGAGGGCGATGGTTCCTCACGGGAGTGGGCAGACTCTGGAAGCCTCTGAGGGGTGAAATTCTGCAGCCTGGGAAGGCTGAGAGGCAGGAGGGTTGAGGAAATGGGGCACGGCCGACCCCTAACTTCCACAGGTTTCCTGCTGGTCGGGGTTAGGTGGAAGGGGGAGCTGGCTGGCTCTGAGGGGCATGGACCTGAGCTTCCTGCAGACAGGGGCCTTGGGGTAGGTGGTGTCCAGCAACTCACCTTGGTATGGTCACCTGAAGAAACCACTTCAGGGCATAAATACTTCTCTGAAGCTGCTCGAGAGTATGGTCAGGCATCTGCTCTGCCGTCTGTGAGACAGCTTATGCCCTGCCCTGTCTTTCGGGAAAGTGAGAGGTGGCCCCATGGATAGAGCAGGGGAAACAAAGTGTTGTTGGAGACTCCGGACTGTGTGTGCTCACGACGCAACACCCGGGAAGGCTTAACTGCTGGAGGGGCGGCCTCTGGTGACAGCCAGCATGGCTCCAAGCTGACATCTTGCCTTCCTAAGTTCCGGCTCCACTGCCACCTGCCAGCTCCCACAGCCAGGCCAGCGGACGGGCAAGATCGGTGGGCTCTGAGCACCCACTGCGAGGGGAGTCCTCTGCCAAGGACCCCTGGTTCTTAGCAGGTGCTTGGAGAGAGGGTGTTTGCAGGGATTTGGTTAGCTGTTGATAGGAATTTGGGGAAGGGGAGGAACAGGAGGCTCTGAAGCCATGTGGCCCCTGCTTATATCCTCCCCAGCAGTAAAGAGAGAGTATAAGGAGCCTGTCTCCATCTGCTGCACCTCCTGCTCTCTGCCCACCTAGAGGTCCCCGGGCCACTCTGCACAGCCAGGCGGGAGGAAGGACTCCAGCTGTATCGTGTGCATTGGCAGAGGGACAGTGCCGCAGTGGGGGTGGGGTGCTCACCCTCCCTGGAAACTCAAATCGCTTCATGCTCGGGGCCTTTGCTGCTCCTCCTCCTCTGCCCGTGGGACTTCTTAGTCTCCAGAGACTTAAGTTCATAGAGCTGGGCAAGATTGAGATCAGGGGACACCTAACCCAGCCAACTTGTCTCAGAGTTTCCAAGAAGACCCCCATGCAGGGGCAAGGGTACGGAATGTAAACTGAGTCACCATGGGGGATGCAGATCTGTGCTGCTGACATAAGCTGTGTATCTTCAGGGACGCGTTGACTCTGGGAGGGAGGCAGCTCTGGTGGACCTGCGATGCTGTGCAGCCAGGGCCTGTGGGAGATCACGTAGCGTTATTAAACATGTTGATAAATTCAGTCACACACGAGAGGAAACCGTCTGTGAATCACAGCATTTCAGGAATCTGCTTCACAAACCTAACCTGGGCATAACAGAGTGGCAGCCTCCTGGAGTAGAACTGCGATCAAACAGAAAGCCATAGAAGCTCCCTTGGTGTAATGGTGATTGCCTCTTGCGAGGATCAGTGCATTTCCATTCCAAAAATTCTGGGTGACACACTCCGTGTGCCTCAGACCAGGGCACTGATGATGGGCCTCAGAGGATTGCAGTTCGGAGCAAGCCAGTCCGGGAGAAGGGGCTGGTGCCTGAGAACATGAGGATCTGCACACATGGTCACGTTGGGAGTGACTGAGAAGCCTCTCTCATTAGAACCGCATGATGCAACTGCACAGAGACACAGTGACCTTGTTCCACTTAAAAATCCAAGTGAACATCAAGGTCTGATGAAATCTTTCATCAGAAAATAACTTGCTTTGGTCTGCTGAGACCTAGAGGGGAGAGAGGATTTAGAACTCTTAGACCTTTCTGTGTCTTTGTAGATTGTTAATGCATTTATTAAGCCATTTCTAAGTGTGTCTATTGCTGGTGAGTGTTTCAACCTCGAATATCACTAAAATTCATTTTCTCTGCTTCAAGCCAGTGTTGAGGGTGAAGTGCATTCTGTGCCGTGCATGGTGAGCTTCTCTCCACCCCTCATTTTCTCTCCTCTTCTCCCTTCACCTCTGCCCATCAATGACTTTTCTTTCTCCCTCCCATCCTGCCCCGCTCTCCTCCTACCCTTGGTCTCTAATTACTTTCCCGCCCACACCCTCTCCACCCTCTTCTCTCTAAACAGATAGGAAACAGGGTCCTGGTGCTGTGTTTCTTTTCCACTCTGCGCCTCTGTGCTGTAGGTGAGGGAGAAGAGTCCAAGACAGTGTTTGAAATGCTCGAAGGGTAAGAGGAGGTTAGAGAAGAATATCAAGAGAGTTGCTCTATCAAAATACCGGACTCTGCAGGTTGGCAGATGCCCATCTCTGCAGGACAGTAGCTGATTGTATCTGAAGGGGCAAGAGCAAGTGAGCTTTAGCTCACACCCATCACGGTCAGCAAACAGGGTCTCAGGCAGCATAAAGGAGGAGCTTCATTCTTGTCATTTTTAAGCTGATATCAAGCGATTTATCTTCATGCCTGATAACAACACCTCTTGCAGCTACTTTGACCTTCAGCCATCTTCTGCCCTGGCCAAGTTTATGGTGAGGCCACTGATCTCTGGCACCTGGCACACAAGTGGCTCAGCTCTCTCATTGCACCCAATTATTTTCACCAGAAAACAAGGAAAACACCACGTGGATTCCCTCGGGATGAGATCAGGTGCACACTGCCTGCTCAATGGGTCCAACACCCACCACAGACTCCAGCCCAGTGTCGCAGCCGGTGGGGCGGCACCCACCGTTCTCCCACTCCAGACCCGATTTCACATCCACATGGAGCCTCGGTCAGGCGGTCTTCGGTCCCATAAAGGGAAGTAGAGACACAGATGGGTCACATGGCTACAAGAAGCTTCCAAACTGATGAGGATCAGGATCCTAGGGAGTTGCCAAGTCCACTGCTCTGGAGCTGTGCAGGCTCCAGCAGAGGCTGTTACCAAATCCAGCAACCACAGATTTACACACCGTGGGATCTCCAGCAAGTAAGCGCACACGCTCTCAACACTTCAAGCCAAAAAAGGGAGGACAAGCACAGGAACACCGCCAGGCTCCCTGCAAACATAACGGGCCAGCCCTGAAGACCCCAGGAAGCGAAGTCTTCTTACGTTTTCAGAATTCAGGGCCATAAAGATGCCTGATGTAAACCCTCTTACGTACAGGTGAGGAAGTTGGGCTCAGAGAGGTACAGCAATTTGCCCAAATTTACACGGGGAATTAGGGCCTGTGATGGCATCAGAAACTCAATCACATAAACATTGGGTCATGGCTGCCTCTGCCGCACTCTGTGGGTGTCTCTATAGTGGAGATGGTATTGAGTTGTTCACTCAGGTCTTACTGAGCATGTGTGGAATACCAGAAACTCGGGCATTTCAGTGATGAGCAAATCAGTCTCTTCCCTCATGGAGCACAGTGTGTAGGACACACACTGTAAGCAAGTGAACGCTCACTCACTCAGTGAACAATGGACCCACTGTCCACTACTGAGGCCCCATGGAGACCAGCACAGGAGCAGTGCCTGGGTCCAAGGAGCCTCCTTCCATCAGGGGGTCTACAGGAGGAGTAGCCAGGCCAGGACTGGCAGGGAGAGCACCCCAGCAGGGGAGGGCCTGTGTGGAAACTACGGGGCAGAGGAAGACTTTGAGCAGCTAAAGGGGTCAGTGTGGAGGGACTGGGCAGTGCAGGGTGTGGTATCAGGGGAACCTGGGGGGCAAGCAGGGGCCATGGCTCCCAGGAGCTTCTGGAACAGGTGAAGAAGTTTGAATTAAATACAAAATGCCACAGGATACTACTGGTGAATCATAAGCAGAAACAATGTTATGTAACATATGTTCTTAAAGATCACATGTTTGTATGTGACTGTATGTGCATGAGTGTGTGAGTGTGTGATTGTGTGCGTGTGTGAGTGTGTGGCCATGGGTGTGGAAGTGAGTATGAGTGTATGCCGTGCTGTGTATGTGTGTGGTAGTGTGCATGTGAATGAGTGTGTGTGAGTGTGTGATTGTGTGCAGGTGGAATAGAGCGGAGGGAAGCAGGAATGTGAGCAGGGTGTGTATCGGGCAGGCTGACACTGACTGTGGTCACATCTAGACGAGAGGTGTCTGTGGCTGAGAGTCAGATGGTTGCCATAAACACAAAGAGGTAAGGAGAGATTCAAGGTATACTTTGAAAGTGAAATGGTCAAGGCTGAGAGATGTGTTTAAACTGAGTGATAAGACAAAGGGTGGTGTGAATGGTAAGTCCTACATTTATGGACTCAAGCAACTGGTTGGGTAGTGGTGCCGTTTACTAAGATAAACAAGACTTCAGTGAGAACAGGCTGGTGAGAGAAGGCGGCATTTGGGACACCTTCTCTGGGGGTGCCTGTGAGCTCTTTGAGAGGGTCTGCAGGGTGGGCCATCTGAAGAGGGTGGGTCTGGTCTGGAGGTGAGGCTCTGGGCACTGTTGGCAGGTGGATGATCCAGATGCCACAGCGGGAATGACATCACCCAGGGAAAGTCATGGTGTGGGATGTGGATTCAGGAATGACATCACCCAGGGAAAGGCATGGTGTGGGGTGTGGGTTATATGCTGTCCTCCTGTCCTGAAGAGGCCAAGCTTTTCCTTAGAGAGCCTGGTGCCCGCTTTGACTTCCCAACATAATTGTGTGTTATTTAAACACTGCCTCCATCTCCACTCTGGTGGTGATGCTACCCTGCCTCAAACCTCTGAACTGTAGCAGGTCAGGTGGCAGGTCAAGGAAAGGACCTGCCATTTCATTGAGGTAAAATTGACATTTACAACTCTATGTATTTAAAGTGTGCAGCATGATGTTTTATGTAGACATATATTGTGAAATGATTACCACAATCAAGCAAATTAACATGTCCTTCACCTCACGGGTACTTGTGTGTGTGTGTGTGTGTGTAGTGAGAATACTTGAGATCAACTCTTTCCAAGTTCCAAGTGTCAAACACATTATTAACTAGAGTCCCCACGCTGTACACTAGGTCTCCAGAACTGACTCATCTTATACCTGCAAGTTTGTGTCCTTTGACCTTTGACCATCATCTCCCTGTTTCCCCTACCCCCAGCTCTTGGTGGCTTTCATTCTACTCTATTTCAATGATTCCAACTTTTCTAGATTCTACATATAAGTGAGATCATGTAGTATGTGATTTTCTGTGCTTGCTTTATTTGGTTTAACATAATGTCTTCTAGGTTTATCTATGTCATTGCGAATGGCAAGATTTTCTTCTTGTTAAGGCTGAAAGATATTTTAGTACATGTGTCTGTGTGTGTGTGTGTGTGTGTGTGTGTATCACATATGCTGAATCCATTCATCTGCCAACCTATGGAATAAAAGACATCATTTTCCAACCATATATCTGAAAGGGGGTTAATATTTTAAATAAATGAGAAACTCATACAGCTTAGTAGCAAAATAATAAGAATAATAACCTGATTAAAAATGGGCAAAGGACCTGAATAGACATTTTTCCAAAGAAGACATACAAATGGGCAACAGGTATATGAAAAAGTCCTCAACTAATCATCAGGGAAATGCAAATTAAAACCGCAAACAGTTATCACCCTCGCACCTGTTAGGATGGCAATTATGAAAAAGTCCAAAGGTAACCTGTGCTGGTGAGGATGCAGAGAAGAGTGAACCCTTATACACTATGGGTGGGAATGTAAATTAGTAGAGCCAGGATGAAAACAGCCTGAAGGTTCCTGAGGAAATGACAAACAGAGCTTCGATATGATCCAGCAGGTCTCACTTCTGGGGACGAACCTACAGGAAAGGAGGTCAGTGGGTAGAAGAGCTGCCTGCCCTCCCATGTCCACTGCAGCACTGCTCACCGTAGCCAAGACAGGGAAACAACCCAAGTGTCCCTCAGCAGAGGCCATTTGTTTTCGAAGTTAATAGGCCACACCTGGCCACAACATTGTTTTACTTTAAAAAAAAAAACCACCTTCTAGGGCAGGTGAAATCTCGGTGTACTCACATCTCACATTGGCACAGAGTGCTCCACTGCAGAACGTGTGAACTCGGCAGCTCAGGATAACCCACAATTATTCTATGAAAATGGCTGACCGAATAACTATACATTTAAGCAAGTCTCAGCCCCACTGTGTCTCAACCCCTACTGCCTGTGCTGTCGTTAAGAGGAACTGTCCTAAGTCACTCTACCCCGTTTTGCCCAGAACCCTCCTGGTGACAGGCAGCCTCAGTGCTTTCTTCCTCCTCGCTTTCTTCCCTTACAGAGTTCAAATCTCATGTCTTTAGGTTTGTTCAGAACTAACCAGCAAAACTGCACCCAACTGTTTTCCTAACATCTTCCACGTGCAGCAATATGTATCACAAGGAAAGAGATTCCTAAATGTACAACCGAGTCACACCATGTACAAAGCTGCACACCCTAAAATCTGCCCGCTCCCTATAGTATCTGCTCCTGCAGCTCTCGCTGTGGGCTCGCACGGCCACTTCAACTGTCTAAACAGAAATATTTGCATCCCCAGTTCCACTCCTTTAGCTCCTGCACAGTGAGAAAGAAACAGCGAGTCAAACATGAAATCCATTAATATATTAATTCAGCTCAACAAGCAAAACCCATGAGCACCCAGCTCAGCAGAGCCTACCAGGCATGACTAATCAGATCCCTAGCTGAAGCGACGCTCTCTTCCTCGGTCCTCTCTGGAAGTGTGCTGGTTATGCAGCTTCTTCCTCCGAGCTCAGGAGACTCCGAAAAATGCAGTTTAAAGGGATGTAAATTAGGAAAATGTAAATACCCCTGGCTCCCTCACACAGGACTAGGTTTCGTGGTGGGGGAAGTTGCTTTACCTCATCGAGTCTTGGTTTTCTCATCAGTGATGACTTGCAGTATTTTGTGTGAAGTCCCAGGGCCCTGGCCCCACTACAAGGAGCTCGAATTTAGCAGGTCTGCAGTGGGCCTGGGCAGCTGTAGGTTTAAAAGTTGCACAGTGACTGTGATGCTACCCAGCTGAATGGCATCAGCTTAGCTCATGGCTTCTCAGATGCGAGGTGCAGACTCCGATTCAATATCTTTAATGTAGGCTCTGAGGTTCTACATTTCTAACAAGCTCCTGGAGGGGCCAGTGCTGCTGGCACGTGGACAACTCTTTGAGTACCCAGGTTCCAGGTCTGTGGCTCCCGGTCTTGGCTGCACTTCAGATTGGGCCAGTCCCTCCTGACTGGATAAAATCTTATGGGACTGTTGGTCAGGAATCCCTACCCTAGCCAAGCTGCAGCAGTGTGACTCAAGCTGGCTGATTATCTGGATCCTCTGTGAAAGTTGATCCTGGTGCTCAGTGACTCAAAGACTGTGGAAAGTCAGAGTTCATGAATCCAGATTACAATGACGTGTGAGACTGTTCCTGGTCCCCAAGATTCAATTCCCAGAGCTATTATGGCTTATTAGGTACAGGTGCAATTTTCCTTTTGTAAGATGCTCCATATTATTCCAAATATGGCCTTTTTTATTTGTGGAAAAATATCTTTTTGCCACTGACAATTAAAGAAACATAACTGATATTTCTGTAAGATGTAACATCCCATAATTCTGCTCTCCCTGCATCAACCTGCATGTTAGGGTTATCTTCCTTATGGGGAAGAGGTGATAGCAACCACCTGCCTGGCCCCACACCTCCACCCTCACCTGAAACCCCAGGCCTGGAGAACACACTTGTCACCTCCCCTGCCTTGTGTTTGAGTTTGTCGCTCCATAAAGAAGCACTCTAAGGCTGGGTGTTGATAAAATGACTCCACTGATGGAGGCAAAACTCCTGCCCAGCTGCCTCTCACTTCTGGGAAGGACTGGCCATGGTCAAATTGTGAAGCAGCAAAGGCTTAAAGAAGGCCTTTCTTCATTCTTTTCTTTCAGTTATTTGTTCAGTTTTCATCTCCAGCCTCCTCAGCATTTGTCTGATAGGAACCTATTGATGAAATGTGTCCCAAAACCCTTCACCAAAGAACAATTTATCCGTCTAGATCTTCAGTCCTGTCTGCTTTCTAATATGACCAATAGACAATCCAATTGTGTAGTCAGTATTGGCTATTGACATCAACAGCCAATAACAGCTTAATTACTCACTGTCCTGAGGCTGCGTGCTCTGATCCAGAGAAGGATTCTAGCAGTGGGTTTTAGGCACGTTTCCCAGTATCAGTCAGTGCCTGGGAGAAACTTAGGACTCTTATTGCTCTCCCCCTTGCTTTTCCACGTGGCCCATATAGACACTTTATTACTAATCAAGGGTGAGTTGGGTGGCAAGTAATAACACTGCCCATCCCACATGCTTTTCTTACAATGTAAGCTTAACGCACCAGCTGTGGAATGATGATGTCTGTCCCCTCTCATTCAGTCCGGCTGGATCTTTGCGACTGCCCTGATTAACGGAGTACAATGAGAAGGACATGATTTTACTTCCAAGGCTAGCATGCAAAAGGTGATATGGCTTCAGCCTGGTTCTCTTGGGATGTTCACTCTTAGAAGAAATTTGAAGAAGCCGAAACAGCCACATGGAGAAGCCACACACAGATATTCTGGCTGGCAGCCCAGCAGAGGTCCCAGCCAACAGCTAACATCAACGGCCATGTGAAGAAGTGTGCCTGCAGGGGGTTTCAGACCCCAGCTGCCAAGCTGCCTCCAGCCTCCCGGTCTTCCAAGCTGAGGAAGCGGACAGTGTGGAGCAGAGATAAGCCACCCTACAGTGCTGTTCTCAGATCCCTGGCTCGCAGAACCCAAGAGCACTATAAAACACTTGCTATTTCTCATTGCCAAGTTTGGGGTTGCTTGTGGCATCAGGGACAGGAAATTCCAAGCTCTCGGACAATGCTTAGTCATACTGTCCTGGGTTTGTTTTCAGAGAAAAGACATGACAGAGTGGCCCCTTTTCTCTCTTACCTCTCCAGTGACTGCAGCGAGAAGTGCCAAGGGCCAGGCAGGCTTTCTCTCTGAAAGTTCTCTCTTCCTAATACAGCAACCAGGCTTGGCTGGTTTTGTGCTGAGCACTGCAGACAAGCAGGGTCCCTTGTGCTGTGACTCTATTTCCTCCTGCTATTGTAGGAATTCTCTGGCCTGGTTGATGGAGTTAAGCTTAAGGTCTGGTTGTGAGTGCATAAAAAGGAATATACTGTCCAGCACTTGGTTCTAAGCTCTGAGCTGCCATACGCATATTCTCATAAATTCTCATGAAGAATTTCCCATTGAGTCCAACCTAGTTTAATGGAATTCTGTGTGGAGGCTTGGAACCAAAGCCCCAATTAATAATAAAATGTTACTTTGCTTTCCTTTGCGAGTTTAGCCTATGCATGTATTTTCCTCAGAGAGCCCACGGAGGAGAGAGAGGTGGCTAAAACAAGAAAAGATCTGTGGATGACTGCGTCTCCCGGGCAAAAGACCACTCTGATAGCTTCCATGAGAGCTCCCTGGGGCATCCATGGAGAAGATATTTTTGAGGGAGAAATCCCCAATGCTTCTTGAATCTTGCAGCCCACACAGGGATTTCCTACAAGCAAACCCAGCCTTGAGCTATAAAGATCTGATCACTTTCCTGGGTGAAGACAGCAGACTGACTCAGTTATTCTGTGGATAGGTGACTTGATCAATGAGTTGGTGAGAGTTCTAAGATGTGTCTTTCAGGCACATCTCAGATTTGTAAAATTATTATTTATTTATTTAATTAATTTATTTTTTTTGAGATGGAGACTCACTCTGTCACCCAGGCTGGAGTGCAGTGGCACAATCTTGGCTCACTGCAACCTCCACCTCCCAGGTTCAAATGATTCTCCTGTCTCAGCCTCCTGAGTAGCTGGGATTACAGGCACCTGCCACCATGCCCGGCTAATCTTTGTATTTTTACTAGAGACAGGGTTTCACCATATTGGCTGGGCTGGTCTCCAACTCCTGACCTCAGGTGATCCACCTGCCTCAGCCTCCCAAATTGCTGGGATTACAGGCATGAACCACTGTGCCTGGCCTCAGATTTGTAAGATAATTTAAACAAGACTCAGTGTCTCTGCATCTCACATTGGTTGTATATTGCATTAAAATGGTGATAATTCTCCCCTAATCAAACTGTGCCCATATACTGGCAAGGACATTAATGTTATGAAGACAAGAAGTAGCTGAAAAATAAAGAGACAATAGCCACGAGACAGACCCAGAGGTCAGGTAGGGCAGGGTTGCCGTGAGGACACGGCTCATCCCACAGGGCCTGGGAACTTGTGGTCACAGCAGTGCAAGGTCCTGTTCTCTCCTCCACAGGGACAGACAGGCCACCAGCCTGACAGAGACGGCATTAGGGGGCAGCTGCCAGGAACAAACAGGGATTGCACTAGAATTTCTCAAAACCTATCTCACAGAATACAAGTTTTATTAAAAACTACTACATGAAGATTCTGTGTTCAAGTGAGTTTTGGAATGAGGAAGATCTGCAGCCAGCTTCACATGTAGATTTCTCCAGAGGATTTGGCCACAGACATTTAATTCTGGGAAACTTAAAGGAATGCTGATCATCTCAAGGTGTTAAAAATAAATTTCGCTGAATGGTGGAATTATAGTTAATTTGCATTTTTTCCTTTTGTTTATCTGTGAATCACATATTTTGCATAATGACTATATATTGCTTTTGTGGTGGAGAAAATATTTTAATGCAATGAAAACTCCGTTCTACCTGAGGTCAGGCAGATCTGCAGAACAGTGGACAGAGTGGGAAGGTGGGAATAGAGCGGTTCCTCCCTGCGGAGGAGGAGGGAAACCCAGGCTGGACCAAGGCAGGGTCTGAACCTCCAGTGAAGACATGAGGGACTGGGTTGGGCACAGCACAGTGCAGGGCCTGCTTGCTTTCCTCTCCTCACACCCTGCTTGTATATTCCATTTCCTTTCAGGACAAGGAGCTCCAAGCAGGAACGGAGCAGGAAGAGCTCAGGATGGATCTTGCCACCTCCATCTTAGTCAGAGGCTTTCCCTGAGCTCAGGATCCAAGCTTCTCAGACCCATTCTTGCACACGGCAAATTTTTAATCCATTGCTAGGGGCCACTAATCCCACACTGAATTTAGAGAAACAAACAGGAATAGATGCTTTTTTAAATACTTACCAACATTCATAGTTCTTCTCTGATTTTGAAAAACATAATTAAAAATAAAACACTTGGGATCATGCAGCGAAGATACTTTATGGGAATATTTATTATGCAAATAACTAAATTAATTACATACATTTGCATCCTATTAAGCATTGAAAAGTAAAGCAGCTTTAATAGACTTAAATCTACTTTTACCAAAATGATCTCAGCTGACAGGAAGAGTTAGGGAAAGATTAATTTGGATTGAGATTTTCCATCCTGCTTAGGAATTCTAAAGTTCTATAGAATGAAAGTTTTTCTTGACAATAATTTTTAAATCATAAAAATGAAAGAAATGTTATTAGAAGTCCTACAACTACACCACCAACTTCAATGCCCTAATGCAGTTATATCCATACTGCTTTTCCAATACCCTGCAAACATCGGTTAACTGCTTTTCCAATACCCTGCAAACATCGGTTAATGTAGTTATCCATACTGCTTTTCCAATACCCTGCAAACATCGGTTATGGATTTATATAGGTTTTCTCTACTAAATTATGTCTTACAGACATTATTAAAACAGTATTTTTGCTAAAAATCTGTGAATTTTGTGTAAGAGTAAGGTCCCAAGATTTTCTAAAGTTTGAAAGACAGTCCTGCTCTGGAGTCATCCTCTGGGCTTGACGCGATGGTGCCCACTGAACACGTCCAGCCTGCTGGGGCTGGAGCTCCTGTCTCAGTCTAACCCTGCCCAGTAAGGAGCTGACTCAGCCCACACTGCTCAGGCGGCCCTGGGGCCCTCTGGGCTTGCAGGTATTCCTGCCCTCGGCGGGGGCCAGCCCAGGCTTCAGTGATGCGGTCTCCTCTCCAGAGGGCACTCTCGGGCCTCTCTCAGGACTTCTCCACCCCACGCGCGCTGCTGCCCACACCGCCTTTCAGGGAAGCAGCGCAGATACCTCCCATCTTCTTTCCTACACCTCAGCTTTGCTCCCTTCCCCTTTTACTCTACACACCATGGCAATTTTCACCCCTTTTTGGACAAAAAGTTCCTGACAGGACTTAACCTCCCTGGCACTTAAAATCTGAACTCGAACCCACGTTATTTGCAACAGAAAGAAAAGTGCTTTTATCTGTCCTTTCAGATAAATTATTTATTTATGTTTTTCTTTATAGCGCCACAGTTCGGATTTGCTGGATTTGGAGACAAAATCCAGGTTTGAATTGTGATTCTATTTCTTACCGCCCCGCGGCCTGGGGCAGCCAGGTCAGCTCTCTGAGCCCCGTGGTCTCCATTGCTGAATGAGAATGCCCACCTCCACTCAGAACCAGCCAGTGTGGTGCCGGCAACCCACCTAACACAGGCAAAGAGGATTTCTTAATGAAAACATTTTGTCTTGCACAAAACAATACTCAATTTAAGAAACAGCAAATGCAGAAAAGGAAAGAGAGAATTAGAAAACTATAGAAAGAGCTCAGTGCATGGCAAGAGTTTAATGAATATTAGTTCTTCCCATTTAGTCTTGCTTTCCAACCCAATAAGCGTGCTTCGAAAGACAGAGAAGAAAGAGGGATTACGGCAAAAGCAGTGATAAGAGTTTCTGGCATCTTCACAGATCAAGCATCTTGGTCTGCAAGCAGTTTTGTCTGAACAAAGGGTTAGGAGCCAAAGTTTGGAGTGGTGAGAGCCGTGGGGCCCATGTTAGGCTGAGGACAAGTGTGCATATGGGTGGCAGGTGGTTTTGCCCAGAATGAACTGGAGGGTGGTGACCCTGGATCTGGCAGTGAAGCGGCGGTGTCTGCTCAGCAGGAGCAGGAGGTGTGGAGCCACTTCGTCACACTCTCAGCTGCACGGCTTTGGGCCACAGCCTGTAGACGCTGGTGGAATCTGCTCAGAGCTTTGAGGAAAGGATTCCCAGAGCCAAGCTATGGATGGGACTAGGAAGTGAGCGACCAAGAACAGCTGCTCTTCACCTCCACGGGCAGGGTGGGGCGGGTTAGGGAGCTGAGGTTTGCTAAAAGCCAGGCTGAAGGTGATGCAATGCCTGCACCATGGCCCGGAGCAGAACCACACGTTCTTTTTGGTTTCTGTGTAACTCTTGCCAAATTTACAATAAACCCTGCGAATCTGCTGGAGCCTCTCTCTTTCTTTCCCAACTTTGCAATGACCTGTCTTGAAACTCCTTCCCTGATTCTCTGCTGCTCTTTTCCCTGTTCCTCCTGCTCCCTTTTTCTTTTCAGCTTCCTCTCCAACCATGTTCCTCTCTATTCTTTTTCTTTTTGCTACCCTGCATGGTGAATATTTGTTATTTTCCTGCTCAGCAGAACCTGCTCTCCCCACTCTTTGCCCATGAGTGGGTGAGCGGGGCTGACCTTAGCACCTGGTGATGTCACTTGAGAACCTAGTTGGCTGAGCCCAGACTTATTAAGTGGTCAAGTCAATAAACACCCATTATCATGTTTAAGCGGCTTGTGGTTGGGTTTTCCTGCTTGGCACCAAGAGGCCTGAGTCATTTGCATCCTCGGGACCGGCCCCTGCCCCATCTCCAGCGTACACCTCACCCCATTCCCGCCCCTAAACTGCAGTCAGGCCGAGGTGCTGACAGGCTGCCCCCGTGCCACGCCACTGCCACCCCTCAGTAGGTCGCTGCCCTCCTGGCACTTCTTGGTGTCATGGTTTTCTGAGCCACAGTGCTATTCTAATTGTGAGGCAGTGGCATCTGCCTGGCTTCCTCACCAGCCCCAGCCCCTGCCGTGGGGGCTCTGCCTAAGCTCTGAGGGCAGGCGGGGCACCCTGCTCCTGGCACAAGCACTATTCCCACCTCACCTCTTCGTTGCTTCCGGCTTCCCCTTGCTTTGATCCCCTCCCCTTCTCCTGCTTCCCATTGGTCAACTCTTCTCCCAGGGCCTCCTAGGGCCTAGGTCTGAGCAGTGGAGACCTCCATGAGCAGGCAGAGGGCAGCCAGGCAGGCTCCATCCCGAAGCGAACAGGCCTGGACCAGATGCAGATTCTCCCAGGCTCTGCAGGGCCTGGCAGGGAAACTGCTGCTCCTGAGCTGCCTTCAGGGGAGTCCTCAGAATAAGGGGAGCTATCAACAGGCAGAGCAGTGTTTACGAAGGCAGTTATGATCTCATCACTGTCCTCAAGGAGCTTCAGGTTCAGGAAGGAAAAACAAGCCACCTGCGAAGGAGAACTCTGTGATCACCTGACGAGCAGGGAGGAGCCCCCCCCAGATACCACAGAGGCAGGGAGCACTGGGAGGGAGAAGCGGGGCCAGGCTGGGGAGACCTGCAGAATGGGGCGGGGCTTCCGGTTTCAATGCTTACTCGCTGAGTGGCCTTGGACAAGTTATTTCATCTGCCTCAGCCTCACTTTCCTCATCTGTAACATGAAAATGTCAAATATACCAGCACCTGGATTGCCACGAGGATGAGGGGGTTACAGTGCGTATGGTCCTGAAACAGTGGTGTCCCTGTAACCACCCCGCCGTTACCCAACCTCTGGTCTTCAAATTGACCCTATAAGGCAGGTATTTTTATGTTTGCTTTGCAGATGAGAAAACCAAAGCTCTGTGTAATGACACATCCGGGAAATGTGAGGCCAGGTTTCAAATCCAGGTGTGTCTGGGTCAAACCTGAGCGTTCCCTCCAGCCCTGCTGACCGCTGTCTGCATGTGATCTTGGCTGGGGTCAGTGTCTGGCAAGCACACTGTCTGGCTGGCTCAGGCCTTTTGCCCCAACTGTGGCCTTCACCCCCAACTAATTAACTAACTGACAAGCTGTTTATGAAGCTGCACTCCTGGTGACGTTGTTGGTGGCCGTGATAATCATCCTGTTTTTCCACTTATTCAGCCACCTTCTGAAGGGTCTTTTTATGAGACCCTTTTATGGATTATCATTGTTCTGGGCAAATGCAAATGCAAATGAAGCCTCAAAGTGCTCGATGCTGTCTGCTGAAATGTGTTTTATAAGATAAGATAATACATTTTTTTCCACAAACCAAAATAAACTAGTGTAAATGACAATGGAACTAGAAAAGCTTTGCTCTTTATAAAAAGGGACGTGTGAGATTCTTTGAAACTGAATGCTGGCGGAGTCTGTACTCTATGACCCTGGCTGAAGAGATGCTGTTCTTTTAAGCGAGGGTTTTCTTTTTGGAAGAGGCTTTGTGAGCATGGAACAGCGAAGCCCAGGATGGGAACTGAGAAAGGTCACCGAAGTGTAGACACCCTGGCCTCAGTCTCTGGAGTTCAAAAAGGCTGCGGTCAATTGTTGGAATTTCTTTTCACATGAAGAAATCTACATTCTGTGTAAATAAATCACTTTAAAAATGTGTGTGTTGTCTTAGTTACACAGACATTTCTATAAAAGTACTTGTAATTGTGTCTAAAAGACTGAAACCATTTAAAAAACACCTTGAAAAATATTTTTCTCTGCCTGGTTCAGTGAACAGTTCCTACAGGCCTCTTTTCTCTCTCTATTGGAAAATAATAATCCCAGATTTTGTGCCAATCCGTCCACTAATCTAAACCATGGCTCTTCTGTGAGCCGCGCACTCATGCCCTTCCTCCCTTTAATCCCAGGCCTCTGCTGGGACGGCCGCGCTGCTCCTCCACCTTGGTGGTTGCAGCCCTGCCTGTGAGTCATTCTTCTGACTCCGCTGCACCCAGCCTGGTGGTTTACAATAAACTCCTCCATTCTCAGAGTCCAGGGAGGCAATGGGAGGAGAAGGGGTCTGCACAAAGAAGCCAGGCAAGAGGCTCATATGCTTGTATGTCATTAGATGAGAAACACACCCCCAAGCTGGGTGTGCAGAGTCCGAACCACATGCTGCTCTCTGTGTATACATGGAGAGTATCCTCAGCTTGCCAGAACCCTGACCCCACCCCCAGGCCCCACTGTGGAAGATCCATCCACGGACGGTCATGGTCCAAACCAGCTCCTCACTTGAGCTTCCCTTCCCCGCACTCTTGTCAAATTGCACCAGGGTTCCCTATGAATCGCTGATGTTTCCCTAGCACTGATTACATGGTCTCCTGGAGGGAGAATAGGTTTAGGAAAGTACATCTTTAAAAATGTTCAGGATAGAAGTCCAGGCAGAAGACATTCATAAAGGGGTCACCAGCAACATAAATAAGCCAAAACAGTACTGGGACTCCCTAAACTGAGAGTGCTCTTTGGATATAGCTCTGGTTTTCAACAGGTGATGGCCAGGGTGCTGGCAGGCAGCAGCGAAGCTAGCACTCAGGCCTTCTTCCCCACGCCTGAAGCCCCCAAGACCACTTCCAGCCCCCACCTGATCATTACATAGGGGCCTTCTCTCAAATGATGTGCAGGCTGTGGGCAGTGGCATCATTGCCAGGCTCTTCAGCTGGCCTGTCCAGGTTTGGGATAGGAGGACTGGGATTGAGGTGAGCATTGCCCAGGCCCTTCAGCTGACCTGTCCAGGTTTGGTCTAGGAGGACCGAGATGGAGGTGAGCATTGCCCAGGTCCTTCAGCTGACCTGTCCAGGTTTGGACTAGGAGGACTGGGATGGAGGTGAGCATTGCCCAGGTCCTTCAGCTGACCTGTCCAGGTTTGGACTAGGAGGACTGAGATGGAGGTGAGCATTGCCCAGGCCCTTCAGCTGACCTGTCCAGGTTTGGACTAGGAGGACGGAGATGGAGGTGAGCATTGCCCAGGCCCTTCAGCTGACCTGTCCAGGTTTGGGATAGGAGGACTGGGATGGAGGTGAGCATTGCCCAGGCCCTTCAGCTGGCCTGTCCAGGTTTGGGATAGGAGGACTGGGATGGGGGTGAGCATTGCCCAGGTCCTTCAGCTGACCTGTTCAGGTTTGGGATAGGAGGACTGGGATGGGGGTGAGCATTGCCCAGGCCCTTCAGCTGACCTGTCCACATTTGGGATAGGAGGACTGGGATGGAGGTGAGCATTGCCCAGGCCCTTCAGCTGACATGTCCAGGTTTGGACAACGAGGACTGGGATGGAGGTGAGCATTGCCCAGGCCCTTCAGCTGACATGTCCAGGTTTGGACAATGAGGACTGGGATGGAGGTGAGCATTGCCCAGGCCCATCAGCTGACCTGTCCAGGTTTGGGATAGGAGGACTGGGATGGAGGTGAGCATTGCACAGGCCCTTCAGCTGGCCTGTCCAGGTTTGGGATAGGAGGACTGGGATGGGGGTGAGCATTGCCCAGGTCCTTCAGCTGACCTGTCCAGGTTTGGGATAGGAGGACCGGGATGGAGGTGAGGAGAAGCTCAGGCAGAGTGGTGTTTTTCTTTGCACGTAGCACTGGGTGTATTTGGCCCAGGAGAGGTGAACGTGGCCAGAGCAGAAACAAAACCAATCAGCAGCGCTCTACAGTGCTGGCTGAAATGCTCCACTATCCAGGAAATAAGCAGACTTTCGTCATTGGAGTAGAGACAGCTGCAGAGCGCAGTGAAGGGCTGTTTCCAGGGTTGCAATCAGAACAGAGCAGCTTTCCCCTAACCGAATGCCTGGCATCATCTCTGTATCCATGGCCCCACCCTCCAGGACAGCAGCAGAGAGGGGCCTACACATTCTCCTCCCGTAAGTGCTGCGACGTGGGGGTAGGGGACATGAGACTGCGTATTTTCCTTTTAACACTTTCTCTATTTGAATACCTCAGGAAGTAACACTATTTTCTCAGTTGAAGGATTGCTTAGAAGTCTAGGACTCTCCTTCACCTCACCTATGCCACCAAATCCCCTGCTGAAATAAAGTTCCAGGCTGTTTGGCCACTGCCTGTGGCCAGCTGTGTCCCTGGTCCCCCCTCCCACAGGGAGGCCTCTTTCCCTGCATTTGCATCTCCCGCATCCCTGTCAGTCAAAGGGGCCTCCCTGCTGGGGGCCATGAAGGTGTCAGGCAGGCCTTGACACAGAGCTCCGGGAGGAGAGGGACGGCTGAGAGGAGGGACCAGCGGGGCTTCCCCATTGCACTGTGCAGGGCTCTGCAGCCTCCTGCCCTGGGTGAAGAGCGCAAGCCACCTTCTCTTCTATGTTATTGGAGAAGGCAGAATGGAGGTGGGTTTCTAATATGGAATAAATAAGAGAAAGACAGGCAAAGAGTTTGGGAATAAGTTTTTAAAAATTCCTTGGTGAATGACTGACTGTAAACATAAATCCCGCCATTCAGCTAGTGGGAAATAGTCCCAGCAAGAGCATGAGGGTCCCGGGGGCTCGGCTGCCGCCGACAGCACAGCAGTGTCACTGGACTTTGCTGCAGGCGAACAGGTGTTCAAATACCACCTCCGCTCACAGGTGCTGCCTGTCTGAATTTAGGCTCCAGGCGTCTCATCTTTTCAAGGGAAGGGATAATAACGTTCACCTGCATAGTGCTCTTTTGAACAAGAAACAAGATTACATATGCAAATATCTTAAGTGCTATTACTTTTAAACAAATGGATTTTGTTAATTTTATTATTTCCACTTTTATTATTCCCCAAGTCATTATTTGAACACCTAGAATGGTGCTTGGCAAATAGTAGTCACACAATACATATTTGTAGAACAGATCTTTGAATAAATACATGGTAAAATCAATGAATGAATGAATACCAAATTACTGTGAAAAACGTTCAGACCAAAGAAAAACTGGCTGAAAAAGACCCAGCTTCCCTTTCGTGTCTCTCCCAGCCCAGGCAAGTAGCCCACCGGGGGCGCTCCCTGAGCCTTCTAGAGGCAGAGCGGCCTGTTGGGAAAGGCCTCCGGGTGTCAGCGGGAACTTCCTGCTTTGCTGAGGGAGCAAAGGCCTGTGTGGGAAGGAAGATCGCAGCTGGTCCCCAGCCTCAAACAGCAGGAAGCAGGACAGAAGGGGCCCCTCGGTGTACTCTGCAGCCCCCAGTCAGGGAGAAGCAGCAGGAGAGAGAGCCGCTTCCTCTAACCAGTGGTGGTTCCTAACTCCAAGACATCCTGGACGTTGGTTCTGAAAATAATCATTGGAATTTGCTCTTTTCTGGAGCCATGAAACTATCCGGAATAAAGTAATCAGAGTGATCCCATGATGTGCTGGGGCAAACTAAGATTTCTCTTCAAAATAATGGTCAGTTTCCTACTGAATGCTACATGATAAGTGCAGTATGTTTGATTACGACATCAGTGAGTTTGCTCCTTAGAGGATATTTGTGGGTGATACGTTGAAATTTATCTTTGACCATTTGTTTTGGCAGAAGGTGTCTCTCCAATATCCAAAATTTGGATGATCCACATTAAAACTAATATTATTGTGGCTAATTTTTATTAAATGTTATTAAAAATAATAATCATATTGTATTTATTAAATATTTGTTAAATTTTATAGAATTTATTAAATTTTATTGATCACCACTAAAAGATACACATATATTTAATGTATATTAATATACAGTGGCTCATCTTCCTCCTGAGAAATCTAAAGTTGGTGGCCTCAATTATGACTGTTGTTTTGATTTGGTGGTTGTGTTGTTGTTATTATTAATATCATTCATTATCACCCTCTGAAGCATGCAGTCCTGGGCAAATGGGAAAGGCCCAGTGCCAGTTCATTGAGGGCTTGCAACTTTGAAGGAAGAAAAGAAAAAACAGCAGGAAGGGCCACTCTGCTCCTCCCACTCCACATACAGAGTGTCTGACTACAGCAGGCTCACTATAGGACTTTGCCAGAAGCAGCACCGTCTCTGCACTAAGTGCTTCATCTTCCCTTTCTCTGCATTTCTATGTGTGTATATGTGCATGTGTGTAAGGAAGACAGGTGTGTGGGGCTGTTGACCGTGAGATGCTCCGAAGAAAGGCCCTGTGTCGTACTGTATTCTCAACTTTTAATTATGTTCAGACATTTTGCAAAATCAAAGGCTAGAAAATATCATTTAAAGTAATCCAAGCTTGTCCAACCCACCTTATTTTGTGATTGTTGTTTTGTTTTAGGCTTTTAGCAGCCCGAAGCCATGGTTTTTAGTTTCTGTCTCTAGTGATAAGTGGAAAAGAGGGATGAGGAAGCGGTTTTACTGGCTCAACCAGAAAGAGGAATGAAGAACTCAAGACTGTATTTTGTCCCTTAGACACCCCTGTGAGCTCTTGCACAGACTGAGGCTTCAAAAACGGTCACTGTCACTATTATTGTTAAGGATCTGATAGTTGAGGAGTTCTGCCCTTGACGAGGCCCTCACTGTGGAACACCTCCATCTCCCAGAGCCTCCTGACCCATCCTCATCCCCTGGCTCCAGATCCTGGAAGGAGAGGGATAAATGCAGAAGGCAATTCTGCTCCCATCCTAAGGATCCCCAGGATCTGGGGAGGGGGTATGACACTGACATTTGGGCCACAGTGAGTTCCTGTAGTTGCCTACAGTGGGGATATTAGGGTACATGCTGTGGTTTGGATATGGTTTGGTCCTGCCAAAACTCATGTTGAAATTTGATCCCCAGTGTGGCAGCATTGGGAGGTGGGGCCTAATGGGAGGTGTTTGGGTCATAAGGGTAGATCCCTCCTGAATAGGTAAATGTCCTTTTGTGGGGGTGATCTCTCACTCTTGCTTTCTCAGGAATAGATTGATTTTCACTGGAGTGGGTTGTTAAGAGCCTGCCTCCCTTGGTTTCTCCTGTTTCTTCTCTTGCCTTGTGATCTCTTTGCACACTTACTCGCCTTTTGCTTTCCACTAGCAGTTGAAGCCGTGTGAGGTCCTCACCAGATGGAGCTGTCAACTCTTGAACCTTCCAGCCACAAGAATTGTGAGCCAAATAAGCCTCTTCCTTTTATAAATTACCGAGCCTCAAGAACGCTGTTACAGCAACACAAAACTGATTAAGACAGTAGGTTAGCACAGAAAATAAGTCAATAGCAAAGAAGAATTTTCTGGGTGAAGGCCTGCTCCTCCCCGCCTCCATTCCACGCAAGACACACCTGCAGGACATCCTCCCAAGTGTAGCGGACAGACCTGGCCTGTGATTGGAAGGACTTGTTAGTTAACTCCTACAGAGGTTTCCATGGCCAGCTGGTGTCCCCACACCCATGATTTCAGATAAGAGCTCAATTGTTCCACTTTCCCCATCTTTCTCTTTATCCCTTTCTGGACCCTACTGCACTGGGCAGCCAGCCCAGCCCCAGGAGCCTGAAAAGGACCAAATGATTGACGGATCCATCTCATTTGTCTCAAGCAGAGCTCCCATCAGAGGCTGAGCTGGTCCTTGCGGCTTGCAGCGTGGCCTTTTCCATTTGCTGTGAACTGTGATGCCAGAGCACGGTGAGCCAGCCCAGCCCTGAATGCAGGTGGGCAATCTGGTTCTGATGCCATCTCTTGTCTTCACATCGTTTATCTGGTTAATCTAAGGCACAGTGTCAATGGGAAAGTAGGATAAACGCTTGACTTTTTTCCCTTTATTTATCAGTTTTCAAAAGTTTGAGTTAGTTCAATATCATCCTTAAATGGCCACTATGTCCTTTGGCATTTTTGTTTGTTTTTAAGGTTATTAAGCTGTCATGGATGTTAACATAGTTTATGTGCTTTAATCCACTGCAGTTGCTGGTGCTCAACTGTCTCATCTTTGTCCAGAGATCCTTCTTCAGGTTGGTGCCAGACCCCTTTTGATAAAACATTAATTACTGGTAGCTTTCTTCCCAGAGGATGAGGAGTGGAGTTAAATGTTCCCAGCTTGGTCTTTCTGGGACCAGCTTCCACCCAGGAGCCCAGCGAGAGTCACCTCATTAAAACAAAAGATGCTCCTATCACCCAGGAAATTTAAAATGGTTAGGAGCTCTGTGTCAGATATAGGGGGTAAAAGACAAAATGCTAGAACCAAAGATGTATCTTGCCCTCCATTGCTCAGAAAACTATCAGGATTTTAGGATTTCTGTGCCAGGAACTAGGGACAGAGATCAAATACATATTTCTTATTATATCATGATATCACACATCCCCTCAGAAATATGGGAATATTCTACGGTGAAATAGAAAAGGAAGTTTATAAAAGTTGATGGGGAGGGAGAGGGCTAGTTTCCATGGGACCAGAGAAAGTTTTCAGGCCCAAACACAGGAGATGTAAAGGGAGGGATAAATAAGGCAAATGTGCGGGTCCTGAAAGCCCCTTCCACCAGGGACTCTCTTGCAATGTGAAACTCACTTGTGTTTGGGGTAAGAAACCAAGAACCCATGACTGTATTCTGTCCCTTGGACACCCCTGTGAGGTCTTGCACAGACTGTTTCAGTTATTTCTGGAGGAGATGCCCATCTCCTGGGGGCCTGTTCTCACACTACTACAAAGAAGTACCTGAAACTGGGTAATTTTAAAGAAAAGAGGTTTAATTGGTTCACAGCTTCACAGGCTGTACAGGAAGCATGGCTGGGGAGGCCTCGGGAAACTTTCAGACATGGTGGAAGGCAAAGGGGAAGCGGGCGCATCTTACATGGCCCGGGCGGGAGGAAGACAGTGAAGGGGGAGGAGCCACACATTTTCAACCAACCAGATCTTGTGGGAACTCACTCAATAGGCTGAGAACAGTAAGCGGGAAATCAGCCCGGTGATCCCATTACCTCCCGCCAGGCCCCTCCTCCAACACTGGGGATTTCAATTCAACAAGAGATTTGGGCAGGGACACAGATTTGAACCATACTAAGGGCCCCATTAGCCCCCAGCTCAAGGCTGAGGTGGGAGCCCTTGTGAAATGCAGACCTGATGCACAGATTGTGTTCTCAGCCAGACAGCTCTTCATTGATTGCCTTAGACAGGGCCAAAGTGAGGATATTGATCCAAGCAGGCCTAAGAGCTCCTTCTGGTATGGGAGGGATCAACTCCAGTGCAGTAAACTCGCTCCTTTGCGACAATGTAGAGTAGAGAGGACTAAGAAATAGCAAGCACCGGAGCAGGGTGGGCCCACTGCCAAGAGACACAGGCCTGCCCCTCTCTGACCCAGGAGACTCACCGCAAGCCTCCTGAAGCTGCCTTTCCTCTTCACACAGCACCGTGCTTGGCAGACAGCCGGGGAAAGGGTGAGGAGGGCCAGATGTCCTTATTTTCCTAGACATTTCTTGCAGATAGTTGCTTTTTAATCACCTTAATGTAGAATAGAAAGAATACCAGGTTTCAGGTTGGAAGGCTCTGGCTATAACTTCTCCATTTCTGAAATCTGACTATCTTTTCTTGTTGTTGTTTGTTTTGTTTACAGCAAAATTTTGTAAAAGGATGAACTTCAGTGGGTGTATTAGGACTGCCAGAACAAAAATTGGAAGAGTTAGGTCTCAAAGTATCTTTTCTTCTTTCTCTTTTTAAAGTTTTGTTATGGTAAAGACACTTAACATGAGCTCTGCCCTCTGAGTGGATTTCTAAGTGCACAGTGCAGTAGTGTCATCTGCAGGCACGATGTTGCAGCCAATCTCCAGAATGATTCGCCAGCATAAAGGAAGCTTCATATTCCAGGAGAAGCAACTCCCCATCCCTCCTCCCAGATCCTGGTGACCACCATTTTCCACTCTGCTTCTGTGCGTTGGGCTATTTAAAATACTGCATATAAATGGAATCATGCAGTGTTTGTTATTTTGTGAGTGGCATATGTCTCTTGACATAACGTCAGTCTTATTCAAATCCTGGCTCTGACACTTTGGTTGCCTGTAAACAGGTTAAATTCTGCATACCTCAATTTCTGGATTTCTTTCTTTCTTTCTTTCTTTTTTTTTTGAGACAGAGTCTCGCTCTTGGCTCACTGCAACCTCCAGCTCCTGGGTTCCAGCCGGAGTTGCCTGTAGTGAGAAGTGCCCCTCCCAGGCCCCAGAGCTGCTCCTCACTCAGCTGCATCAGCCACTGTAAACTTGAAGGAGAGGGGCCAGGTCTTCATTTTGGGAGATGGAGCCTCTTGAGCTCTTCTAGATCATCCCAGCACCTGTTAAGCAAGCCAGCACAATACATTTAACTTGTTCAGCACACAATGTAAAAGTAAAATACATTTAACTTGTTCAGCACACAATGCTTTTCAGAGAAGGTTTCTGCTCCCCAGGGAATACCTTCCCAAATCTATTGGGAGACACTCTTTCCAATTTTCTTTAGGCCTCAACTTCCTCAAGAAAGGGCTTCCCTGTTGCAGTGTCCTGATCTCTTATTAGCATGTGCTGAAGCTGTGTTCCACTGGCAGCAGATGCGTGGGGCGGGGTGCCTGTGCCCTGGTGCATGTCCATCCCTCTTCCCTTAGTGTGCCATATTAAAAGCCAGCACCACGGTGGAGCACACACAGACATTAAGGTCTGTTTGCTCTTCATTCTGAACAGGAGAAAGTGGCTTCCCTTCCTCCTGACACCCACAGTGGCATCCATTCCAAATACTAGTGCAGACTTGCTTTTCATTTACTCAACCAGTCCATCATTTAAACAGCAAGTGTTCCCTAAGTCCTGACCCCATGGAGGCTCTGTGCTGAGCATATAAAGAGGAACAAGACAGCCCCTGCCCTTCACAGGCTTACAGGGAGGCAGAATGGTAAACAATACAAGGACCTAACTGATGTACCATCAGAAGAAACCAAGAGCAGAAACCTCAGAGCAAAGAGTGCACAGCCCCTCAGGAGGAGGGCAGGGTGGGGAGGAGGGGAGGAGGCTTCATGGCCCAGGAGGGAGACCAAACCCGGCCAGGAAGGTTGAGTGGCTGGAGGAGAGCTTGCCAAAGGCAGAACGTGAAAAAAGAAAGGACACTCCTGTGGAGAAAAGCATTTTTTCCTTCTGCAAACATTTCCTGAGCATTCACTAAGGATCTTAAGCTGTGCGGGGCACTGGGATGGACCCTCGGCAAGACACAGCCTGAACTTAGGAGGCCCTAGCCCCTGGGGAGAAGGAACCCTGAACCATCCCTGTGGCTATGAGAAGTGCTAGGGAGAAGGAAATACAAAGTGTAGAGAATGAGAGCCCAGGCTAGAGGTCAGGGACGGCTTCCAGGAAGAGGTGCCATCTGGTGGAGAAGCTGGTCAGATGGATTAGAGAACAAAGGAATTCAGAGAGCACAAAGTGAAGGCATGGAAGAGAGCAGTGTGGCGTGTGGAGAAGGGCAGCAGCTCAGCCTGACAAACGGGGAGCGAGGTGGGAGGGTGGGTGAGGCCAGAATTGGGGGGTTTCTTATGAAGGGCACCAGAAAGTAAGAGAAGGTGCTTCAGGAAGGACAGAACCTGCCCTGATTCACACTCTCATTTAAAACAACAGCTCGTGGCTATTGAGCTTTCACCCTGTGCCAGGTTTAAGGCCACGTGCTCTCTGTCTGCAGAGTAGACAGTATGCCGGGCCAGACGAGCGTCAGATACCCAAGAGGCTGCTCCTGGAGGGAAGGGGCTCTGTGCCATGAACCAGCAGGGAAGTGGCTGGCAGCGGAGCTCACCTCCAGCTGTGAGTCACTGGCCCCGTTTTCCACAGCGTAAGTTATCGTCCCTCCCCTTACAAGCCCAAAAGACTTTATTCCCCTGCGAGGTCTTTATCTTGCTTTAATGCCATGGATGAAAACCAAGGGCGTCAAGGGGCTGGGTTGGCTTTCATCATCTTCCTTTATAGATGTCTGGGCCACCCTCTCTCAGCCGTGGCTTGGACCGGTTAGGGAGCATCTCTGAGCCTTGGTTTCTTTCTCTATAAAACAGGAAGAATGATACTGGTTTAGAGCATTGTTTTCCACGTTAAATAAAATCTCAGTGATGCCCTGGCGCATGGTTTGGCACGTGGCAGCAACGTAAGCACAGTTTTCCCTTCGTCTTTTCCACAGGATTATGAAAGAGAGGCTGCTCTGGGCATCCTCTTCTTCCCTGCTGTGCCCAGTATGGTCCTTGGTCTGCAGGACACTAACCCATGTTTGGTTCACTACACTCAGAGGTGGGGACTTGACCCAGCAGAAGAGAGGCCCAGCCATCCAGACTAGAAAAGATCACTGCTGACCTTCCAGCACCAGCCAGAGGACACAATGGTCACTGCCACAGCCCAAATTGGAGCTGAAATAGGCAAAAGTCTCCTGCAGTGGGGCGGGGCTGTCAGGCTAGCACGGCCAGAGTGCACCTGCTTAGATAAAGGACAACAGCCGATACTTGCTCGGCACCCACGGCTGCCTGGCAGGGCATGCAAGGCCCTCACCTGACTCACCCAGAGCCCTTCCTTTCCAACAGCAAGCACGCACGCTGTGACGCTCACTGATCGTGCCCTCCTGTGCTTTTAATATTGATGCAGTCACATATGACACTGTCTCCACGCAGAGCGCCCTTCTCTCTTGACTGCCTTGAAGCCATCATTTGCTCCCATCTCGGCTCCAACGTGACTTTCTCCAGGATGCCCTCTCTCCTCCACTGTCCTCCTCCTTCAGGCCCTCACCAGTTCCTCAACATTCTTCTCCTGACACCAACCACCCTGACCTCCTCATGCGGCACCCCAAGTATCCTAGGGAGAGATCCAGGATCACAAGGACAGCTCATTCGCTTGCCCTCCGGCCACCCAGGACAGGGAATGTCCGAGGGTGTGTTTGGGGCATTGCTTTCATGCAGCCTTTCATGCTCCTGTTTGTGCTGCTACGACTATTTGTCACCAACATCATCATTGTCATCATTGTCGTCTCTATTTCAAAGATTAGACACAAGGCTCAGGGAGAATAAACGACAGCATTAAAACCACACACTGCCATCAAACGTTAGAACATTTATTCAAATCTAAGCCCCTAAGTTTCTAGTGTAAAGCTATCTAGAAAGTTTGCCTCAGTCTGTCCTTCTCATATCCCTCTCCTCTCTAATTAGGACCCCATGTCTGGCCACAACAACAAACTCCCTGGAATCCCTGACGCATGGGAAGGAAACTATTTCCATCATCGAAGCAAAGCTCTGCATACTCCAGGCTGTGCTGATGCCAACACGTAGCCCACATCTCCCTACCCACAGAGTCGCCTGCCGTTTATCCCTTGGCTGCCACTGCACCAGCCCTCAGGACTGTGGGATCAGCTTTCTCTGTGTGGATCATCCAGGTGTGAGCAGACACCCCTGTCTTCATTTTCCTTCAGCACAGCTAAGATGGAAACTTTCAAAAAGATCTTTCCTCAATACGAACTCAGTGCGCAGGATGAAATGCACCCAGCACCTCCCAGGGCCAGGCCGCAGCCGCAGCATCACTGTCATGTGGGAGATTGTTGGGTGTCCACATCCCCACATTTTTCCCCAGACTCACCAAATCCGAAACCCAAGAGTCGGTCTCAGGGCTCCGTTTCATGGCCGTCTAGAGAATGGCCAGCTAAAGAAAACACGAAGGGCTCACGGATGAATTAGTTCCAAGCCTGTGGGGCCACAGTCGCTCGCTGCTCTCCCTGCGCGAGCCTGGGCTGCCACGCCTTTCTGAGGGCCCCGTCCAGGGACATTGCTGGTGATCCCTCAGCTCTCCTCCTTCTCCATCTCATCTCTGCCCTCGCCTATCCATGAGGAGGGAGGGGAGGGCATGCTCTAAGCCCACAGTCCTTCAGAGGCAGACTATGAGCTGGAACTGGAGCCAGCAACACATCCCTAGCAGATCAATGAGACCGTCTCATCTCCCCAGTCCCCTCAGCATGGAAAAAGCACTCACGACGCTGAACCACCTTCTGTTTCCCCCAGCAGAGGTGGGCTTGAGGGTCAGCTCCTCACTTCACCTTACATGCACAGCCTTGGTGCACTTGCTCTTGGGATTCTGACATCAAAGATGCCCCCTCCATTTGTTTAAGTCCTAACCCTGTTCCCCTTCCTGTCACAAGTCTCACCTTCTCCAGGAAGCCTTCCTGCATCACCTCATATTAGTTCGTGTCTCCTCATGATTGGTATTTAGTGACAGGTCTCAGCATTTGGCATCTGCTACCTCCTGTGGCTGATAATTCTTATGTTCACAAGTTCTGTCTCCTTCAACTGGAAGAAGAATCATGGCATATAACTGTGTGCATCTTTAAAAAAATCTAGCACAGTGTTTCTTAGCTCTGAATGCAAGTTAGATTTAGCAAAGAGTGCTTTAAAGACTGCTAACATCTCTGTCTTAGCCAAAGACCTTCTGGGTCAATCGGCCTCGGGTGAGGCATCGGTTCTCCGGTGATTTGAAGGTACAGGCAGGGTAAAAAAATGCTGGCTGGCTTCTTCGGCACATTGTAGAACACTGGCAGACAGACTCAGCAGCTGTTTCTAAGGATAAAGTCAAAATGACCTAACATCAAACCCAAGTCAGTTCTGCAACAGACTGCTCAGCAGGGCAGTGCCTTTGATAACTAATCTCCACGCAGTGAGGGACCTAGTGGTCCCAGATTCAAGAGTCACCCATTGGGCTAATAGTTAAGGTCCTTGGCTGGGGAAGAAAAAAATATCTGCAGTGGAAAGACCAATGCTGGATGGCTTAGCTCTCCCAATACCCTGGGAAAGAGAGTGGAAAGAGAGGCTTCTGCCTTTCCCTGTCGGGTTGCTGACTGTGGTGGTTTTAACCTGCCCACTGACCTTGTGTAGAGTGACCACCAGCAGCAAGGAAAGGGACGCTGTAGTGAATCATCTTAAATCCTGACATCCTGGTACCTGTGCTAAAAAACGACCCCAATTTTATGAGGGTCTTCTTCTCTCTGATGTTCTAATTCCTTATGGTTATATGCATAAAGCTAATAAAAACATATTTACGCCTTGAAGAAGACATTGCAGATGAATCCCATGGCTGAGACGCCTTTGCCTTCCTGTCTCTGACATAGCATTGCTCAATTTAGAGACCATGTAAGCCACCAACTCAGTCACCCACTCTGGGCTTTTATAGCTACATAAATTATTTCTCCTTGTGCTTAATTCAAAACTTGGCCTGACAATTCTCTACAGTGATTCCCAGATAAGCAACTCAGACACCTCTTCCAGCACAAATATCACCACCCCCTCACAGACTCCGCTGTTTGCCTCTTCGTCCTTTCCTTCATTGGGAATCCTGCTCTGAGCTGGTGTCTCCTTCCCATGGTCCACTGACTCTATCTTGGCATCGACGCCAGAGCAGTCTTCCTGGAGCAGGTCTCTGATATGGCCACATCCTATCCATCCCTTTGTATACTCACCCATTGCCTCGACAATAAATCCTGTCATTCAAACACTACATGATGTAATCCAGGTCAATTTGCAGTGTAGGGTGGGGCCAAGGGTACAGGCTCTGGCACGAATCTGTGCGGGCTTTAATCTCAGATCTACCAAACTTGCAACTCACTCACCAGCCATGCATCCTTGTGCATGACATGATCCATGCCTTAGTTTCTCCATCTGTTTAGGGAAATAATTATGAGTTCTAAGGAATAAGTGGGGTGAGTAGCGCCTAGTCTCTAATAAGCACAAAATGAACACTCTGTAATATTATTACTTCCCCAGAGCAACTTTCCACTCCTAAATTTGCCTGCCCCTAATTCTGGCCTGTCCTCCACAGGCTTCTCCCATAGCCAGCCTGTTACTGGTTTGACCCTTGCTGTTTGCTCAACCAAAATGCCTTCAAACCACATCAAACTCAGAGGAGAAAAAGTAGTTTCATTCGGAGGAGCAGAAGCATATGTACAGTTATTCACCAGGCCAGGCCTAAAAGCTCTCGTCATCAAGGTCTACATCATATGCAGCACCTCTTTTCTCCCATCTCACGTATTAAACTGTAATCATATCTGCAAAGTCCGTTTGTCACAAGGCAACATATTCATAGATTCTAGGGATTTGGGACAGAGAATGTCCTTTGAGGAAGCATTATGCTGCTGACCATACTCCCATAAAAACATAGGCAATATTAATATTTTATGTAGTGCTTATTATATATTAGATATTCTTTTAAATGTCTTTTGTATGTAATTTAATTAGTTCTCTCAATAGCTCTAATGAAGTGGGTACTATTGTTACAATCCTTCTCATTATTTAGGAAACTAAGGCACAGGTGGGTTAAGTAATTTGCCCAGAGAACCAAAATGAGTTAGTAAAGTCAGAATATGAGCTGGGTACTCTGGCTCCAGAGTCATGTTCTTAGCCACTATGTTAAATTAGCTGTTAAATACTTAATATCAGCTGAACTGAGACTTCACAGTAAAATTATTTTTAGGGGATTTGAAATTCATAGGAGTTTCCTACCATCTTTGGATAACCCCCGCCAATGTTCACATGCATATTTATAACTTCCATATGCATGGAAATACATGTGTCATGTCCCAGTTTATTCCAGGTTCCTGAGTTATGTTTGCATTACCTCTGAGAGTCTTACTGATTTCTATAATTGAGGACTTCTCATTAATGTGATTTATTGAGGATTTATTGTTCTTACTGTCAACCAAGAGCAATGCTTTACATATTTTATGTGCTTTTGATTGGTAGGGCCAGAAGCCCAAAGATCAAAGACTTCCTTTATCCCTTTAACACAGCCAATTAAGACAAATGTTCTATGCCCCCAATATTTTCTTGTGACGTTGGTGCTGAAGTTGTCATCTGGGTTGAGCAGGATTCATTGCAGTGGAATCTACATGAGGGTTCATGTCAGCCTATACTTGTTTCACAGACAACATGAAAAATGTTTAGCTTTATCCTCAAACCAATGAGAAGCCATTGAATAATGTTTAATAATGTGGTCAGCATCACCACAGTTAAGTATTGAACAGGTCACTTTTGGTGCAGGTGGGGATGCTGGACACCAGGCCATATAGATGGCCATTTCAGCAGCTCAGGCAGAAAATAATTATAGCTTGGACTAAAATTATGGTTGAGGCATAGAGAAATGGGTATGTTTAATAAATGTTTAGTTAGCAGATGACTTGGTAAGGAACTGAATGTGCGGCCAAAGGAGAAGAGGTCAAGGGTGACTGCTATGCTTCATGTCTTGCCATTGGGTGTGCAGCACTGTGGGCACAGAAGAGGATGAGCAGGTTGGGGAGTGGTCAGTGAGAGGTCACTGATCCAGCTTTTGACATGACCAGTTTGATGTGCTTTGGAAACATCCAAGGAGAGAAATCAGAAAGACACTTGAATATGTAGGTCTGGAGCTCAGAAGACAATAGGAGCTGAAGATATATGTATGTCATTCACACTTACTATACTAGCATATAATGACTTGAATGATTCTCCATAGAAGAGTCTGGACAAATGAGAAAAAGAGGGCTACAACCCAGCCTTGAAGAACCTCAGTTGTACAGGTTTAAATAGAAGAGGATGAGCTTGCAAAGTCAGAGTGGCTGTGTCTTCAGTTGGTGGATTACTTAATGTTCTTGTTCCTCTAATTCACCCAACATCAGTACCCATAGGGACTGAGCCTCAGTGATTACAAAGGGTAAAAAAAAGGGATGATAAGCCAGGAAATCCCAGTTGGGGTGGCCTCACATTAAAAGGCAACTATTCTCATTAGATTTGCTTCCAAAAATCACTGCATTGTCATAATCAATATGTTTTGCTTTGCCTATCCAAGAAAATACATATCTTCTCCCCCAAGCTACTGGAAGGCCCTTGAAAACCCTTGCTTTAAAAAAAACTTTATTATTATTTTTTAACTTGAGACATAAGAGAGCTGGTCTCAGTCCCTCACTGGTGATGAAGTTTGCACTGTGTACCACACCACTCGCGGTACACATGTGGGGCCCATGTGGAATTCAGCCACGTAGAAGTTCTCTGAGAGACAGAAGTTCTCTGCAGGAAACACAAATGAAAGATGGGGATATTCCTGGTGGCCTGCAGTGTCCAATATAAAGTCATTTATTAGACATAGCTGCACCCCAGCCCTGATTATAATTTGCTTTCTTAAGACAATAAATGACAGTTTTTGCAAAGGTATTATCTCATTTTGGGTTCAGGAGCTCAACCTGCGACTAGGTCCTCGTGCTCTAAGGCTGAGAGAGCGGCTGCGTCTGCCTATGCTTGGGAAGTGTCGGGGGAGGGATGTGCACGGCACTGCTGGGCTGGGGGTGCTCTCTGGAAGTAAAGTCTTCTGCACCAAGGGCGGGTGGCAGGGATTCAGCTCAGGGAGGGGGCGGATGTGTGGTTAGCTCATGAATGATGTGTTATAGTTTGGTAATTGCCCTCTGGGATCTGGAGGTGCTATTATCTCCTGCAAGGTAATGAAGCTGTGGGATGACACCAATTTTCTTAATCTGCTGAATTCTACTGATTCAATTTTAGTCACTCAAGTGGAGGGGGAGTGGGAGAATGAGCTCTCCTGCCATTGCGGAAGAGCCTTGTGTTTGGCCAAGGGCTTCTCCTTAACTGCAGAGATCCCTGAGGACCCACATACTGCATTCCGCGATGCAGAGTGTGAGCAAATGTGGGCAGGGGTGGGGTGGAGGAGCATACAGATGCAGCATAACCCAGAACAATATTTCTTAGTGAAAGGAGTGTTTCCTCTTGGTTATCAAATTGACTGAAATATAGTTTATATGATTGGCTGTTCAGATAATCAGGTTCTTTACGCATAGCAATGGTAAAAAGCCTTTGTGTATTAGCACAAATTACATTCCAGAAGGACTGTTGATAGTAACCCTATGTTATCCTTATTCTCCACAATGAGTGTGCAGTGTGCGCACCATCAACAACACTTTATAGGAGAAGAAACTGAGGCTCAGAGAGATTAGGTAATTTAATAAAATTGATCCCATTGGTAAAAGACAGAGCTTGGGCTCAAACATGGGTTTCCTAATTACAAATTGAGAGATAACAGACCTTGGAATTTTTTCTCATATTTGGGTCTCTGTAGTTATAACCAAGACTGTTATTTTATGGGGACGAATGGCTTGGTGGGATGCAGCAGAGGGGATCTCCTGCCTGGTAGCTGCACCCTTCCCCTCCTCTTCTCCTGAAGCCATGCCCTTCTGTCCTTCCCAGCCCAGGGGCATGGGGTCAAGCCAGAGCAGTGGGCTGGGCCCGAGGACCTCCGCAGTCCCTGCCTTCAACCTGAGATCCCCTGTTCACTTAGGGGTTGGTCCCCATCCCCCTGCATTACCATACTGCAGTTCCCCCCTCAAAAGCCCAGAGACAATGACAGCAAGCTCCAGGGAGAAGCGTGCCTCCTGAAGGAGGTGAGCTCATGCCTCCTTAATGTCCATGGGCCGCACTGCCTGTGCACTGGTGCTTAGTGCTGAGTCCAAGTTTCTCTGTGGATCTAGACCTGCTGCTGTGCACTGGTGCTTAGTGCTGAGTCCCAGTTTCTCTGTGGATCTAGACCTGCTGCTGTGCACTGGTGCCTAGTGCTGAGTCCCAGTTTATCTGTGGATCTAGACCTGCTGCTGTGCAATGGTGCCTAGTGCTGAGTCCCAGTTTCTCTGTGGACCTAGACCTGCTGCCTGTGCACTGGTGCTTAGTGCTGAGTCTCAGTTTCTCTGTGGATCTAGACCTGCTGCCTGTGCACTGGTGCTTAGTGCTGAGTCCCAGTTTCTCTGTGGATCTAGACCTGCTGCTGTGCACTGGTGCCTAGTGCTGAGTCTCAGTTTCTCTGTGGATCTAGACCTGCTGCTGTGCTCACCTGTTCAGGGCACTTCACTTCACCTCATTTTCTCTCCGGACTCCTTCCTAGAGCCCTTGTTGTTCCCCAGGACCTGGCTCTGGGAGCAATGCTAGGGGCACCCAGCACCTCCCTGCAAGGCTGAAGGTAGGCTAAGAGCAGAACGACAGGGAGCTCCTGTGCAGCCAAGGGCATCCTTGCTCATTAAGGTGCATTTTTTTTTTTTTTTTTTTTTTAGGTGGAGTCTTGCTCTGTTGGCAGGCTGGAGTGCAGTGGCACGATCTCAGCTCTCCATAACCTCCACCTCCCAGGTTCAGGCAATTCTCCTGCCTCAGCCTGCGGAGTAGCTGGGACTATAGGTGCATGCTACCACACCTGGCTAATTTTTTTGCATTTTAGTAGAGACGGGGTCTTACCGTGTTGCCCAGGCTGGTCGTGAACTCCTGAGCTCAGGCAATCCCCCCACCTCGGCCTCCCAAAGTGCTGGGATTACAGGCGTGAGCCATTCAGGTGGACTTCTGAGCCAGCGTGCAGAGGCTTAGAGCCTGCCAGCCCTCAAGGAGGGCATGCCCACCTCAACAGGTGCTCCTGGGCCATCAAAGGATGTAGACTCAGTTCACCTTCAGGAAGAGGCTGCGTTCCAGCCCCTGGATGATCTCTATGCCAGAGGCAAAGTTGGAGAAGGAGCCTCCGGGTTCACTACTGACATGTCAGCCTGGCCACCACGAGGAAGCCTGGGGATGGGTGGGAGGAGTTCCACGTGTCTTCGCCTGGTCATCTACCTCAGCTGTGGAGCTTCTCAGATGAGCAAAATGTGGGCAGCAGGGAAGGGACATCGTCCAGCCCGCGCATCCCCCCCACCCCCCGCCACGAGCACACTCACGTGCTGGCTGCTTTCCCGCTCTCCGCGCTCAGACGAGCCACTCTTCCTTCTGTTTTATACGCCTTTCCTTTCACATTTCGGGTTCTGCCATCAGTTCTTTTTATCTCATCTTTAGGGCAGAGCTGTGCCCTTGCGTTCTCCCCGACTTCCCCTCATATCCTCCACACAGTACACTTTCTGGTCCTTTCTTGCCCTCCCTTTTCCCTTTTAGTTCCCATTTTTTTTTTGCTCTCCCTCTTGTCTGCCCCGTTCTCATCCCTGTCTTCCCTTCGCTTTCCTCATCGCCTCCTATTCTGTCTGGTCCACCTCCTGCTCTGTCTCTCCACCTGCTCCCCGCTCCCTCCCGAGTGCCCGCACATGCTGCTCACTGCCAGTCAGGACCCATCCTGAATACCAGCTTCCCCAAAACTCTTAAAAACAAAATCAGACAGACATGAGGGTCAGAGATTTACTCATACTCCAGACGTGAGCTGTGCTCTTCCCCTGAACCGTTCCACCCTCATCCAGCCCACGCGGTGCCTGGGGAGTGCTGATTTCCTGCCACAAAATAAAAATCAGCACAGCTGGAGCCCCCTGATCACACGCTCCCTGGGCAGAAACGTGGCCGTGGTAGGACGTGCTGGGGCAGCCCCTCATGAAGTGAGTGAGGTTACTGCCAGGACACCACAAACAGGGGAGATGCCTGTCCTCTGCAGGGACTCCCACAGTGGGCTGACAAGTTTATTGAATGTTTATTTGGACCCATCCCAGGATCACCTCCCCACACTTGGCAATGAGCATCTGCCCTGGCTCCCAGAGGAAGCTCAGCCAGCCTTTCCTCACCAGCTTACTTTGCTGCGTAGACCCCCCCCCCCCCCCCCCGCCAAGGACTGGGTAAAGCTTGAAGGCTATTTTTGTGTCAACATCTAGAATCACAGATATTTTGGTACTTAAAAAATCTCAGCAAGTAGAAATGAAGATTTGGGGTGAACGAGATTACAAGAAAGGCCTCCTTTTCCCAGGTCTGTCCTAAGAATGTGGCCACTGTTAGCAGATGACACTAGCTTGGCTCCAGCTGCCTTCCCTAGGGTGCCTCCTGCACCTGGAATCCTCAGCTCTTTGCTTTCAAAGCTCTCTTGCTCCTATTCCAGGATAGATTTACTATTTCCTGAGATACTCTGGAACTTGTCAGAGTCCAGCTCTGTTCTCCATTAGAAATAAAGTTTCTTCAATAGATAACTGCTTCATTCCATGGTATATTTTTTGGTCATAAATGTCATTAATAGGTCTCGGATTTATATAGGAGATGAGATAATGTCTTCTAGAAATAAAAGTCCTTCCATTCTGTTCCCACAGAAAACAAAGCAACTCCCTGTGTGGACGTAGTGGGCTTGGATAGCCCAGCCCCATCATCCTGCATGGGCTTGACTCGAGGAGACAAGGAGGAGGGGAAACCTCACGGTCCAGGGACATGGAGGCCCAGACTGGACATGGCTTTGCCCATCCAGATGTGCAGGTCTCTGCAGGTGTCTTCCTCTTCACCACAGTAGGAGGAGACCTGAGCAGGTGCAGGTCCACATCCTCCATTGTTGCCTGGCGTTGGCTGTGCTGGAGCACAGATGAGGCAGCTGGGGAGAGACTTTATTAGCAGAGCACACTGAGAAAGAGCAGAGTGTGAAGTACATTGCAAAAGTGGAAGCCGAAGAACATTCTTGGGTTCCACAAATGGGCTTCCCTGAGGCCCATGAAAACAGGAAGGGCCAAAGACAGGGATTTGAAACACAGAATTTCTGGCTGAAATGAAGATGAATCATTTAAAGAACTTGATTTTGGCCTAAATTCAACCACGTATTATTTCCTGAAAAAATTAGCTTTTATATATCCATCTAGCACATACGTTGTAAGAATATTTAAGGCAAGATTTGATCAAGAAACCTCACCCGAGAATAAATTTCAGTGACTTACTGCACAGCAAAGAACGATAGTTGATAATAATTATCACATATTTCACAATTGCTAAAAGAGAACATTTTAAACGTTCCCACTACAAAAAAATTTTAAGTGTGTGAGGTGATGGATATGTCAGCTGGCTTGATTCAAACATTCCACAATGTATGTGTATGCCAAAAAATCCCGTTGTACCCCAAAATATATACAACCATTATTTGTCAGTTAATAAAAAAATAACCTCACCAGAACTTTGCCCATAGCAATGGCCTAAAAATGTTCCTTGATTTTTACACTATAAAATATCAGAAGCATGGTTCTGTTCCTCTCTCCATCCAGGCCTGGACCCCAGCAGCTGTCTGGAGAGGAAGGGACAGCCCCCTTGACTGTTTCTCCAGAAGCAGGAACTGGCCCTCTGGGTCCCGTAGCTCCTCTGTCCTGGCTGCTCTCAGTCCCCTCTGCCACATCCCGGGTGAGGATGGCGAGTTGTGCTGAGGAGTCTTGGATGGAATGGAACCACGAAATCACAGCGAGGAGCCAGAGGGATGCACGTCCCATGCACGCACTAATTGGCAGCACCAGGTCTTTCCCTGGTTTACACCTTAAGCGGCTGGGCCTGGCCTGGTTCAATGGGGGACGTGAACCCCACCTTCTGTGGCTGAAGGAGAGACAGCCACAGGGCTCTGTACGCCTGGGTTGGGTAAGGCCACATTCAATCTGGGTGGTGGGCCTTTTTGCTGTCCTAAGGCACAGTAATAATTGAAAGGCTGTGGAAGAAAGTGTACATTCTTTTTTTTTTTTTTTTTTTTGAGACAGTCTTGCTCTGTCACCAGGCTAGAGTGCTGTGGCGTGATCTCGGCTCACTGCAACCTCCAACTCCCTGGTTCAAAGGATTCTCCTGCCTCCGCCTCCTGAGTAGCTGGGATTACAGGCATGTGCCACTACGCCCAGCTAATTTTTGTATTTTTAATACAGATGGGGTTTCACTATGTTAGCCAGGATGGTCTCGATCTCCTGACCTCGTGATCCGCCTGCCTCAGCCTCCCAAAGTGCTGGGATTACAGGCGTGAGCCACCACACCTGGCCAAAAGTGTACATTCTTGTCAACATCAAGCAAAAAAGGTGTTTTGCCTTTTGTATTTTTTTTAATCTCAGAGGAAGAGCCCATAGTTGCTGAAAATGTCTCTTCCCACTGTCCCCTCTGCTCTGGTATCTCCTGGCCATTTCTGTGAACTAGATGCTGACAGCTCCTAAACCACCCTCCATGTTCAGAAATATCTTCTATCAGGCTGGGGCTCAGCCAGAGCCAGCAAAACAGGCTGAGAAGAACAGGGTCTATGGTTGAGAATTCACGGCTCTTGTATTAAAGCTTGCTGGAGAAAAAAAAAAATGTATTCCTCAGTGGACTTATGAATTGAGAATGAGTGGTTCAGCTTCAGCTGACCTAAACGGGTTGCTGTCTTGGGGGCTGTCAACCAATGTTCTAGGGAGGTGCTGAAAAGATGTGGTCAAGCCATTCAGTCCCCAAGCTCCCGGGCCGCCATTGTCAGCATGAGTGTCTGATGGTTCCGATCCCTAACCCTGCTCCCCAGGCTTGGGCAGAGACTTCCCAGTAACAACCTGCCTTTTCCTCCACATCTTCCCTTGCTCCCTCATTCACTCCTGCATCCATTTATCCATCTAAACACCTACCAGCAGCCAGGCATTAGCAAGGCCCCAAGGCAATTAAACATAGTTCTGACCTCCCTAACTATAAAAAGGACTTAAAACACCTAACTCGTATTTAAGGCTGTGTGATAACTAAATGAGATAATATATGCAAAGCACTTATACATGGCTGATAAGTAATACAAAATAATAACAACCATCATGACTCGAGGTGCAGTGCCTAATCTCGGAGAGCTCCCAGCTTCTGGGGTCTCTGACAACAAGGAACAAGTAAATGACCAACAGTCAAGGTCCTGGGCATGCTGGTGGAACAGACCCTATTTCTTAAACTCCGGCCTCTGCCTTTGCCTGTTCCAGGTGCTTAGAGGCTATATTTGCAGTGGTGTGAGTTCACATGGGATTCGAGCCCCTATTTTACATCTTTTTCATGTGCAGAACAAGCTGCTTTTCCAAAGCACGATAACATGTTTCCATGGAAACCACTTCATCCACTGGGACTCATCTCACTGATGCTGCTACAGTGAAATTTTGTTGATGATATTCTTTGAAAAGATGACCAGTGTGTGTGCATGGACACTTAGTGTGTTTGTTTTCAGGTATACACAGACACACACACACACGCAAACACCACTCACACAATCCTTTTTAATGGCTTTCTTCCGTAGAGTTTTAGCACAGCAGATTGATTGTTACTTAGGAAACCATGACGTCACCGACACCATGTACATCAGCAAAGCTGTCGTTGCACCAAAGGCTTGGTTTGCATTCAAGCAGGTTAAAAGAAAGAGAAAAGGATGGATCCAGTGGTGAGTTAAAGATAGAGATGGGCCAGTGGGTGTATGTCGTCAACATCAATGAGGAAATTAAAGGTAAAAAATGAGTTTGAAGGAAACCAGCTCTGGGTGTCAATTCCAAATACCAATGCCTATTGTGAAGGAATAATGAGACTCTATTACCTGAAATGCAGACACACACACACACACACCCACACGCACACCTATTCAGCATAAACTCCATGCGACCCTCAGACATTCACTGATCATCTACAGTGTGCCAAACACTGTGAAAAGTGCTGTGGACAGTACAAACTTTGGACAAGGGCCCACAGATGGTTTTAAACCAGTAGGGAAGGTATGCAGTTATCAAGTGTGCAGGTGCTGATAAAGAAAAGCCATTTCTCAAAATGTAGCCTTGGTCAGCTCACTTAGCTTTCAATGTCTTAGTTTCCTCAAGTGTAAACTGGTGGCGAAGGTACAGAAAATGGCTTCGAGAGTGAAAATAAACAGCCTCCCAGGGCTATGCAAACAAAAGGGAAAGGTCCACATGCACCCTGCAGGAGTCAGTCGAAAAGGCCTCATTGTGGAGAGTGCAGCTGAGGCAGCCCAGGATTCCAACGGTCAGATTCCAGCATGCAGAGCACGGAGCAGGCCAGCGGATTCACACATTCATGTTACCCATCTAGCAGAGCAGGCCAGCAGATGAGATGCACAGCATCATGCTCAGGGACAGCCCACAGTAGAGGTGGACAGGAGTGTGGGAGGGTGTGTGTGGGAGCAGAGGGGAGAAGCAGCTGGGAAATTGGGCTGGGACCAGACTTTGGAGCAGCCTGTGTGCCCAGCTGAGAAGTCTGAATGTGTCTGTGTAGCAGGGTGGAGTACACGGCAAACATCTGAGCAAAGGTGTGGAATGACCCCAAGCAGGGGACATGAACTTGCAGGCCCCGGGCTTAGCTCGATGCACAGATATTTTATTTGCTCAGGAAGGTGGAGTGATTTTAGCATTTAAAAATTCATTTTTACATATACATAGGGCCTTCTCAGCTCTAGTTTGCTACAGGGATCATCCAGCCTATTGTTTTATGACCAGAGATTTATACATTCACATTACCCATCTAGTCCTAGAAAGCACATGAAGTTTTAACCTCTGAAAAAATAATCTGCTGCCAGATAAAGGATGCAATGAAGATTGGAAAAGGATAAACAAATTAGGAAGGGCAAATTCTACACCCGTACCTAGACTGTCCAGCAACATCTTTCTCGACAGAACCTGGGCTGTGCTATCACAGCCTTGAGGCTGAAGGGTCCAGGTGGGAGGGCTTCAAAACTTGACATTCTGCTAAATAAATCTTTCACTGCTTTAACAACCAGGTTTGATCACTCACCATAAGACAAGTTCTGTGTGACGCATGAAGTATGGAGATAGTTAATGAGAATTGTTTACTGGTTTTCAGCACTGGATCAATTTTCCTGCAGAGAATTACATCAAATTATTTACTGCACCGTGTAGAACACATTTGAGGCTTTGGGGAAATCACAAAAATGTATGATTTACAGCTCTGGCCTTCAAGAAGCTCACAGTCTCTTGAAGAAGCAGGATATAAACACAGATTTTTTGTGTTTGCTTGTTTTCCCTTTTTAAAGGAGGAGTTAAGTTACAGTAGAAGGGATTTCTCCATATAATAATGTATTTCTCAAAATAAAGTATAAAGTCAAACAATTTTGAGCCCAAGCCTTTTTACTAATTAGCTATTCAATCTTAAACAGATTGCTTAATCCTTTTGAAAAATGTTTTTCTCACTTATAATCTGAAAATTAAAATGAGTATCTTTCTTTCTCAGCAGATAGTTGTGAAAATCAAAGAAAATCAGAGAAACAATTTTAGAGTATAAAAACCTTAATGATATTCGCTCTTCTCTTTGATTTCCAGATAAAGGAAACTCTGACATAAAGTTTTTATGAGACATTTTCCAAGGCTACTAAACTGGTAATATCAATTGATAATACATTTATTTCTTACGTACAGATTTCATAAATATTTGTTGCAAGCCTAGGCACAAGGCCATGTTTTGGGCTCTGCAGGGAGAGCAGGTGCACAAGACTGACACAATGTCAGCCCTCTCAGAGCTCACAGTCTCTTAGGGAGACACTCAACATGTTAGTACAAGCAGGATACAGATAGCAAACATGAGATCCAGAGTGTAAAATGTATATGGCAGAGAGGCAGGCCCAGCCCATGATATCAGAAAAGGCCTCCTGAGGATGGCACACATAAGCCAACAACTAGGATGTAGATGTTTAGAAACCCGTATTTTAGAAATGTATCTGTGATTGTGGATAAATAGAGACTGAACACATGTGTTTTGAATTGGAGTTTGATGTCCTTTATTTAAAAGTATCTTGTAGATTTCAAAGTTAATCTCAACCATAAACAGCTACAGAACTGCATGAAATGTATAAAACAATAAATTTTATATACTGGACAGCAAGCAATCGGTGACTAATCCTCAAGACAAGAAAACATAGGAAGTGAGCATTACACATACCCTGGCTTTATATCTGGAGGTAATTTTAGGACCACAGCAGAAGACGAAGCCAAACAGAGCCCAGAAGAATCACTGTGCTGAGGAGATGGAGATCAGAGTTTTGAGCGACCAGAATAACCAGAATTTGCAGAGCAGCGTACAAAAGAAGCCATGCCAAGAAATCTGTACAGCTTCCCTTGTAGTATTTGGATATGCCAATCTGCATACCCATAGGCAGAGACATCAAGAGTCTAAACAAAAAATAACTTCCGAGGAAGGAAAACATATTAGCTATAAAACACCCACAGCTTACAGAGGACTGAGAAAGGTTCAAGTGCCAATTAGCCACAGTGAAGAGACCTCATTGAACAAAGGTGATATTCAGCAGAGCAAGGCCTCCCTGAAATGCGTTCTAGACATTTAAAAGACAGGTATACAGACCTGCATCAGTTTGAGAAATAAAACTGATGAACCAGTAACCTAAGTTTACAAGAACTAAGTCCACCACTCTTTCCAGGAATACAACAAAATACAGTACTCAGCCAATAAAAAACAACTGGTCAGGCAAAAAACAGCAAATGTGATCTATGACCAAATGAAAATTCAATCAGCAGAAAGACTCAGAAATGAGACGGGCATGATGAAATTAGCAGACAAAGTTAGGAAAATGCTGTAATACACACACTGAATATGCGCAATAGTTTAAAGGCAAACATCAATATAATGAGGGGAAAAGCACAACATAAAAATGAACCACGTGGAGCATCTAGAGATAGAAATAGGAATAACTGCAGATTAGACAGTGCAGAAGAAAAGATTGTAAACGTAAACTTGTAACAATATAACCTATCCCAAATCAGTTCAGGGAAAATTAAAAGAGTAGGAAAGAAAAGCAGAATTACAGGGATTTAGGAAACAGTACAAAAGGTGTCATGTATACGTAATAGGAAACCCAAATGAGAGGAGGTAGAAAACAAAATATAGGAAGAAATAACCACAGAGAGTATTTAAAATTTGATAAAAACAATTGGACTATACAGCCAAGAATTCCAAGCAGAAAAACAAAATAAAAGAAACAAACCAAAAGACCAAATCAAAGTAAGTTACATTATAAAACAATGATAAAAAGAAATCTTTAAAATATCAAGAAATAAAATCAGATTACTAACAATAGAACAAATACAAGAATGGCCATAGCTATGTGGTTAGAAACTAGGTAAGGCAAAATTCAATGGAACAACATAATAAAAGAGTTAAAAGAAACATAGACATACTTCTAGAATTCTCTATCCAGTAAAATATCCCTAGGAAGGTAAATAATACATTTTTCAAACGTATTAAAGCTGAAGAAATATGTTGCGAGCAACGATACACTACAGTAAAGGTAAATAAAGTTATTTAGGTAGAACTAGGGTATCTACAGAAAAAAAAAAAGTCCCAGAAATCATAACATTATGAAATCATGACATTATGAAATCATGACATTTCAAATACATTATGAAAGTATGCTTCTCATTTTAAAATGTCAATATTGAAAGCCGAAACACTAACAATGTATTATGGGGATGAATATTAAATGTATACTTTGAATATAAATAGACTAAAAATATTAATAAACAGGCAAAAATTGACTGAATAAATGAAAAAAAAACTCAACTATCTTGTGTCTACAAGTTGAACACTTGAGATTCAATAACACCCAAAGATTAAAAGCAAAGATATAGCATGCAAATAGTCATCAAAAAGAGCTGGAATGGTTATACTAATATCAGACAAAATAGAATTTGACACAAAAATTCTTAGGGAAAGACAAGACATTTTATAATGATAAAAGAGTTAGTCACCAGTTAGACATAACAATCTCAAGCATGTACACGTAATAACAGAGTGCCAAACTACATGAATCAAAAACTGACAACGAGAAAAGGAGAAATAGACAACTCAACAACAGTAGTTGCGAGCTTCAATACCCAGCTTTCAAAATGTGTAGAAAAACTCAACAAGATCAATAAGGAAACAAAAGACTTGAAAACACTGTAAACCAACTAGCCTTAACAGACAAATATGGAACATTCCACCCAGTAGACCATCTGTTCTTCTCCAGTGCAGTTGGAATATTCTCTACGGTGGACCAAATGGTGAGCTACAAAGCAAGCCTCAATAATTTTAAAAATAGCAAAATCATGCTAAGTATCTTCTCTGACCATAATGAAATAAAGCTAGAATTCAGTAACAGAAGAAGAACAAATATTTGCAAATTTGTGGAAACTAAACAACACAGTCTTAAACAACCAATGGATCAAAGAAAAAAAATCACAAGAAAAATTAGAAAACAATTTGAGGTAAATAAAAATGAATATGCAACGTAATAGAACTTATGGCGTACAGCTGGAGCAGTGTTTAGATAGAAATTAATAGCTGTTAATCTTTTCTATTTAAAAAAGAAAAGTGATCTCAAACCAATAACCTAACCATACACCTTAATATATTAGTAAAAACAAAAAACAAAAAACAAACAAAAAAAAAACAGAAGGAAATAGTGAAGTTTAGACGGCAAATAAATGAACTAGAGAACAGAAAAACGATACAGAACATTAATGAAACCAGAGTTGGTTCCTGAAAAAGATGAACAAAAACTGGCAAATCTTTAGCTAAGCAGATTAAGAAAATAAGGAAGAAGATTCAAATAATTAAAATCATTAACAGAGTAGGGGACAGTCAATCCCAACCTTACAGAATTCTCTATGAATGATAAAGAAATACCATAAAAAATTGCGTGCAACAAAGTAGACAACTTAGATGAGATGGAAAAGATTTCTGGAAAGTGATAAACTGTCAAAGACAACATCAAAAAAATGGAAAATTGGATTTTATCTATAACAAGGAGGTAGTGAATTAGTAATTAAAAAAACTTCACACAAAGAAAAGCCCAGGTACACATGTAATTCCTAAATACTCTTAAATAATTAAAGCAAGGTGATATAGCTAATAACCCAACAGTGAAGACACCGTGGAATTATTAATAAATATTAAATACTTAACGGATATTTACCTTTTATAATAAAAACCAAAACAAAGACTAAAAAGAAACAGAGCTAGACAACAGTTTTAAGACTGAAAAATATTAATAACATTAGATCAAAATAGTCTAAATACTTCCATAAAAAAGTGTTTATCAGAATTGATTATAAAGAGAAACCAAGACACTAGTATGGGGTGTCTATAAGAAAATCGTGTTAAACATAAACACACAGAAATGTTAAAAGTCAATAAGCAGAAAATGATATACCGTGGGAACATTACACATGAGAGCTCTGAGTGGCAATGAGAATACCAGAAAAGCTAGAAAAAGTAAAGGGCTACATCAGGGCCCAAAAACATTTTATAATAATAAAGGGGTAAATAAATCAAGTAGACATAATGATTCTAAATGTGTATGCAACCAAATAACAGAGATTCAAAATACATGAGGCAAAATTTGGCAAAGCGGGAGGAGAGATAGACAAATTTACAATTATATTTGGAGATTGAAGTACTCCTTTCTCAGTAATTGATAGAACATATAGACGGAGAATCCATAGTGGTATTGAAGAATGCAGCAAGTCTATCAAACAACATGGCCTAATCAACATTTATAGACCATTCTGTCCTCCAAGTACAGGATGCATATTATATTCAAGTATGCATATAACCTTCACCAAGAAAGACTACATGGGCTGGGCGTGGTGGCTCACACTTGAAATCCCAGCACTTTGGGAGGCCATGGCAGGCAGATCACCTGAGGTCAGGAGTTCAAGACCAACCTGGCCAACAAGGTGAAACCCTGTCTCTACTAAAAATATAAAAAAATTAGCCAGGCAGGTGCCTGTAATCCCAGCTACTCAGGAGACTGAGGCAGGAGAATCGCTTGAACCCGGGAGGCAGAGATTGCAGTAAGCCGAGATGGCACCATTGCACTCCAGCCTGGGGGAAAAGAGCGAAATTCTGTCTCAAAAAAGAAGAAGAAGAAGAAGAAAGACTATATGTTGGTTTATGAAATAAATATCAATAAATTTAACAGCACCGAAGTCTTGTGGAGTATGTTCTCTGAGCACAGCAGAATTAGATTAAAAACCAACAACAATATACTTCAAAAATCATCAATTATTTGGAACTTCAATAACATCCTTATAAATAACCTGTGAGTTGAAGGATAAATCAGGGGAAATTAGAGAACATTTTGAACTATATGAAAATAATAACATGACACTTCACAATTTCTAGTGTGCAGCTGAAGCATTGCTAAGATAGAAGTTTATATGCTGACTGAAAAACAGAAGATGGTCTGCAATGAATTATCTAAGCTTCTGTATGAAGAATCTAGAAAAGGAAAAGTAGATTAAACCTAAAACAAGTTCAATAAGGTGCAAAAAATGTAAGTTTTAATTCCTGTACTTCCCAGACCAAACAGATGGGAGAATAAAAAACGTGAGCGATCTCAACAAATCCAAGATAAGAACAGTCTCAATTTTGTCATCTCATGTCAGCTGATTGCAGGGTGAGTCCAGCCAGTAGAGAACATAGTGATTCTACTGACAACAGTGCCCTATCCACCTTCGGGTGGGACGAGGGAGAAGAGGTAACCCAGAAAATGTTTTATGAGTTTTGATCTCCAGGAGAAGACCTTGTGAGGACTTCCAGTGGTAAAGAATCAACCTCCTGAGTGAGTTCTTTAGTCCAACAGAACTAGCATGGGTGTGGACCAAAATACAATTTAGGCAGAATGAAAAACATCACACTTCCTACCAACACATGCCTACATGACCAAGACTCAAAAATAACATGTATGATTAACATTTGGATAACATTTCATAGGCATAAAACTTATCTCGAAAACTTACATTCTTATATTTTAAAATCAGAATGTAATATTGAAGAGTATAAAATGCACAAGAATAATAACATGATAACCTATAGGTTTCTCATACAGCTTAAAAAATAAAACATTGTCACCATGCCCAAGTCCCTGATCACCAACTCCTGGATGATTCATTTTCCCAAGGTAACTACCACTAGTCGTTTTATAACATTTTTTACCACATATCGGTATTATTTTTATTTTAAAACTTTTTGTGAATGCTATTATATTATACTAAAACTTGCTTTTGTATATAATATTGTGTTTGGGTTATTTGTTCACGCAGACACACATAACTATATTTTATTCATTTTTCACCAATTTCCCGTGTTCCATGTTATGACACCTTGATAGTTTATTTCTCTAATGTTAAAAGAATGTATTTGTCAGTTTTTGATGAATAGCAAATTACATTAGCGTCTCCTGCCCCCCTTATTTATAGGTGATATGTTCCAAAACCCCTGTGGGATGCCTGAAACCTCAGGTAGTACTGTGCTCTCTATATACTGTTTTTTTCCTGTACATACACATGTCTATGATAAAGTTTAATTTATAAATTAGGCACAGTTAGAGATCAACAGCAACTGATAATACAAGAGAAAAATTAAACAATTATAACAATAAAATGTGATAAAAATCATGTGATTGTGGACTGTCTCTCTCTAACTCTCTCTCAAAATACCTTAATATTTTCATACCACAGTAACTGAAGCTGTGGAAAGTGAAACCATTGATGCGGGCAGACTCCTGTATCTCAAAATCTCAATCGTTTCCAGTATTTATATTCACTGTCAACAGTTGGCAAGCCGATTATGATTCAACTCATCTAGGCTGAGCTAGCCTGGACTCCAGGCTTACCTTAGGGGTCAGTTCTGCCCCCAGGCCGAAGGGGCAGTTGCAGCATGGTTGTGCTTCTCAGGGGACCACCAGAGCACACTGGCTAAACCAAGCCAGGCAAGCAGATTGAAGACCCTTGCCAACAATACGTCTGCTACCACTCCGTAGTTCAAACCCAGCATCAACGGGGTGGGGACATGTGTTGTGCCTGCTCTAGAGGGAGCGATCACAAGGTCGCGTAACAAAGATCGGGATGTATAATCCTAATACAAGAAGTGAGCCAAGCAGAAGCAAGCATCTCAGCCATCCAGCACTGTTAGGAGCATGTGCTGCTGGTGGAAATGTAAATTAATAGGACCACTTTAGGGAACAACTGGCATTGATTACCCAGTGATGACAAAGATGTTTAGCCTATAACCAACACACTGCAATCTGAAGTATATGACTTAAAGAAACTCTCACATTTACATTAACATTTTATAATATAAAAGTGCAAATATATTCATCATTTCAAGTAGGTCTCTGAAAAACACCTTAGGGTGAACATTTACTTATCTGCAGATAAGAAAATTGGAGATCTGGGGTCCCATGCTAAGGCGTAATGGGCCAATGGCCTAACATAAAGGTTTTTGACTCAAAGGCTAAACATCTCCCTGATACCACACTGCCCACCACCCCAAAAGACCCTCTGTGTGTGCCTTTGACCCTGCCGCCCTAAGAGGTCTGTGAGCAAAAGGTAAATCAGGTGACTTCTCCTGGTCCCTGTGGCCTCTTTAAAAATAAATGCCGAATGCTGACAAGCAAAGCTGAGAGCAACATCCAGATACTTTGACTGCTGAAGGCAAAGTATCAGGGTGTTTGGAAATGCACAGGTAGTTGTTGGAAGTCTTACTTCTTCAATCAGACTTTTGACCCTCTATCTGGTCTCTGGTCTTAGGTCAGCTTCCCTAGAGGCTGAGATGGGATCCTTGGGCAAGCAACTTATTGAGAAAGTACCCTGAGGAAATGTCTGCATCAGAGTGAGGGAGGCAAGGTAAGAGAGAAAGAGATGAAGTAAACATGTCTGTATTAGCCCATTTTCACACTGCTGATAAAGACATACCTGAGACTGGGTAAATTACTAAAAAAAAAAAAAGAAAGAAAAAGAGGCTTAATGGACTCACATTTCCACATGGCAGGGGAGCCTCATAATCATGGTGGAAGGCAAAAGGCATGTCTTACATCACAGCGGGCGAGAGAGAGAATGAGAGCCAAGCGAAAGAGGTGTCTCTTTTTTTTATTTTATTATTATTATAAAACCATCAGCTCTCATGAGATTTATTCCCTACCACGAGAACTGTATGGGGAAGGCTGCCCCCATGATTCAATTATTTCCCACTGTGTCCTTCCCATAACACATGGGAATTACAGGAGCTACAGCTCAAGATGAGATTTGGGTGGGGACACAGCCAAACCATATCATTCCACCTCTGGCGCCTCCCAAATCTCATGTCCTCACATTTCAAAACCAATCATGCCTTCCCAACAGTCCCCCAAAGTCTTAACTCATTCCAGCATTAACTCAAAAGTCCACAGTCCAAAGTCTCATCCCAGACAAAGCAAGTCCCTTCCACCTATGAGCCTGTAAAATCAAAAGCAAGTTAGTTACTTCCTAGATACAATGGTACAAGCATTGGGTAAAGATACCCATTCCAAATGGCAGAAATGGGCCAACCCAAAAGGTCTAAAGGTCTCATGCAAGTCCTAAATTCAGTGGATCAGTCAAATCTTAAAGCTCCAAAATAATCTCCTTTGATTCCATGTCTCACATCCAGGTCATGCTGATGCAAGAGGTGGGTTCCCATGGTCTTCAGCAGCTCTGCCCCTGTGGCTTTGCAGGGTACAGCTTCCCTCCTGGCCACTTTCACAGGCTGGTGTCAAGTGTCTGCAGCTTTTCCAGGTGCACAATGCAAGCTGTTGGTGGATCTACCATTCTGGAGTCTGGAGGAGAGTGGCCGTCTTCTCACAGCTCCATTAGGCAGTGCCCCAGTGGGGACTCTTTGTGGGGACTTCAACCCCACATTTCCCTTCCATACTGCCCTAGAAGAGGTTCTCCATGAGGATTCCACCCTGCAGCAAACTTTTGCCTGGACATCTAGGCATTTCCATACATCCTCTGAAATCTAGGCAGAGGTTCCCAAACCTCGATTTTTGACTTCCGTGCACCTGCAGGCTCAACACCATGTGGAGGCTGCCAAGGCTTGGGGCTTGCAGCCTCTGAAGCCATGGCCTGAGTTGTACCTTGGCATTTTTAGCCATAGCTAGAGTGGCTGGGAGGCAGGGCACCAAGTCCCTAGGCTGCACACAGCAAGGGGCCCTGGGCCCAGTCCATGAAACCATTTTTTTCCTCCTAGGCCTCCAGGCCTGTGATGGGAAGGGCTGCCACAAAGGTCTCTGACATGCCCTGGACACATTTTCCCCATTGTCTTGGTGATTAACATTTGGCTCTTCATTGCTTATGCAAATTTCTGCATGCTGCTTTAATTTCTCCTCAGAAAATGGGGTTTTCTTTTCTATTGCATCATCTGGCTGCAAATTTTCTGAACTTTTATGCTCTGTTTCCCTTTTAAAACTGAATGCTTTTAACAGCACCCAAGTGCCCTCTTGAATGCTTTGCTGCTTAGAAATTTCTTCCACCAGATACCCTAAATCATCACCCTCAAGTTCAAAGTTCCACTAATCTCTAGGGCAGGGCAAAGTGCTACCAGTCTCTTTGCTAATACATAGCAAGAGTCACCTTTACTTCAGTTCCCAACAAGTTCTTCGTCTCCATCTGAGATCACCTCAGCCTGGACTTCATTTTTCATATCATTATCAGCATTTTGGTCAAAATCATTCAACAAGTCTCTAGGAAGTTCCAACCTTTCCCACATTTTCCCATCTTCTTCTGAGCCCTCCAAACTGTTCCAACCTCTGCTTGCCTAGCTCCAAAGTCACTTCCTCATTTTCAGATGTCTTTACAGCAGCACCCCACTCTACCAGTACCAATTTACTGTATTAGTCCATTTTCACACTGCTGATAAAGACATACCTGAGACTGGGTAAATTATAAAGAAAAAGAGGCATAATGGACTCACAGTTCCACATGGCTGGAGGAGGCCTCACAATCACGGCAGGAGGTGAAGGGCACATCTTACATGACAGCAGGCAAGAGAAAGAATGAGAACCTAGTGAAAGGGGTGTCTCCTTATAAAACCATCGGACCTCATGAGACTTATTCACTACCATGAGAACAGTATGGGGAAGACCACCCCCCATGATTCAGTTATCTCCCACCAGGTCCCTCCCACAACATGTGGGAATTATGGGAGGTACAATTCAAGATGAGATTTGGGTGGGGACACAGCCAGACCATAACAACATCACTTCCAAAGTCCAGCCTCAGTCCCGTCTCATGAGGAGTTCTGGGGCACCAAGTACATCACACAGCCTGTCCCATATTGGGACAGAGATTGGAAGTTTACATTTTGGCATGAGTGGCCAGTGGCCTCGGACAGCCCCAGTGGTGTGTCCTGGCAGGCAGCCTCCATCTGCAACAACAAGATACCAACTGTTAATCATGCACTGACAACACCAAACATTGTGAAGCCGCAGAACAGCTGAGCCCTCACCTGCTACTGATGGAGGGTAAGATGAAACTTTGAAAAAAGTTCTGCCTGTTTCTCACGAAACTAAGCATGCACTGACTCTATCACCTAAAGGTTCCCTTCCTCGAGTATTCCACCAACCAACATAAAAATACATACTGACAAAAGCAAGCCAAAACCAAAAAAAGGGAAATCAAAAATAAGCCCTCTTCCTTTCTTGACATAGATTCTAGTTTCTGACCTATATCATTTTTCTCCCCCCTGAAAAATTTCTTTGAACAATCATTCAAGAAAGGGGTACTGTGACAAACTCCTTCAATTTGTATTGGTTTGAGATGCCCTTCTTTTTCACTTCTGGAGGATTATTTCACAGAATACGAAATTCTAGGTTGGCCCATTTTTTTCTTGCAACAATGAAAATATTTCACATTACTCTTCTTGCTTGTATGGTTTCTGGGGATAATCTGATGCCATTTGTACCCTTGTTGCTCTGCAGATAAAGGGCTTCTTCCCCCGCCTCCCAGCTTTATCGAGGTTTTCTCTTTGTTTTTGATTTTATGAAGTTTGAATATGATATTCTTACATGCTTTTGTTTTTGTTTTGCTTTGGTGCTTTCCCTACTTGATGTTCTCTGAGCTACTTGGATCTGTGGTTTGGTGACTGTCATTAATTTTGGAAAAAAATCCTCTGTTACTCTTTTAGATACTTCTTCTATTTCTTCCTTTCTTTCTTCTCCTTTTGGTATTTCCATTTTGTATATGTTACACCTTTTGCAATTGTCTCACAGTTTGGGGATATTCTATTCCATATTTCCATCGGCTCATCTCCAAGCTCACTGACTCTGCCTTTGGCTGTGTTGGGTCTACTGATGGGCCATTAGGGGCACTCGACATCTCTGCTGCGTGCTTTTAATTTGTTGCATTTACTTCTCACCCTTTCTTACACTCCCCATCTCTCTGTTTACATTGTCCATGTGTTTTTGCATGTTGTCTGCTTTTTTCCTTTAGATCCCTTAGCATGTTTATTATACTTATTTTAGGTTTCCGGTCTAATAATTCCAAAATTTCTGCCATATCTGAGTTGCATGGCTCTGTGTCTTGCTTTGCCTGTCCATACTGGTTTTGTTCACTTTGTTTTTCGTTTTTGCCTTTTAGCATACTTTGTAGTTTTTGGATAAAACCTGGACTTGAGGAATTGAGAAACTGAAGTAAAAAATCCTTTAGCATAAAGTTGATGTTTATCTTGCTAAGAGTGACACTTTGTTCACTGTTTTCTGTAGCTGGATGTGTCAGGGGCTAAATTTCCTTGAATGTCCTTGTTTTTGTCTTCCGAGTTGTCTTTGTGTTTTCTTAGGGCCTCCTGAAATAGAGTCTGATTCTTGCTAGCTGTTCAGCTGCAACCCAGCTCAGTTGCTCATTATACTGAGCCTGATTGGTGTGGTGGTAAGATATGTGGGGAGTGCAGATGTTTTATAAACCTATTATTAAGTTTAGTCTTTCAGTGAGCCTGTGCCCCTAGCTATGACCATCACAGTGCTTCTCAGATCTTCCCCACCTTACTGAGACAGGAAACCAGTGAGGGCTGCAGTTGGGTAAGTCCCCACCATGGGGTCAATTGGGGTCCAGTAAACCCAAGTGGGTTCATGTCTGGTTAAATAGCTTTGTTGGTCAAGGAGAACATAATGCTCTAGGTGCATTTCACAGTAGTTATGACTTTCTCCCTTTCCTCACCACCAGCATGAAGGGATTTTTCTTTCATCTTCAACTTGAGGACCTGATGGAATTCCTGGAGGTAAAACAGGAACATGCAGGGCCTCTATGACTGGGTTCCTGAGGTTTTTAACTCTTTATCTAGTCTATGCTCAGCTTCCAGCAATTTGTCATTTGCAGTCTGAATGTTCCCACGTATACTGGCTCCCGTGCTGTGTTTCTGCTCTTAAGCTTTTGCAACCAGTAGGCTGCAATTCTCAGTCTCTGCCTCTCTCTCCAGTTTTTGCAGAAAGTGTTTGCCTTGTAACCTCTGGCTGATATAAGAATTGTGAACAATCAGTTTGTTCTGGTCTTTGCTTGATGTGTGGTTGGTACTGATGATGTTCAGATTCTCCATATATTGAATCAGAAACTGGAAGTCTATGACTAACTGCAAATTAGTTTCAATCTTACATAAACAGAATCCTACAGGATGTACTCTTCTTTTTACTACTTTTACATAATATAATTATTCTGAGATTAATCCAAGTTACATCAGGTATTAATAGTGCTTTCTTTTCTATTGCTGAGAACTATTTCATTGTATGGAACAGTTTATTTACTTTTGATAAACACTGAGATTGTTCAAAGTTTTATTATTATAAATAAAGCCAAGAACATATGTGTACAAATCTTATATGAGCATATATTTCCATTTCTGTTGGGTAAATACCCAGGCTGAGTCATGTGGTAGGTGTATATTTAAATGTTTAGAAAACTGCTTAATTATTTTCCAAAATGGTTGCACAATTTTGCATTTCTATCAGAACTGTTGAGACTTCATTTTCTCCATATCTTTGCCAAAACTTTGTATGATCAGCCTTTTAAAATTTTGGTCATTCTGATAGCTATATAGAAGTATTTAATTATATTTTTAATTTAACTATACGCTAATGACTAATGGTAGGAGCATCTTCACAAGTGCTTCATTGCTAACCTGTATCTTTTTTTGAGGGAAGTCCATTCTAATATTTTCCTATTATAAAATAAGTTACTTGTTACCGTAGAATTCTGTAATTTCTTTCTATATTCTTGATATAATTCCTTTGTAAGATACCTGATTCACAAATTTTTTCTTTTACTCTCTGGTTTGTCTTTTCATTTCCTGAAGTGTTCTTCAAAGAGTATTTGTGTGTATGTGAAGTCCAATTTATCCATTTGTTTTTTCAAGGATTGTGTTTTTCTGTGTCATGCCTAATGATCTAAAAGTTTTTCCTCTATTATCTTCTAGAAGTTTTTATTTCTAGATTTTTCATTTTAAGATCAAAATCTGTTTTTAGTAAATTCTTATATATGTTGGGAGATACGGGTTGAAATGTTCGTTGTTGTTGTTTTGTTTTGTTTTTATATGTGTATCCAATTGTCCAGCACCATTTTTTAAAATGTCTATACTTTCTCCAGCAATTTTCCTGTGTACCTATGTCAAAAATCACTTGTCCCATGGATTGTCTATTTTGTCTCTTTATTCTGTACCATTGAGATTTATTTATGTTGATTATGACACAAAACTGCCTTGATTACTATAACTTTATGATAAGTCTTAAAAAAACTCTTAGTATTAGTCCCTCAACTGTGTTCAATTTCAAAGTTGTTTTGGTATCCCAGGTTCTTTTCATTTTTATATAACTCTTAGAATAGCTTAGTAATTTCAACAAGGGGGCCTGAATGATTTTCTATTGAGATTGCATCAAGTCTATGTCGATTTGGAGAGAGTTAACATCTTAACAATTCAAGAGACATAAACATGGAAAATCTCTCATTTATTTAGTTTTCTTTATCTCAACAACATTACGTAGTTTTTACTGGACAGGTCTGAATATATTTTGACAGATATATCTCTTTTTCATATTTTTGATGCTCTTTTATATGGTACTTTAAAATTTTTAGTTTTGATTTCTCATTGTGATAGAGTGACAGTGTCTAAGTCGCTTTGGGCTACTCTAACATAGTACCAAAGACTGACTGGCTCCTAAGCCACGAGAATTTATTTCTCAGAGTTCTGGAGGCTGAAAGTCTGAGATCAGAGTGCCAGTGTGGTGGGGTTCTGGCGAGGGCCTGCTTCTGAGTGCAAGGCTGCCCCCTTCCTGTTGTATCCTCAAAAGAGCTCTCCGTGGTCCCTGTTTTAGGGACACTAATCCCATTTATGAGGGTTCCATCCTTGTGGCCTAGTTACCTCCCAAAGGCCTCACCACCTATCACATCACATTGTGGGTTAGGATGTCAACATATGAATTTTAGAGGACACAAGCATTCAGTCTATAACACATAGTATTCTATAACTTTTTAATACTTATTATTCTAGTAGCTTTTCTTTCATTTTGGTAGATTTCACTGGAGCTTCTACATTGACTATTATGATATCTGAAAATAAAGATATCCTTTCCAATTTGTATGCTTTTAATTTCCTTTTCTTGTATTCTTGCCCCAGCACGATGCTGAGTAGGAGTGAAAGCAGAGAGCCTCACATCTGATCTTAGAGGAAAATCATTTTGTCTTCACCTTTAGATAAAGTTTTCATTGTAGGTTTTGTTCTAGATGCCCTTTCTTGAGTTTAGAAGGTCTCTTTCATTAATAGCTTGTTGATAATTTTTCTTAGGGATACATGTTGCATTCTGCCAAATGCTTTGTCTGCATTAATGCAGATCATTACATGGTTCTTCTTTTTTATGCTCTTAAAATGGTGAATTACATTGATCAATTTACCTATGTTATATCTAACTTCTATTTCTGGGTGAAGCCTACTATTTACCTGGCTTAAATCATTACCTACAATTATTTGTTTTGTTTTAGTTTTTTGTGGTTGCATTATAATTGATATTATAAATTTTAATTGATCATAATCTACCTTCAAGTGGCACTGTACAATTTTCCTTGCTGTATAAGAACCTCGCCGTAGTGTAAGAACCTCGCCGTAGCGTAAGAACCTCGCCGTAGCGTAAGAACCTCGCTGTAGTTTAAGAACCTTGCCGTAGTATAAACCTTCATTTCTCTTCCAACATTTGTGCCACTTGGTCACACATTATACTTTTGCTTATGTTTACAACCTCAGCTTGTGAATATCTGAAAAATCTTATTGTGTTTTGTTCTTTTTGAAAACATTTTAACTGGGTATGCAACTCTAATTTTACTTTTTTTTCCTTCAGTAGTTTAAAAATGTCATTCTGCTCTCTTCTCACTTGCATTCTGTTCAATGGGAAATTCGCTGTAATCTTTACATTTTCTCCTCGTACATAATGTGTCATTTTTTTTTCCTCTGGCTGCTTTAAAGATTTCCTCTTTATCACCAGTTTTGAGCAATTTGATTATGTTGTGCTTTGTATAGTTTTAGTCACATTTTTTTTGCTTGGGATTAATTGAGATTCTTGGATCTCTGGCACAAAATACTCACCAAACTGGAAAAATTGGGAGCGTTTTCTTCAAATATATTTCCTGTCCTCTCTTTCTCTCCTTCTGGGACTTTCACCACACATATATTAATCTGCTTAAAGTGATCCCACAGCTCACTGACGCTTTGTTCAAATACTTAATATTATCATCGTCTGTTTTCTCTTTGCCTTTTATTTCTTAGTCTATATGTCTTTGAGTTCAAATAATCTTTTCTCTGCAATGTCTAATCCATTGTAAATCCCATTCTATGTACTTTTTTCTCACATTTTTTTTTTCCTCCCTTTAAGGTTTAATTTGGCTTTTTTAAATATATTCCAAGTCACTATGTAATTTTTGAACATTTTTATGGCTCCATGAAATCCCATTATAGTAATTGTCCTTGTCTGCTAACTTTAACATCTAAGTTGCTTCTAAGTTAGTCTTCATTTATTGATTTCTTCTCATTATGGATAACTATTACTACTTTTTTTAATGCAGAGTAGTTTTTATTGGATTGCAGACATTTTGAATTTTACATTTGAATGCTAGTCTTGAGCTTTGCTCTGGATCACAGCTAAGTTACCTGAAAACATTTTGTTCCTTTCGATCCTTGCTTTTCAGATGTACTGAGTGGGAGCAGACAACTGCTGAGTCTAGGTCTGAGCATTCCTCACAACTCAGGCAAAACCTTAGTGCTCCAGGCTTCTGGGCACTCAGCCCAATGCCCTGTGAGTCCTGAGGGTTTCTGACTGGCAGGACTAGTTAACACTTCTGGTTTTGCATCTCTTCCAGGCACTGTTATCTCTAGTTTTTGTTGAGGTGTTCTTTCTGAGGTCCAGAATTGTTTACTCACATCCGTGCACTGGGAGGTGCTCAGCTTAGTCCTGAAAGGGGACCTGCGGCGGAACTCGAGGGGTTGTCTCTGCCCAACTCTCTCCTCTCCAGCTCTCAGTCCTGTGGACTCTCTCTGTCTCATTTCCCTGACTCTCAGCTCCATCTCCAGCTCAGGGAGTCAGCCAGGTTCTGTCACTCTGTGTTACAGACTGGAAACCCTCTCAAGGTGTAAGCCAGATCCACTGTTGAGACCTCCATTTCTTTCACATCTCTCAGATTATTATTCTGTGCTACCTTCTGTAGAGTGCCTTCAAACCTCTGTTTCATCTGTTTCATCCTTTTTTGTTGTTGTTGTTATTTCAGTCAGGAGGGTAAGCCTGGTTCCTGTTACTCCATCTTAGATGAAGAGAAAGTCCTTGATGTCTACCTGTCTTTAGTGGTCATGTCATGTTTAGATGTCTGGTTCTGAAATGCAAAGCCAGGATGATATGATAGATGGAGAAATGTGAATCTAGGTGGATAGCTATGTGATGGGTCCTATATGGTAAAATGTGAATGATGGAACCTGCTGAGTATATCAGTGTTCACTGTAAAATTCTATCAACTTCCAATGCTTGAACATTACTTCAAAAAAAAAAAAAAAACTTTCTCCTAAATGTGGATAGCTCCCGGCCCCTGGGCCCCTGGGCCCCTGGCTGTGTTATTTTGGGAGGACACTTTTGCAAGTCATTGTTTGTGATGAGGATGTGCTGCAGGAAGGTGCCACTCAGGGCAAATCTGACAGGCTGGAGCACCTGTGCTCTTTCCTGAGGGTGAGGGCCTTCGAGATGAAGGTGTGTGGCTGCTTATGCTCCTCCACTTCCATCCCTCCAGCTCCTGTTGGTGTGGCCTGCCTGCTGCTCCATCTGAGCCTCATCCCAGTGCCATCCAATTGGTCAGCCCAGCAAAAGGCTGAGAGGAGGGGAGAAACGAGGAAAACGGACACTCTCACACAGCAGAGAGCACAGTCCAGAGGTCATTTTAAAGGAAAAGCCTATGGGGCTAAATTTCTACCACCTTTCTTATAAAAAATAATATGACTGGCTCCTTGATGCTTGGGACTGTGGTCTTTTTCTGTTTTTAATATAAATTGCTTATAAACATATTAAAACAAGAATTAAGTAGTTTTAATGAAGACTCTGAAGTAGATTTGTGCACCCTGCTTGGTCGAATTTAGTGTTCTAATTGAAAACAATAAAATCTCTGTGTCCCCTGATGGGTTGGCAAATGGGAGAAATTAAAGGGCAGAGGATGGAGCCAGCGGGACCTTGGGCAGCCATGCACCAGTCGGCGTGTGCTGCCCTAAGGCCGCGTTGCCCTCGTGTCTGCTGCAGTCCTGCTGTGTGTATAGCTGGCCACTGTACTAATGGCCTGCAAACAGGGATAACTTCCTTGGCTTTAAACAGGCCTTGCCAAGTAAAGGAATAAAAGACAAGGCTGTCAGTCTATGTTAATCTACAGATTCAAAGCCATCTCAATCAAACTCTCAGCAATGTGTGCATGTGTGTGCATGTAAAAGTGATAAGCTGTTTCTAAAATCTAGATGGAAATACAAAACCCAGGAATAACCAAAGTAATGTTGACAAAAACACTGCTGAGTAACTTGCTACTGCAGATACCCAGGTGTATTATAACACAGTACTGGCTTATTCAGTATACTAGTGATGTGAGGGTAGAAAGTTTGACCAACAGAACAAAATCGGATAAATAAGGAGATGTGTGAATATATGGCCAGCTTTTCTGTGACAAGAGCATCAATCGGTATAGTGGGGAAAGAACAGCCTTTTCAACACATGGTGCTGAGACAATCAAACATCTGTATGAAAGCTTTGAACCTGTAATCCAAAGACAACTGCATATTGTCAGGAAAATCTGCTTCCTGCCTCTCACCATATATAATAACAACAATAAAAAGCCTATTCTTGATGGATTGCATATCTAAATGTAAAATGTCAACCAATAAAACACCCAGACAGAAACATGGGATAAAAGTCCTTCAGCTCCCAGGGGTCGGGGGTGTTCATCTATTTCCCCAACAGGTAGGCAGGGAGCTTCCAACAAGCAGTCAGACAAGAGAGATGCTAGAGCCCAGCTTCAGTAGGAGGCAAGCCAGAGCACGGATTCACTCGATATCAAAAGTCAGTGCTGTCTTTGCCAAATGGGGAAGCATAGTGGCTCGAGCATCTTTGCTGAGGTGTGTCACATGGGGTTGACTGATTTTCCTCAGGAGGATGCCTTCTCTTCCCTCCTCTCCATGATCACAATGGTCAATTGATCACCCACCATAATATAAGTCAGCAGGTACTTAGCAAACACCCCTCAACCATGATCACTGTGCTGAGAATACACGTGTGGGAGGAGAGAGGGCTATGGAGTGAGAGTAGCACACGCTGCCTGCCAAGCCTGGGAACTTGAAGCCCAGAGAGTGAAATTAGACACATTCACCAGGCATTTCAATAATCCAAGGCAGACCACAGTTTACATTAAAATAAATGATTTATAGAAAAACAATACAGGAATTCAAAGAAGGACGTAATCAACAAGAAGTCATGACCGGCTTCCTGCACTCAGCCTTGACGAATCGGTGAATCTGGCCAGTGCTGTGATTACAAAGTCTTGTCTCAGGAAACCCTTACACACTCCTGCTCAGGAGTAACTGTGCTTCTCTTAACAGAGGAAGGTGCTGACTAAAGTTCACGGAGTGAGAGGCATTGTTGGGAGTGCCACAGAAATGCCTGGAGAAGATGGACCACAGCATAGTCCCCATCAAACCCAGCCCGCTCAACCTTCCAGAATGCCCTATCTTACCATGCCTTGCCCCTCTCCCTCCCCACATTTCTCTAAAGGCCCCTGCCGGCGTGCAGTGTGTCAACCTTTGCCCAGCATTTGTTGACAACATTGCAGGATATACAGACTCATCCATCCTGCCATCTGCTCTGAGATATTGTCTGGTTTAGTGTGAACAGCTATGTAGAGAAGGATGAAGACAGCACCCCATGCTTCCAGTGTTTCCATCACTCATGCCTTTGCCCTGGGCCCTGAGTTCTGGGGAGATGCACCCACCTGGCATGAGAATCACACAGAACTTCCTGCCAGGGACGAAGCCTCACAGTGGAAGCAGATTGTGGTACTCATGAGGTTCTATTCCTCATCTTAAAGACAGCCAGGCTCACACTTCAAACCAATATTTGAGCTAGACCTAGGATTCAGGACTCTGAATTTTATCAGACAGACATTCCTAAAATGGAACTACATTCTCCCCAGGTAAAAAGAAAGAACAATTTTGAGACTAGCATGGATTTGTGGTCAAGTAATTTGTGCTCACCAACTGTATTACCCAGGCACTAGTCACGCATGATAAGAAACTTAGAATACGAGAAAGACACACTTTCCTGGGCACACAAATGAGGAGGAGATTACCTTGATCTTATGTCTAGAGATGGATTGGATGTGTTTTACTTGTAATGTAGGAGAGGGAGAAGGCATAATGATGTGTTTGTGGGAATTACGGAAAATGGGTGTTGAGCAATGTTATGCTTCAGTGCTCCTTTTTCAGAGATGTACAGAGATTCCATGGCTTGTCTTGGAGGTAAAGGCAAGAACTGAAATGACAGCTGGGCACGGTGGCTCACACCTGTAATCCCAGCACTTTGGGAGGCCGAGGTGGGCGGATCACGAGGTCAGGAGATCGAGACCACCTTGGCTAACACGGTGAAACCCCGTCTCTACTACTAAAAACACAAAAAATTAGCTGGTCATGGTGGTGGGTACCTGTAGTCCCAGCTACTCGGGAGGCTGAGGCGGGAGAATGGTGTGAACCTTGGAGGCAGAGCTTGCAGTGAGCCGAAATCATGCCACTGCACTCCAGCCTGGGCAACAGAGCGAGACTCCATCTCAAAAAAAAAAAAAAAAAGAACTGAGATGACTTGCAAGGTATCAGAACATCAGAGATGCTGAGCAATGGTTTATTGCAAGAAGCATCAAGGAGATGTGGTATCAAGAACTGGTGTGCTCACCCTCCAGCAGTAGCTCTGGAATGGCCTTCTGCAGGTGACCTAATGCCTCCTTGTTCTGGGGAGGAGGCTGCAGGGAGCAAAGTCATGATGTCTGTGAAGGCAAATGTAGTTGGCCTCTCTAAATGCCCACGTTATTGCCACTTACAGCCCAGAGGCACAGAATGAATTAAGGGGAAATGATTTCTGAGAAAGATAGGCTAGGACATAGACAAGTGGTGAAGTTGTTCAGAGGTTCAGAGGCGCAGTATTTACTACTTTTTTTTTGTTTAGTAACTGAACCAAGATTAGAATATTTAATAAAAGAAATATATACCAATACTTTTCAACTTCACAATCACCAAAGGGCCTCTGTTAAACTCCTGATTGCATGTTATCCACTTAGAAGGACTGATAAAGGCCAGTTTCTCAAGCAGAGATTGCAATGTCCCCCCCACAGTCTCGTGCCATCAGAGCACCCCAGACCTCCACTGAGACAATGTGGAAGTGGGTACAAGAATGCCAGGGTTAGATTATTTATAGAATCTTAATCTCAATGCCATGGATATAGAAGTATAAACAATACTTCCCATTTTGGAGAGAGTGGGGGGTTTGTGAAAGGCAGTACCTCGTAAGCAACATGTCTCTGTGAGGTCAGCAGGTCCGCTTAATATTTGAATAACATTTCTTCCATCTTCTGTCCCAATTGCTGGGCGAAGTTCAATGCTCAGTCCTCAACCTGTTGGTGAGTTTCCAAAGACCACGTTCCCATGATTTCTTCTCTCTCGCATCTCCTTTTCCTGCAGAATTTTTCCTCCCCGAAGCTGGTCTTTCATTCAAATGTCTTCTCTTCTTTCTGTCCTCTGACATCCTAACCATGGACTATAACAACACCCTTTCCCTGCATTCTCCAAAATACCAATGCACAAGTCAATTATGTGCAGAGACCTTTACTGAGGATTTGAGAGTCTCAGAGGAGAGTCACAACACAGCTGAACTTTCGAATAGATGATCTTAACTAATTAAAGGTACAGTGTGTTGGACATCCCTGCTCTTAACAATCTCCTAGTCAAATCGGCCAAGAATTTCATGCTAGCTGTCTCATTACAGACTCCAGCCTCCTCTCACAGCCTTGAACCTTCTCAAATGCTTCATTTTAAGCAATGACTGAACACAAGTGAATTACATTACCAACTTAAAACCTAGAAACAGAAGAAAAGAGTAATTCACACACAAACTAAAGGAAAGGGGATACAGAAAACAGAGTCAAAAATTAACATGAAAACAGAAAAAAATAGACCTAGTTAATAAATCAATAAACCACTGGTCACTAACTAATAAAGAAAAATTGAGAAACACAAATATAATAAATAATAATAACAAGCGTCCAGGGGCAAATAATTATTGACAAAGGAAAAATTGTTTAATTGGCTATTTGCACACATCTATAAACATAAACAGTGAAATCATGTGAAATGGATAATTTCCTAGGGAAAAGCAGGTTCCCAAAACTGATGCCAGTAGAAACAGAAAGTTTAAGCAGACAATTCTAACAACAGAAATGGAGAAAATTATCAAGATTCTACCGTTCCACACACACAAAAACAGTACCGGGTTCAAATAGTTTCTTTTGTTTTTCTTCCTTTTGAGATGGGTTCTTGCTCTGTCACCCAGGCTAGAGTGCAGTGGTGCGATCTTGGCTCACTGCAACCTCCACCTCCCGGGTTCAAGTGATTCTCTGGCTTCAGCCTCCTGACTAGCTGGGATTGCAGGCACCCGTCACCATACCCAGATCTTTTTGTATAGTAGAGATTGGGTTTCACCATGTTGACCAGGTTAGTCTCGAACTCTTGACCTCAGGCAATCTGCCTGCCTAGGCCTCCCAAAGTGCTGGGATTACAGGCATGAGCCACCGCACCCAGCCCCGAATAGTTTCACAGGTGAATTCCAACAAACATTCAAAGATGAAATAATTCAAATGATACATAAATTGCTGCAGCCAATGAACACAAATATTCAAATTAGCTTTATAAAGTATAAAATGGATATAACCTGATAAACACAGCACAGTGAAATTAAATTACAGACTAATACCACTTACAAATATTGATGCAAAAATTCTAAATACTAGGTCAGTGAACAGAGTCCCAAAACAACACTTGTTTAAAAATCTAAACTAAAAGATACTTATTTCATTTAAGAACACATTAAATAAAAGAATATTCTTTATTCTTTTTAAAACATATTAGTGTATATATTTCTAGATAATTTTCACAATGATATATCTAAAGATGGTATTATTTAAAGACAGATTTCAATATAACAAATCTAATGCATTTCCTCTCCATTCCCTGTAGGTGTTTAGCATAGTGTTTAATCAAGTGCTCTCTGGGCTGCTCATTCCATTCCTACCTTGTACTAGCTCTGTGACCTCAGAAATGTTTCTTAACCTCTGGATGACCAGTTTTCTCATGTGCTGATGTGGGGATAACAGTAGGACATACGTCCCAGGGTTGTCATAAAGAGCCGATGAATTAAGGCAACATACAACCATGGAACACCATGCAGCGATAAAAATGTACAAGATCATGTTCTCTGCAGGAACACAGATGGAGCCAGAGGTCATTATCCTTAGCAAACTAACACAGGAACAGAAATCCAAATGCTGCATGTTCTCACTTATAAGTGAGAGCTAAATAATGAGAACACATGGACATATCAAGGGGAACAACACACACTGGGGCTGGAGAATGGAAGAAGGGAGAGGATTAGGAAAAATAATTAATGGGTACTAGGCTTAGTACCACAAAATAAACTACAACAAACCCTCATGACAAGTTTACCTATATAACAAACCTACACATGTACCCCTGAACTTCAAAAAAAAAGTTCAAAATATAAATAAAGAAAAAAGAACACAGAAGAGAGGTTGCCAGGCAGTAAGAGCTCAGTAAGTGTTTGCTGTTATTCTACCAGTCATCACTTTGTTTAGTCCAAACCTTCAAGCCCGGGCTAGGGCTACAATGCTCCCCTGTCCAGCTCCCCTTCCCCTGCCTTTAAAAAAAAAAATGTCATCAAGTCTATCGAGGTACAAAATCCCTCACGTAGCATCTGTTCCGTGTCTCCAGAGCACCTTGGTGAGAAACACCTCAAAGCCCCTGGCTGCGGGTGCTGCCACTGAAGCGATTGTTACTTTTGTGGCTGTGACTGCCTGCTCGCAGATGATCACTCCAAGTTTTATTTCTTATAGGTTCTTCTCACTTTCCTTCCACATGGAGAGAAAGAAAAGAAATATCTATGCAGGACACATTTATACTGATCATTGAAACTTCATCATTAAAGAAGAAAGAATAATTGTCCTTGAAAAGAGTTTATTTGATATTTAATTGCAGTGACCCATTTTCCCAGCAAGGGCTGAAGAATTTACGTGTCTCTGGCTCAATAATCCTCATTTAAAGAAAAAATCCAAGCTTTAATTTAAACAGGCCATTTTAAACAGCAATATTTGACAAGGTATCCTAATGTAAATTTAAGTTTGTTTGGAGACTTAGCTCTAGGAATACAAATACCTTATTTTTAAAACCAGATGAGGCAGGAGGAGTCCCACCTCGCATTTTTCCATCATTTTTAAGCTGGCTCTCTGGCCCACCCTTCCCCAGGCGTTGGAAGCAGCCCGACTTCCCTTCACATCCCCTATCTTTGAAATCCTCTAGCCCTGGAGTAAATCAGAGCATTTCCCATCATGCTCCCTGATGTGCCATTTTAAAACCTGAGAGGAAGAAATGGTCCTTCCCCCAGCATCTCTCTATCCCAGGGAGAAGAATATTACTGAGATATGTGTTTATTTGCTACCGAGCTAAGATAGAAAACACTGACACCCGCGCGGCATCTGCTTATCCATCTGCGGCTCCTGCGGCATTTCTCCTTCCTGCTGGCCTCTCAGTAGCCAGGAGTCCTGGGCACAGCACCTGCTTGCTTCCTTGTTGCCGCTGTCTCAGCTCAGCGCTCCCAAACTGAAGGACCTTCTTCTCCCTGAGACACCCATCCACAGAGCTCACAGCCTCACCAACGGAAAATCAACAGCAAACTTTCCCTCTGTCTTAGTCTGTGTTCTGTGCTGCTATAACAGAATACCTGAAATTGGGTAATTTATAGTGAACAGAAATGTGTTTTGCACAGCTCTGGAGACTGGGACGTTTAACATCAAGGTGCTGGCACCTGGTGAGGGCCTTCCTTGTGGGTCCTCCTGTTGTGGAAGGTGAGAGGGTGAGAGAAAGAACCAGTCCTGAAAGCCCTTCATAAAAGCACTAAATCTACCCATAAGGGCAGAAGCTTCATGGCCTAATCACCTCTTCAAGGCCCTGCCTCTTAGTACTGTTATGGTTGGAGAGACTTACAATGTCAACATGAGTTTTGGAGGGAGAAGCACTCAAGCCCTGGTGCACCCCTGTCAGCTGACACTGCTGCTAAGAGGAAACGATGCCTCACAGATGGGCTCTTACCTCTTGTATTAGTCAGGGTTCTCCAGAGGAAAAAACAAGGGATCTAGATATGAACATAGAAATAGAGCCGGGCACAGTGGCTCACTCCTGTTATCCCAGCACTTTGGGAGGCCTAGGCGGGCGGATCACGAGGTCAGGAGATTGAGACCATCCTGTCTAACACGGAGAAACCCCGTCTCTACTAAAAATACAAAAAAAATTAGCTGGTCATGGTGGCAGGCGCCTGTAGTCCCAGTTACTTGGGAGGCTGAGGCAGGAGAAAGGTGTGAACCTGGGAGGCGGAGGTTGCAGTGAGCCGAGATCACGACACTGCACTCCAGCCCGGACGACAGAATGAGACTCTGTCTCAAAAAAGAAAAAAAAAGAAAAGAAATAGAAATAGGTCGTTGCCAGATACATGAGAAGAGCCTGATCAGGGGATGGGCTCGCATGATTATGGAGGCTGAGAAGCCCCAGCAGAGGCCGTCTGCACCCTGGGGACCCGGGGAAGCTGGTGTGGAATGGCTCCAAGGACATCGGAAGGCAACAAGACCAGTAAGGCTGATGGCGTGACTCTCAGTCTAGGCTAAAGGCCTGAGAAACTGGGGGCTGTGGTGCGAGCCCTGGAGAACCTTGAGTTCCGATACCGAAGGGCAGGAGGACATCCCAGCTCCAAGAGAAAGAGAACAAAAGAGAATTCCCCCTCCTCTGCCTTTTTGCTCTTCTCGAGACCTCAGTGATTGGACAGTGCCCACCCACGCTGGGTGAGGGTGGATCTGGCTCAGTCCACTGACTCCAATGCGCCTCTGCCAGAAATGCCCTCCCAGACACACCCAGAGATAATATTTTACTGTCTGAGTGTTCCTTCTTCCAGTCAAGCCAACACCTACAGTTAACCATACACCTTTGTAGGAGTATCCACCTCATGGGGAGCTTCAACACGCTTTGTTTCACTTACCCCTCAGAAAAACACAGCAGGGAGGTGGGGAAGGGGCTACAATTCCCACTTAATAGATGAGCAAAGTGATGCTAAGGAGAGATAACAGGGCAGGCCTGAGGCTCATGGCCAATTAAGGGCAGAATTGGAAAGAAGGCAGGTCTTTCATTTAAAAATAAAATTTAAATGATCCCATCCTCATCCTCAGCATCCAGAGGTCTTTTGGGCTGGCTTCCTGATTTTGCACAGTAGCGGGAGTGATTCACTCAAACAAAGTCTGTGTCTGTTCACAGTGCGAATTGGGAGCCACCCCTCCTGGGGAGACGAACCCTGTCCTGAGCGGCTGGGCCCGTTCTTCCAGCGCCCCCGGGGCAGCCCGGCACGACACCAGCAGATCTTCCAGGAAATGCTGATGCCGCCACTCCAGGCAAATATTTAGCAACTCCCCCTCTGACTGTCAATATTGCCCCATTTGAGGATATATTAAAATGGACACCCTGCCCTTCACCGGCACCATGTGAAAGTTTAAGAAACTTTAAATTTGGAATTTAGACTTAAATTTTAAACCATAACTGAGATCTCAGAGCTAAAGCTTCCATTGTATTTGTATAATTGGAAATAGTAATAGCATTTATCTTCCTGCCTCAAACACAGGCTAGCTCCTGGCCCACTTTTTGATGGACTCTATACTTGGGGGCCCAGACTTGCCCGCATACTAAAGGACACACAGTCCAGAACCGAATTCCACAGCTCTCTCTGCCTCTAGAGTTTTTGGTGCTGACTTCCTGGTGCCCTGCCTTGCTGCTGGTGTGTTTCTACAGAACTGACCTCCATGTCCTGCCTTTAGGAACCACTCTGACCATCACGTGTCCGCCCTCACTGTGTGGACCTGTGGGTCCAAGTTTGGCAGTTGTTCCATCACTCTGAGTCCCAGGCTCCTGGGCTGTGAAATGTGAGTGATGATGTCAATAGCAGCGGGGTCACTGCAGAGGTAAAATGGTGCGTCTGTGACAGCGCGTTGCAGAACACAAGAGCCGTGTCCGTTCTCATTTGTCTTCAGGGTCTCTAAAACAGACCTTCATTCCACCGGATTTTTATTCTGGCCTCTGTTATAGGTCAGCCTCATCACCCACACTCCAGTGTGACAACAGCATCTGATCAGTTAAGGAGCGCTTTGATTATTTTTCCTGCTGGTAGAAAGTTTTTACTGATCATTCATTCTACTGCATTTGATGCATAAATGGCAGGTGTCAGACACTGATTGCTGTGATTCATTTCATTCATTCTCTCTCAGACACTCAATGGTTTGGCACCCTCAATGTAGATTTCCAAGTGAACTAGCAAATATGAAGTATATGGTCTATGGCTGGGGCATGGTACTAATTTAAGGGCCCCACAGAAAACTTATGACCTTGCCCTTGTGATAGTGACACAAACTGTCAGGCCCCTTCTGGTAGTAAGCCTCCATATGCAACCCCTTGTCCCAAAAATGAGGTCTCTGGATTCCCTTTCCTAGTCACTAGGACCAATCTCGACTGCAGCAGAATGTCTGGTCTTCCATCCTCCAGACCTATTCCGAGAGTTCAGCATTAGGGACACACCACACGCCCCTCTGCTTTTGCTTTGTTTCTGAGCCTAATTCTCACAGCTGCATTTCTTCCCTAGACCTTATTTAGGAGGCATCCTAATGCCCCGTTGTTCTCCTGGGCCTAGGCCAACCTTGTTATCACCAGCTCCTCTTGCACACAGAGCCCTCAGTTCCTTGTGCATGCCCCACTCCATGGGGAGATGATTCCTCCACGCCAAATGCTTGTACTTCCAAATCTCACCGTGCTGTGAGCTACATCCACCTTTCTAGTACACTCGGAGCTCCACTTGGCCTGACTTCCAACAGGCCCCCCTTGCCTCACCCCGTGGAGTCTGCTCTTGCTGAGACATGGAGCACCCTCCGTCTGCATCAGCAGCTGCCCTCCTCTCACTTGAGTGGGAGAGTAGGGTTAGCATATCTCACTGCCCTGCCCCCTGCCCCCAAGTCCTGCTCTAACAGTTAATCTTATTTATGTATTTATTTATTTTGATGGAGTCTCACTCTGTTGCCCAGGCTGGAGTGCAGTGGTGTGATCTCATCTCACTGCAACCTCTGCCTCCCAGGTTCAAGCAATTCTCCTGCCTCAGCCTCCTGAGTAGCCAGGATTATAGGTGCAAGCCACCATGCCCAGCTAAGTTTTGTATTTTTAGCAGAGACATGGTTTCACCATGTTTACCAGGCTGGTCTCAAACTCCTGACCTTGTGATCCTCCTGTCTTGGCCTCCCAAAGTACTGAGGTTACAGGCGTGAGCCACTGCGCCCAGCCTCTAACAGTCAATCTTAATGAATCCCAAGATATGGTCTAATCAAATGGGGTAATCAGATATGGCACACCTGCCCAGTAGGGTGTTGGCCAGTTACCTGGAGTTTCAATGCAGGGCCCCTGGGATACTGGTCCTGCACTGACCTGTGACACATACTTATGTTTTCTTCTGTGAAGAATTGAGGTGGAGAGGCTGCCTGGGGACAGGATTCTAGTCTGGATCTGTCTATACTGGCTTCAACACCTGGTACTTTCTCCTCATTCTACAACTTCAAAGTCACACATTTAATCTCGAGGGAGCTGTCAGTTTCTGTGATTATCCCCACAGTAAACGCATCCATTAAGAGAGAATAAAGGAGCATGGGCTTGTATGAGAGACAGAAGACAATACAGGAATCAACTGCAGGAAAACACTAATGACAACTCTGGTAACAGGTCAGCACAATTGGCCTCCTCTTCATAAACACGGCAAATTACTCAAAAAGGGGAGAAGTTGTGTGTGAGTTCATCACTACCTGAAAAACAACTTCACAATAGAATAAAAATGACGAGACAAAAATGATAAGTGCATTATACCATCCAGTTCTTAGCCTGAGTCACTGGATTAGACAGAGAGAGAGAGAGAGAGAGAGAGGGAGAGAGAGAGAGGGAGAGAGAGAGAGAGAGAAAGGTGGCGGCAGTGGCAAGCAGGGGGAAGGACAAAAGCGATGAATTCCGTCAATGAATGCAGCTTGTCCTATTAGGCAAAAGAAGAAAACGAGGCCTGGTAGTGGACAGCCAGTTCTAATGAATGATATCCCAGAATGGCGAATGCCGACTGCAAAGCTTTTGCCCAGCTGCAGCCTTCCAACCAGTTTGCTGACACTCCCTGAACCGAGGAAAGAGGAAAGCTGCAGGAGAACACGAGGCAGAGGAAACATGTAATTGCTACTAGGGGGTGACTGTGAACTATATAATGAAAATATAAAAACACAGTTATTTTTCAATGAAAGCACCTCATTTTCTCCATGAACTGGTTAGCGTTTTGTCTTAGCGTTCTGTGCAGCATCTTGAAAAGACATTTGTCTTTCAGGATCAAAGAAAGAGGCAGAAAGATGTGCTTGTTTCTCAAAAATAAACCTGGGTTCCTTCCTTCCATTCTCTCTCTGCTGAATGGTTGCACTCTCTGCGTTCATGCTAAATTACTCAAAAGACAAAAATAAGACACTTTTATCCCAAGGTGATTGGATTTTTATCACTTTAGACCCATGGTGGGAGAAAAAGGATCTTCTCCACCACTGAAAATTAATGCTAGCTTCAAAGAACCTTAGATATTCTAGTCGTTACATTTAACTGGTAGCAGTGGATTGTGGTCAAATGGTGTTCTTGGCAGCGGAGGACTTCACAATGAGCCAGGACGGCTTCACTGTGCAAGAGCCCTACAGAAATGGTCACACACAGTGGAAGCATTACAGACAGGGTGCGTCCTTGAATACAGAGTGCTCCTTGGAGGTGTCCAGATCTCCTTGACACACATCTGAGTCTGTGGTCCCTGATGTTCACGACCTAATGCTCTCATCTGTTTGTTTCCAGGGATGTGCCAGAGACATGCCATAAGAAACAGTTATGTGTTTGGCCACGGTCAAGGGTCTATGTGAACGCACATTGCCAAAATATTTTGGATGATTTTGAGAACTACGCCCGGTGCTGTTCTAATATACAACAAAATCATTTCTAAAGAGGAAAAATGACATTTACTAATCCAAACAAAGTAAATTTTATTGACAAATAATATTAAAGTGGTTTTGCTTGAACTAGATTCTAAATTCCAAACTTTGCAGGATCAGAGACCTCACTGGTTTTATGCACTAGTGTATACCCAGCACCAGCTCTGAGCCTGCCCCCTGGCAGACCCTCTATAAATGCCGATAATTACCTCCATCTGACATGAAAATGATGATGACTGAATATAGCTGTTTTATTACCGTAATTATGAGCCTTCCCTTTCATTCACACTGACCCTAGCGAAGCACGACAGGACCTGCTGAGCCTTCTGCTGAAGGACGTGGCCAGCCAGTGCAAGGGCCAGCTTAGGTCCCTGTCATTTTGAATGCCATGGGCTTGGCTGGGGATACATGTTCTCATCAGAACCGAGGAAAGACCAGTTTCTCCTCAGGAGAGGGGTCCAGATGAGCAAACATGGGCCCAAGTGGAGAGGGGCATGTGGAGGGACAGCGAGGGGCTCATCTGCTGGTGCCTGCAAGAAATTTAATTACTGGATGCAGCCCCAACAATACAGAGAACACGAAACTCAAGGGCATGGCAAGGGTTGCATTTTTATTTTAAAACCAGTTTCCTTATACTAGAGAAACCTCATTTGCTTTAGATACATATCACATGGCAATAGTTATACAGTGGGAAGAGGCTTCTAAGTGTGCACTAGCATGTCTAACTAATGAATCCTTAAGGAGTGATTGACAAGCCCTGGCTGTGGCTCTAACAGAGTAACTGGTACCAGACTTGACCTGATGTATGCACGCTGAGAGGGCTGAGCCAGACACATGAGGTAACAGTTTCTCCCAAATCAGACAACACCCAGCATAGGATTGCAACACCTGAGCAATGCCTTCCCCTCTGGAGTCCCTTTCCCGTTCTGGTTTCCAAGGAAAGGGAAACCAAGCATGGCACAGTTGTTTCACTGAAGTGAGGAGACAGAGATTAGAATCCAGAAATATGGAGGCTGCTGGAGCTTGCAGGGCTGTGCCATGTGGGGCAATATCAAGAAAGCTGATGAAACCCAAGCAATATATACCCAATGGAAAACACGTGGTGTATTTTAATTAAGTTGCTACAAAACTGTGATAGAAAGAAAACCTTAGAAGTCAGAAGGAAGAAATAGACTTACTCTATAAAGGAGAAATATTGGAATGTTTGCAGGTTACCAACAAAAAAATGCAAGCCTGAAGATAATGCAAGAGCATATTTAAAGTACCAAAAGAAAAAAAAGTCAACCTAAAATTCTCTATCTAGCAAAAATAGCCTTCAAAATTGAACATAGAATAGAAACATTTTAAGACAAAATATTCTGAACAAATGTTGCTGCATACCTGTTGAAGTTCTTCGGACTAAATGATATTATACCAAATGTTAACTGTATTTATAGAAAGGAAAATATATGTTGGAAATGTTTTTAAAAGAAGGTATATATTAAAGGCTTATTTTTAATTTTGATTTAAAAAAAAACTCAGCTAATAGGCCGGGTGCGATGGCTCAATGCCTGTAATCCCAGCACTTTGGGAGGCTGAGGGAGGCAGATCACAAGGTCAGAAGTTCAAGGCCAGCCTGGCCAACACGGTGAAACCCTGTCTCTATTAAAAATACAAAAATTAGCTGGGCATAGTGGCACATGCCTATAATCCCAGCTACTTAGAAGCCTGAAGCAGGAAAACTGCTTGAACCCAGGGGGCAGAGGTTACAGGGAGCTGAGATCACACCACTGCACTCCAGCCTGGGTGACAGAGCAAGACTCTGTCTCAGGAAAAAAAAAATTAGATAATAAACTGTTTAAATGAAAAATAATAGCCATGTATTTGGGATTTATAACATATACAAAAATCACGAGGAATAGTGCAAAGGACATGAGGTGTAAATGGAAACAATTTCCTAAGTTTCCAGCATTTTACAGGAAGTGGTTTACTTAGACTGCTAAGTTTTGCTAACTTGTGTGTGCGTTTGTGTGTGTGTGTGTGTGTGTGAGTGTATAAAGAAAACCACTAAATATAAAGAGTGTAGCGAATAAGACTATTTAGGAGCAAACAATGATACCAAAAAGTACTCCAAAATCATGCAGAGGCTTTCCTATTTCTGCTTGGAGAGTTGGAAAGACCGTTGTTCCCCAGCAAGTTCACAGCTTTTCTTGGCCCCCTTGGAATGCTGAGGTGACGGACAGCCACATTGCCTGGGATTTAGAGACGAGATTTGCAGGTGAGTACTGACTGAACTCAGGCTGGAGGCAGTGGGGCACCAGGGAGAAGCGTTCGTCGGGAGCAGCTGATCTACTGCTGCAGCCTGTTTATGCACTGCTGAGAGAGGGTGAAGCCACTGTGGGTGGAGATGTGGGGAAAGGCCATACTTTTCTTGTAGGTATTATCTCCATGAAACCCACTGGATGCTTACAGAAAAGATGGGGAGAGTCTAGTTTCTCATACGCGGCACAACTGGAGGAACAGAAAAGTTGCACCTGCAGAAAGAGCTGGAGGCTCCTCCCCCAAACACATCTGCACATCCTTCTATGTCCTTCCAAGGATTCATCCACTTCACTTCAATTGCCGAGCTTATTAATATGAAGTTGTTAATAATTCACCACTATTCATGTTGAACATCTAGATCAGAAGGATTTCCACTCTGACCTTTCTTTCTTTCTTTGACTCACTTTGGGTTTATTTCTCTCTTCTTTTCGCACCTTTGAAGTGTTAACATGACATGTTTCTTCTTTTCTAATATAAGCATGCAAACCAAAGGTATAGGTTTCTGTGAAGCATGATTTTAACTACATAGCCCAGATTTTCTTTCTTTCTTTTTTTTTTTTTTGAGATGGAGTTTTGCTCTTGTCGCCCAGGCTGGAGTGCAATGGCGCGATCTCGGCTCACTGCAACCTCCACCTCCCAGGTTCAAGCAATTCTCCTGCCTCAGCCTCCCAAGTAGCTGGGATTACAGGCATGTACCACCACGCCCAGCTCACTTTTTCTATTTTTAGTAGAGACAGGGTTTCTTCATGTTGGTCAGGCTGGTCTCGAACTCCCTGACCTCAGGTGATCCACCCGCCTCAGCCTCCCAAAGAGCTGGGATTACAGGCGTGAGCCACCGCGCCAGGCTATAGCCCAGATTTTCAAATGTGTCCTAATTTTCTTTTGATTCAATATACTTTGTAATTACTCTTGTGTTTGGGAATAAGAAAAAAAATGTACCCTCTCATCTTTTCTATTTAACATTGTGCTAAAAGTCCTAGCCTGTTCATTCAGGCAAAAAAGAAAAATACAAGGCGTACGTATTAGAAAGTAATAAGTGAAACTGTCTATATTCAAGGAAAATAATATTGCTTTAACAGAGAAGGGAATCTTCAAGAAAGCTAGAATTAAGAAGTCCCAGGAGACTCCTTCTCCTCCCTCCAGGGAGATGGATCCCTGCCTGGGACCCACTTGGCGTACAGTGGCCTAAGTCACATATGGCACCTTAGCCGAAACAAGTCCCAAGGTGCTGTTGGACTCTGTCTTCCTGTGCCATCACCTGTAGCAGGAAGGACTCATCCCATTCATATACGCACCCAGTCCTCAAGTACCTGTCTAATTGGGGAAAGGGAATCAAAGCCTTGGAGACTCTAAAAAGGTAGAAAATTTACATTTGGCTTTGAAAAGAGCACGTGAAATTCCTCCCAGATTTGCTTTTCTCACTTTAGTATTAAAAATAAAAGCTGGATGATTGGGTGCTTATCAGTGCATGGGTGTGAGTAAGTTACCCATTGTCACGAAAATACCCAAAAGGATTAGAGGCAGCAGCGTCCAGGAGACTCACACAGAAATAAGGACAGTGTCTGCCTCCACCAGCCAGACTGGAAAACCTCACAGGACATGAGACGTCAGCTACAGTACATAGAAGGGTCTTATCTCTGTAGTGAAAAATAAGTTCCCCTACACCAAATAGAGCTCCAGTTCAACCTATGACCCAAAGTGACCAAATCAATTTCCAGTAACATGACGGAATTACAGAACAGAGCCAGATAATATGTACAGCAATATATATGTATACACACACACATATACACACACACACAGACACAGACACACACACACACACACCCCACCTAACAAGGTAAAATTAACAACGTTTGGCATCCAATAAAAATGTATCTGGCACACAAAGAAACAAGAACAGATGGCTAGTTATAAGAAAAACGATCAGTTCGTCAGGAGCACATAACCATACTAAATGATTTTATACCTGCCTAGTAACAGAGTTTTGAAATAGCTGAAGTAAAAACTCTTAGAATGACTAGGAGAAAAAAATCACAAGCTTAATCACATTTTAAAAATATCCTTCTCTCCATAATTAATAGAACAAATAGAAAATTGTTGAGGATATAGAAGATTTGAAAAATACTATCGAGTAACCTGACCTAATTGACATTTAGTGAATATTAACACCTAAAACATCACAGTAAGCATTCTTTTCAACTGAACCCAGAATATTTTCTAACACAGACCATATGATAGGCCAGAAAAAGTCTCAAATACATTTAAAAGAATTAGAGGAATTGTCTTAGTCCATTTGTGTTGCTGTAAAGGAAAACCTGAGGCTGGGTAATTAATAAAGAAAAAGTTACAGTCACAGTTCTGCAGGCTGTACAAAAAGCTCAGTGCCAGCATTTGCTTCTGCTGAGGCCCTCGGGAAGCTTCCAGTCATAGTGGAAAGTGAAAAGGTGAAGGGGAGCCTATGTGTGCAGAGACCACATGGCCAGAGAGAATCCAAGAGACAGAGGAGGGAGGTGCCAGGTTCTTTTAAACAAACAGCTCTTCCAGGAACTGATAGAGCAAGAACTCACTCTTCACCACGAGGAGGGCACCAAGCTATGCATGAGGGCTTTGTCTCCAGGACACAGTCATCTCCTCCAGGCCCCACCTCCAACACTGAGGGACACATTTCAACATGAGATTTGGAGGGGACAAACATCCAAACCATATCAGGCACATACAAAATATGTTCCCCGACCACAATACAATTACATTAGAAATCAATAATAAAAGTATCTCTTAAAAATTTCCAATTGTTTGAAAACTAAATAATATACTTATTATTTAAATAGCCACTCATGCCAATAAAGAAATAAAAATTGAAATTAGAAAATAATTTGAGCTGGATGTAAAGGAAAACCCAACATTAAATCCAAAGTGATTTGAAGACAGGAAATGATGTAGATGAAAGAAGGGAAAAATGAGGTAGAAAACATTTTAATAAAAGAGAAAATCAAGAGCTTTGATGAGATTAAAAATTTATAAAAATTCATCAGACTGATGAGAGTCATAAATTACCAAGACCAGAAAGGATAGAAGGTGCATCACTGCAGATTACAGACTGAGAGGGTAATAAGGGAATATCATGAACAGCTTTATGTCAGTGCATTTGAGAGCTTGGATAAGATGGAAAAATTACTTGAAGATACAAACTATCAAAGATAATGCAAGAACAGTCATATAAAACTTGAACAAACCTATCTCTATATTAGAAAGTGAATTTTTACTTTAAAACCTTCCCATAAAGAAAACTGAAACCCCAGATAGCTCCACTGGTGAATTCTACACAGTACATACAGAAGAAATTATGCCAATTTGTCACAAACTCTGCAAAAAAATTAAAAGGATACATTATTTCCCAATAGATTTTTTGAAGCAAGAATTACTTTCATCCCAAAACTACACTAAGACATTACAAGAAAATAAAACTGTAAGTCATCATCCCACATGAACACAGGTGCAAAATTTCTAAGCAAAATTATAAAAATGAACCCAACAATACATTTTTAAAAAAAATGCATCATAACCTAGTGGAGCTGATTTCAGGAACGCAAAGTTGGTTCAATGTTATATTGTATAATGAATCATTCAACTGGCCTTTTCCCCTGGTTCTTGGGAGACTTTAGATCCCTGTAAGTTCCCAAGTAATAGGAGTGTCCTTGTTATTCAGGAGCCCCTTGGACCACATATGAGTTTATGCTAAGGATGAACTGACTCAGGATGGGGCTTTACCAGAAAGACCAACCACGTCATTAGAGGGTTGGGGCTTGAAGACAGCCTGACCTCCAGGGAGTGAAGGGGCTAGAGATGAATTTTACTCACCTGACCCAGGACTCAATCATGCCTACCTGATAAAGTCCCATAAAAACTCTGGACACCAAGGCTTAGTGGAGCTTCCAGTTGATGTGCCTGGATAGTGACGTGCTTGATCCCACAGGGAGGAAACACGAAAGCTGTATGCTTGAGATCCTCTCCGATTTTGTCCTGTATCTCTTCATTTGGCTGATCTTGATTTGTGTCCTTTAGAATCAAATTGTAATGATAATGTTTATACGGGTTTTGTGAGTCATTTATTGAACTATTGAATTTGAGGAAGATTGGGAAGTACTCTTTACTTGTAGCCAATTAGTCAGAAGTGCAGGTGGCCTGGGGACCCCAAATGTGGCTGGTTGCTGGAGTGTGGAGAGTTTTCTGGGAATTTACCACTTAAAGTGGTGGTGTTTAGTGTCAGGAAACATTCAAAAATCAATCATTCATTGTAACTCACTAATTAAAATAGAGAAACCATGTGATTATCTCAATTGATGCAGACAAAATCCAACATCTATTCCTAGTAAAATCTCTCAGCTATCAACCTGATAATAGGAATCTATTAAAAACCTATAATTAATATCATACTTAATGGTGAAATATTCTATATTTCCCCCTAAAATTAGTAACAGGAGAGACTGTATGGTTCTTATCTCTAAAATTAGTATTGTTTGGGGAGTTCTAAACAGCTAAATTAGAAAAAAAAAAAAGAAGAAGACAATCAGATTGAGTAGAAATAGTAGAAATAAATAAATGAGTAAACTGCCTATTTTCACAGATTACATGCTTATTTAAATTTAAAAAAATAAAAACTACAAAACACACACACATAATAATGAATGCAAGTTTGCAGGATACACATTCATTATACAAAAGTCAAATGTACCTAGCACCCAGATCTTGGTTTCTAACGTCATTCTTCCACAAAAGAAATCAGGGCTTACTGCAGAAATGGTTGATTCTAAGACTGGGGCAAGAAATAGAAAATGTAAGCCTGAAACATCTTATAGTCCCAGAAAGTTAAAACGTGCTTAAAAAAAAAAAGGAAAAACCAACCCATTTTTAAAACCACACGGATAATGATAAGAAACAGAGGAGCCAGCTGAATGTACACCCAATGGCCAAAAGTAGAACACAATTAAGCAACAAAATAAACAATTATTGGATTATAGCCCAAAGTATAAAGTACATATCCATGAGTCCGTACTGATATAAAGAAATGATTGAATAAGTGAGTAATTTGGGAAGATGAGACTACGTCCCACGCAGAAGAATTTCAAATCCCTGTAGATTCCCTGCCCTCAAGAAGGGGTAGCAAGACCCCTCTCCTGAAGCATGGGCTGTGCATAGTGACTTCCTTCCAAAGAGTGCAATATGAGCGGCAGGGAAAGGAGCAGCTTTACAGTGGAGAAACCTGGTGACCAACGCCTCAGCCCACGACCAAGGTTGGGAACACTGGCATTGAGTCCATACCTTCGTACAGCAGGTCGAGAATGGCACGTTTCACCTCTGTGAACCCCTTCCTCCCAAAAATATATAACCCCTGTCTAGCCACAAGGAAAACATCAGACAAATCCCAGTTGAGGGACACTCTATAGAACACCTGAGTAGTCCTCTAAACGGTCAAGATGTCCAAGACAATGGAAGCCTGAGCCACTCATAGCCACGTGAGGCCAAGAAGACATGACGACTGAAAGTAACCAAGGGTTCCGCATGGGATCTTGAAACAGGGGAGGGCGTTAGGGGAAAATGAAAGAAACTGGAATGGAGTGTGGATTTAAGTTACTGCATCAGCATAGACCCATCAATTGTGACAACTGTCCACGCTAATGTAAGATATTTACAATAGGAGAACCTGGCTGTGGGGGTAGGGGGACTCTCTATATTACCCTCTCGATTTTTTGGTAAATCTAAAACTGTTCTAAAAAATAAAGCCTATCTGAAAGCATGTATTCATGTCAAAAAATAAACTTTATTCTGTAATACTTACAAATGACATTTGGAACTTGAAATGCTTAGAATACTCTTTAGAATAAGATAAAAAGTAGGAATATTTAGCATCAAGTCAGGCAAAGACGTGAAACACCTATACACTGAAGACTATAAAGCAATACTGAGTGAAAATAAAAGGCCTAAGTAACAGAGAAAATACACCATGTCCATAGGTCATAAGACCCAATAATCTTACCAAATCTGCCCAAATTGATCTATATATTTGATGCAATTCCAAGTCCCAGAAATATTGTTTAAGAAATTCATAAAATAATTTGTTTTACATTTTTGTTTATTTTTTCAGTTGACAAAATTTATAAATATTTGTGGTGTACAAGAAGATTGATAAATGTATATACATTGTGGAATAGCTAAATCAAACTACTTAACATACGCATAATAACATCATTTTAAAATTTATCAGAAAGTACAACGGACAAAGTTAAAGGCCTAACATCTGATTCAAAACTTACTATAAAACAGCAATACTCAAACCAGTGTGATCTTGTCATAAATGCAGATAATAAATAGATCCATGGGAAGAAACTAGGGGGGTCAGAAATAGACCCAGGTGTATATACACAATTAATTTTCCACAAAAGTACAAAGGCATTTCACCAGAAAAAAAAAAGAGTATTTTTTAACAAACAGTGCTGAGACAATTCGTTATCTATTAAATGAACTTTATCACACCATATACAAAACTTGATTCACAGTAGATCATAGAAATGAATGTAAAATGAAAAATTATAAAACTTTGAGAAGAAAACAGGAAAAAAATCTGTATGACCTTGGGCTAGCCTTGGTTCCTGGCGCTGGAGCAGAAGCACAGCGCCTTTGAAGCAGGCTTCCTAAGGGAGGTGAGGGAGCCGCTTCCTAAGGGAGGTGAGGCAGCTGCTTCCTTGTGCTGGGTGGAAATCTCCAATAGCCACCAGAGGACTCAGCCAGGGCCAACCCCTCGTTAGCAGGGAGCACAGCTGCAGAGGCCTTTTGATGTGTTTATGCTTCCGGCTTTTCCTTTCTAAGCAAAAGTCATTTCTAAATCTTCCTCTAAACAAGTCCGATATCAGCTCCTCTGGTGCCTCCTAATGCTCAGCTGTGTTAAAGCACCCCTTTCCTCCTCTCCCAGGAAGATGGTGGGAGAGATTTCAGTGCAGATAAAGCACTCCCATGCTTTCAGATGTCAGCTGAAACCATGTGCATACCTCATGCTGTGCGTGCTTGTGTGTGTGTGTGTGTGACACAGAGAGAGAGACCCACACACAGGCCTGGGAAGGGGAGGTGACCTCACCCCTCTCCTCTCAGTGTCTCGGGGTGTTCAGCAGCTCCGGAAGAGGACAGGCCACATTTACTTGTGCTCTTTGGGGCTGGTCCTGCCTCTCCTGTCCCCACACCTACCCACCCTCTGAGCTTTTCCTCTTGGATTATTCCCTTCTGGTCATCTTCAATCTCAGGGCTGTGTTCCCATTCCTCCACACCCACAAACTGTGCCCATCTCCAAGGGTGAACCTAGAATCTACTTATCTCAATATTGTACTCACCTTGTTTTTAACCTTGAAACTCTAGCTCCTATCAAAGCAACTCAATCTCCGTGCTGTAAGTCACACACTTCAACCACAAATGGTCACAATTTGAAGGGACTTTCTCATCTTGGTCCAGCCCCCACTCCTGACCCTTTGTGGCAATCAGAAGGGACCAAGGATACGGGCACTGAGGGTTTGTAAGAGGCCACACCGCTTAATGGTGCAAAGGTGGAAAGGAACCCAGACCCCTGGCTCTTAACTGAGAGTTGCGTTGGCTCCATCCTGCAGCCTCAGGGCCGCTGCTCTGCCATGCTCCCTGTGTGGGCTCTGCACAGTCCTTGCCTGATTTGCTGCTGTCAGTGACAGATAACAGGTGAAAAAGCGAGGACCACATGCCCATCACTGAGGATCAGCACTGACAGGGAGCGTAGGTGGGAGGAGGGACCAGCACCTCCCTGCTGAGCTGCCAAAGCTTGGAAGGGCAGAAGCCACTTTGCACCCTTGCTTTCACCCAGATCTACCTGCATAGAGCTACACGCACAGCTCTTCAGAAAGCCACGTGATAAAATAAGAATCATCTGTTCTGAGTGCGTCTATGGTTTATATTTAAAATATCAAAACCTATTAAAATAATACTTAGCATCAGATAGAAGATTGGTGACTCACAAGGTCACCATGAACACTAAGAGTAGGGGACACTATGAGTCTCAGATCGGATGAGGCCTGCGATAACTCCACCCTGAGCTGCCCTGTCTGGGTGTACAGTGCAGTCAGCCGGCCCTGGGCCCAGCACTGTGAGGCCTGGAGCAGCAACTGCTGCATTCCTGGACTCACTCATCCTCTGTGCCTTGCGCAGATCCACTGATTTTCCAGCACAAGTCTTAAGCTACCAAACAGCAGGGATTTTTCTTTTCTCCATTTCCTTTTCCTCACCCTGCTCCACACTTCAGGTAGCACCCGGACTGTGTATGCCCAGGTGGTGCTCAATAAATGCCCCTGCCCAGCCGGCTCCCGGTCCAGGCTTGCCTTCCTCTCAGTCCCCTCCTGCCTTTATCCCCCCAACACTCAGCCCATCTGCAACCCTCTTGCGCCTGCAGGGTGTGTACCTCACGGGGAGGGAGCCCGGCTCACCGGGGGCTCACAGGGGCGGCTGCCTTGGGTGGATAGCAGAGCCAGCACCGCTTACAGGAGCCTGTAGGAGAAAGAAGTACACACGCACCAGCCAGAGGAGAAGCGATTCCAGAAGGAATGGGGTCAGTTTGCAGGGCCCCTCGTGCCATTTCTGATGCAGACCCTTCTCCATTTCTCATGACCTTTCTCCCAAGTAGCTCCAGGATCTGAACGTTGGCATCAGAGGAACACGGCTACTCTCATTAGCCCTCAATTTTTAAGGGTTCATTTCCCAAAGAACGAGCTGAGTCACGGACTTTGCAAATCCAATCATTGCACAGGAGCACCAAGCAATATCACACCAAGTCAGCATTCCTCATCACATCTCCTCTATTAATTCACCTTGGAACCAATTATTAATTCCCCTCTCTCCCCTCGGGCCACACTGAGTCACACCATCACAGAAGCTGGAGAAAGTGGTCTTAGCCACCAGGTGGTTCCCAGTCTGCTCTGGCACCAGCTCTAGCTCTTAGCTAATCTGATCTGGTAGAGGATTCCAGGGGCCCCCATGAATGCCTGGGGTGAGCACAGCATCCCCTCCAGAGAGACAGGATCACAGGCGGCACCTGGAGGGCCCCTGGGCAGAGGCAGGGTCCAGACTCCTTCCCTAGGAGCATAGCCTAAGTGGAATTTCCAAGCATAAAATGCAATCGTGCAATTGCTTCAGGAAATGTTCCCCTGGGTATCAAGATCTGTTCAGTAAAGAGCTGCCTGGAGCTCACAGGGTCAGGAGCTCCTGGCGAGAGGGGGAAGCAGGGGGTGTTTGCGTCCACAGTCAGCCGGGGGCCTCAGAGAAACCCATCCTCAGCGTGGGTGCTAAGAACGACTTTGTCCCCCTCACAGGTGAGCCTTGCACATGCACAGCAGGAGTCCTCAGGCTGGTTCACGCTGACCTTCCTCCATTCAATCTGTAGCTTAAGGATGATGGACAAAGCTCAGATGCTAATCAGTGCTTGAACCCACATGAGGTATCCTTTGATATCATATCTCGTTTAATCCTCACACAAGACCTATGAGTGCAGAAAGTCATCCCTATTTTATATTTTTAAAAAATGAAGGCCTAGAGGCACTTAATAATGTATTCAAGGTCACACAATGTCAGGATGCAAATTCAGATTTCTCTAAATCCAAGAGCCAGGCAGGCATTTTCTCTCATACATATGCCATGCATCATTCTTCTTTCATTAAAGAAAAAGGATAATTTATATTACTATTAATTAATTTGTGTTTGTTCTGACATTTTCTCTTCTTCATCACCATTTCTGGCAGGAAATTAAACTTTTTCATGTTTTCATTTCCATATCTCAGGGACATTTCTTAAGACATTTTAAAAAACAGGGGCATCCAGAACTCAAAATAATTCCAGTCTATTATAAAATTCTGGACCTATAAAAAATTATGCCAGCTGTCTGCCAAGATTGGCAAATGAGTGAAGGTTTTAGAGAAAGGGTAGAAAGAGAACCCAACAAATGACACCTGCCTGTCAGAGGAGATGTGTGCCTGGATAAAAACATATCAAATTAGAATGGAGGAATTGGAATGCTCATGTGCTAGGAAAGGAAGCGGCATTTTATGCGTGCTGGGTGAAAATGAGGGAAAGGATTACCAGTAACTCCCCTTTCCACCACCCTAGCCCCAGGAATGGTTCCCCAGGAACGGTAATCTCATCCTTCCCCTCAAGGGCCATTTCCAGTGCATAAAACCCCATCATTTGGATTCTGTCTTAAGACTAACTTCAATAACTCCTTTGAACCTATAAGCCGTATATACAGTGATGTTAATTAAAGGTTGGTTCTGATGGCTGCAGGAGCCAGCAGTACAGTCATGGATAGATAAAATACAGTCGATGCACATCAGAGTACATCACAGAAATCAAAGTCCTGTGCACGAACAGCCATGTAGATGGTGTTGGGTAAAAGAAAAACTGAGAGAGAATTCATAGTACAGACAGAAAGGGCTGCCAGGGGATGCTGGCAAGGTGCTGATCTTCACCTCACTGCAACAGACAGGGGTGGGGCGTTCCCAGACAGGGCCTGTTCCCGGGATGGGCTGACACAGCCAGGTGTAGCACGCACACTGGCTTAAGTGCCTGCCATTTCATGGGCCGGGCGCGGTGGCTCACTTTGGGAGACCAAGGCGGGCGGATCATGAGGTCAGGAGATCGAGACCATCCTGGCTAACACAGTGAAACCCCGTCTCTACTAAAAATATAAAAAATTAGCCGGGCGTGGTGGCCGGTGCCTGTAGTCCCAGCTACTCGGGAGGCTGAGGCAGGAGAATGGGGAGAACCCGGGAGGTGGAGCTTGTAGTGAGCCGAGATTGTGCCACTGCACTCTGGCCTGGGCAACAGAGTGAGACTCCGTCTCAAAAAAAAAAAAAAAAGTGTCTGCCATTTCTTAATGGCAGGTGGCCCAAGGGGGTTCAGAGTCCTCCCCACCACCTTCAGAGCCTCAGCCCCTGTCAAGGTGAGGCTTCTCCAGGCCTCTGCCCTCCTCAGGTTTGGCAAGGGCCACTCCCTCCAGATCACGGCTCCCGGTCAGCCAGCCTGGGGGTCCAGGACCCACCTTGGAGCACCGAGGCCCAGCACCGTCTCAGGTTCCCATGCTCAGGAGGCTTCTGCGGAGCTGTCACCCTGGCCTTGTCCATGGGGAAGGGAACTCAGAGAGACCAGGACACCGTGGAGAGCCACGCAGCAGGCCACGGGCACGGCAGGACCTTGCTGCGACTCCCCAGGACGCTGGACTCTACCTGGACTCTCCCAGCTCTCTGGCGGCAATAGGCACCTGTGCCCTGCGGGCTCCTCCAGTTCCTGTGCTCCCTCCATGCCTGCCGTCCTGGAACCTTCCCCAACCACAGTGGCCTCTCCAGCCTGTCCCAGTGTGAGGTCTTTCCTGCAGGCCTTGCCTGGCCTGGAAAGAGAAGGAGGGACGCAGCAGCTTCCCTGCCTTTAGGACCTTGCCTCCAGGTGAACGTGCAGATCCACATCAAAGCCGGGGCCAACTTATGGACAGACCAGCCCCTCCCAGAACCCCCAGAGTCCCCGCTGGCCTTTGCCAGGAACCCTGGCTCCCTGAGCCCTTGGCAGGTCACTGTGAGGCCAGATGATACCACCCAGCACCATGGGCTGCCCTGCCTCAGAACCTACTCGCGTCTGGTTCACAGGATCTGAAGACCTGGACCCCCTCCCCACAAAGATAGTGACCATTGACCACTCAACTCTATTCCAGGATCCCTGGCCACCTGGACTAACCAGGCTGACCTGATCTCTGGAAAGGTGTGTTCTTGTCCCAGGGACAGCTCTGTGTTATGGAGTCTGAGCAATGGGAGAGGTGCAAGGCTAAACTCTGGTACTCTCAGGGTGTGTGGGGAGGGTCTGCCCTTGCTGCAGAGATGTAGACCAGGATGGGAAGAGGGTCCTCTGCCCATAGAAAGCTTGAGAATAGACTCCAGGAAGATCTTCCTGAAAGGGAGTCCTGGGAGAGCCAGAGACTCAGAGGACATCATGGCCTCAGTCTACTAAGAGAAAGACAGCCTTGCAAGAGGCAAGGTTTGGATGGGATGCCATCCCACGCTGGTTTCCAGCCCTGTCAGCCTCAAGCATCCTCACCAGGAGTCAGCATGAGGAAGAATCCTGGCACAGACTTCATTCCGGTGTCAGCACAGATGCAGGCACAGGTTCTGGGGTGATTGGTACCTCCTGCTGCTTGGCCAGTCATCACTAGCCTCCCAGAGGACAAATAGGATGGTGTGTCCATCAGGGGCCTTTCCTTTACCCTGTGAAACTGATACAAATTGGGGTACCCAATTCCCCTGCTCAGGAGGGAACTACAGCTTCCAGGCTCGTGATAACTCTGGAAGGGCTGTCTGCTCTGTCCAGGGAAAAGGAAGCCTGCAGTTAGGATGTTCATCAAGTGAGACCGACAGGTGTTTGCGGCTGGCTCCATTCCAGGTGCTCAGGGATCTCAGCGGTCGCACAAGAACAGCCTCTGCCCTCTGAAGCTGACAGTCTCGTCTGAGGGATGAGACCAGAGGGCAGCTATGCAGGGGGTTGGAGTGAGGCATCCTGGCTTGTAAATTCCTAGTGCTCCTGGCTTGGAAAGAGGGAGAATGCTGCCTGGGCTGCAGTGGATGAGGAAGCCAGGACAGTGGAGGAGAGTGGAGGAGACACTGAAGGGTGAGGAGGGCTGCCAGATTTAGCCAAAAATCTACAGAGTACCTCAAGGAAGCAGAACAGAACCCCTCACTCCCCAGCTCAGGGCTGTGCACAGTGACCTTTCTTTGAAAGAGTACAATATGCAAATGGAGGGAAAAGGTGAACTTTGCAATGGAAAAGCCGTACACACCCCTCAGCCAGGCGATCTGAGTCAGCATCCACATGTGCCCTCGTCACACTGTAACGGGATGGCACTGCAGCTCTGCGGGCTCACTCCACACCGCAGCCCAGTCTAATCACACGGAAGACATCAGACAAATCCCGACTGGGGAAAATTCTACATCACACCTGACCTCAAAAGCACCTGGGCATGAGAAGCAGGGAAAGACTGAGAAACTGTCACAGCCAAGAGGAGGCTGGGCAGACGGGCTAATGTCATGTGGGATCCTGGATGGGACCCTGGGAAACAAAGAGGGCAGGGAAAACTAAGAACATGAGGGAGTGGATTTGGGGAACAGCGATGTGTCCTTGTTAGTAACAGCATGTTGGTGTGTTCATTAACTGTGACAAATGAGGCTCACATAAAATGCCAACAGCAGGAAAACTGTGCCTGGGGCGTGTGGGGACCCTCGCACCATATTGGCAACATATATTCTCCAGCTACTCTAAAACAAAACAATTATTTAAAAATACGGAGTACACAGTTAAATTTAAATTTTACATAAACAGGTAACATTTTATTATAAGTGTGTCCCATGAAATATTTGAGACCTTCTTATTCTGAAAAAGTATTTGTTGTTTACTTGAAAATTAAACGTAATTATTGAGCATCCTGTGTTTTATCTGGCAACCACAGACGTTGGGAGAGTTCAGAGGGAAGGAGAAAAGACATTGCCCCCAGGGAATAGTGGACTCCATTCACCCTAGAGTAAAATCAGAGTAAAATCATCACTTTGCAAAGACCCGCCACAAAGCCTGCGCTTCTTGGATGTTAAGTTCGGCAGCGTCTCAGATCATGTGATCTGACCCCGAGGGTTTTTTAGTTATTGTTTTTGTTTCTTAAGAACAACTCAACAAAATAAAATTCCTGCTTATTGTTGGATAACACTGTCTCACATTTACATCAAACAGGCTAAAAATAAATAAATAAACAGCATCTTCCTGGACAAAAAAAAAAGAAACTTATTTTTAGCCTTTTAAACCATCTCACACGAACCAACCACTTATGGTAAGTACAGCTAAGTACACACACTAACAAGTTACTGGAATGCTAGGAAGAAGATTGGCATTTTGTTGCCGTTTTTTATTTTCCTACAAGGTTTTTTCTTCTTTGAGGTTGTAGTGAACATGGTTACACCACAGGTAAAGTCAAGAAGTAGCACAGAGCGCACTCTGAAGGCTGGTTTGGTCATCCCAGATCATCAAAAACGGCTGACCCTAACCATGTGTACAAAAATGTAAAATGTAAACAAAAAATACAAACAAGTTTTTTTTAAAGTACCTTTTAGAAAAAAGGTGGGGCCTTAGGAAGTTTTGGTTCTTTTTTCCTCCTGTGTTGCAAATGCCCGTGGTTGGGTGAGGTGGGGACAGCGCCTCTGCAGGCTGGGGTGCGATTTGCAAGTGTCTGGTACATTATTATTAACTGTAGTCACCAGCTTTTAAAACAGATTTCCAGAACTTACTCCTCCTGCCTACCTGAAACTTTGTAACATCTTCCCGTTCCCTTCTGCACACAGATCCTGGAAGCTACTATTTAATTCTTGGCTTCAATGAGTTCACCTTTTTATAATTCCATGTATAAATTATGTGGTATTTGTGAGTCATATAGTGTGCGTCTTTCTGTGCCTGGGTTGTTTTGTTTAGCATAATGTCCTCCTTGTTCATCCGTGTTGTCATAAATTACAAGATTTCTTATTTTCCAAGGCTGAATAATATTTCATGTTCATTCATCTATAAATGGACATTTAGGTTATGTTAGTGTCTTGGCTCTTGTGATTAATGCTGGAACAAACATGAGCATGCAGGTATCTCTTTGACATCCTAACTTCACTGCCTTTGAACATATACCCAGAGGTGAAATTGCTGGATCGTATAATGATTCTATTTTTAATTTTTTTGAAGAACCTCTAGACTTTTTTCCACAGTGGCTGTACTAATTGACATTGTCACCAACAGGCTTCCCTTTTCTCCATATCCTCCTCAATAATTGTTATCTTGGGTTTTTTGTTTGTTTGTTTTTGGTTGGTTGGTTGGTTTAGAATAGCCACCCTAACAGGTGTGAAGCAGTTTCTCTTTGTGGTTTTAATTTGAACTTCCTTGAGGATTATTAATGTTGAGCTTTTTTTCCATAAATGTATTGGCCGTTTGTATGTCTTTTGAGAAATGTCTATTCATGTTCTTTGCCCATTTTTAAATTATGTTTTTTTCCTGCTATTGAATTGTTTGACTTCCTTTTGTATTTTGGATGTTAACGGACATAAAAACAGACATATAGTCCAGTGGAACACAACAGATTCCAGAAATATGCCCATGCCTTTATGGTCAACTGATTTTCAACAAAGGTGCCAAGAACAAACCATGGGAAAGGATAATCTTCTTAATAAAATACACTGGGAAACCAGCTATCTGCATGCGGACTAATGAAATTAGACCCTTACTTCACACTGCATACAAAAATCAACACAAAATGGGTAAGGACTTGGGTCCTGAAACTATAAAACTTCTAGAAGAAAACAGGAAAAAAAGCCCCTTGACACTGGTCTGGGCAATGATTTCTGGGACATGAGGTTCAGTTGGGCAGGAGGAGTAAGTTCTGGAGATCTATTGTACAGCATGGTGACAAAAGTTAATAATAACGTACTTGCAAATTGCTAAGAAATTAGACCTTAAATGTTCTAACCACAAACACAAAGGATAATTATGTGAGGTGATGGATTTGTTAATTAGTTTCACTGTGGCAATCATTCCACAATGTACACATATATCAAATCACCACATCATGTACCATAAATATACACAATCATTATTTGTCAATTATGCCTCAATAAAGCTAGAAAAAGCATATTGTATTCAAAGCACAGGTATCAAAAGCAAAAATAGACAAACGAGATTGCATCAAATCAAAAGGTTTCTGCACACTAAAGAAAAAAATAGAGTGAAGACACGACTCGCAGAAAAGGAGAAAATATTTGCAATCCATTTATTTGAATGCAATATTTTTTAACTTCTGTGCTTCACAAATAACACAAATGATGGTAAAAGGGAAACAGACCAAGAGAATATTGGAAACAAATACGAGAATTAAATATTGATATTCTCATCTTATCCTACTATGATAAAGAGTCCTTAGAAATCATGGGGAGAGGGAGAGAAACACAGCTAGGCCATAAGCTTCCACCTACATTTAAAATCCCTGGCTCTCACATTACCCTACAAGGTCACATTTGGTGTCATACTAGCCAGTTTCTCAGCCTTACCCCAGGGGCCTGCCACCAGGGTTGCAGTAGGCTGGGACTACCCTGGAACACTGAAGCAGTGGAGAGCTCCCACCCTCAAAGCACTGTGACCACAGGCATCTTGGGCTCCTTTCCGAGGACCACGGTCTGCCACCTGCAACCTCTGCTCTCTGCTCCTCCTCTAGAAGAACCTCCTGCCAGGGCCCAGATGTAAGGCTGGTTGTGGTCTGCACCCTTCCCCACCACTGCCCTGAGCTGGACACTGACTCTCTGTAATTATCTGCCCAGAAGACAGGGATGTGGTGGTCGAGATCAGAATAAGGCAACCCAGAACACAGCCCATCCCTCAGAGGAGTCAGCTGTCCAGGCTTTCTCTGGGGAGGCCCCTAGCAGCTTCCTCAAGCGCTCCCTGAAATGGTAAGCGTTGTGGTGGGAGACAGATAAATGGAGACTCTCTGCCATGGACTGGTCTGGGGTTCTGTCTCCTGGCTGGGTGCCCATGCATGGGGGTGGGGAGGACTGAATCAAACTCTTCTCAAGGCAAGAGGATATGTGAAAGGAGGAAGGACCTCAACTGTGCATTAGGAATCCAGGGCACGGTGCATTTCAGGGGAATCCTCACAGTCAGTCAGGGATATAAGAGTGTTAGTTGAGCCTTTGGAACTGCAGGGCTCACCAAGACCAACCTGGATGATGGCACATGGAGTCCCTCCTCTGTGACTTCCACACAGCTTCCAGAGCTGACTCCAGACTCCCAGGCAGAATTGTTGTCTTGAGCCCAGCAGGGGCCAGGCATAACCATTGAGTTCCCTCTGCAATGAGCGGGAGCCTTGGGGCTCACACACACACAGACGTTATTCTCCTTCCAGGCCCGGATGAGTGGTGGGCGCCCTCCTGCCCACGATTCTCCTCCCTCCGTATGCTCATGTCATGTGTGACTCTAATGATAACTACTTCCTTTTCAGGGTGAAGTGTCATGGCATAAATACTTGAATGCTCCCCTATTGCCATGTTTGCAAGTTTCTATCAATGGAGAATCTGGTGATTATTCAAGGAAGTGACATTAAGACCAGGGAAGTGATAAGTGGCCCTGGGGAGTTGTGCAGAAGAGTCAAAACCTCATTGTCATTTTCTCCTCAACTCACATCCCCTTAGGCACTTAGGACGAGTGCGGGCTGAGAAGAAGTTGTTTTTATTCAGTATCACAGTTTCCACATAGGTGAATTGAGGTAATTCACTGCTATCCAGAGAGATGAAATTGCATTTTTTGAGACACAATCTTTCCTTCCTTCTCACTAAGCACTATCATTGTTCCATATATTTATCTGGAGCTTTACTACACCAACCTAAAATAAGTAAAAGGGCCGGGTGCGGTGGCTCACGTCTGTAATCCCAACGCTTTGGGAGGCCAAGGAGGGTGGATCACTTGAGGTCAGGAGTTCAAGACCAGCCTGGTCAACGTGGTGAAACCCTGTCTCTACTAAAAATACAAAAATTAGCCAGGCGTGGTGGTGCATGCCTGTAATCCCAGCAACTCAGGAAGCTGAGGCAGGAGAATCACTTGAACCCAGGAGGCAGAGGTTGCAATGAGTTGAGATTGTGCCACTGCACTCCAGCCTGGGCAACAGAGTGACACTCCATCTCAACAAAAACAAAAAAATGAAAAAAAAAAAAAAAGGTAAAAGGGTCGGCATCTCGTTTAAAGAGAGTTTATTCACGTGTAAAGTTTGAGGATCCCCCATGCCCCAGGAAACAGATTTCAAAGGATAGAAGTAGTGTTCTTAGTACAGAAGTTTTAGGTCATTGATATAGATAAAGTTTAGGGATGATTAACAGAATTTCAGTATCTTTTTATCTAAGGCTTAATGCACAGTTACAATGATCTGATTAGTCAGGTAGTCTTTTTCTTCCAAGAAAGGTGTATTTAACATTCCACATGGAAGACGTAATAGCCATGGGATTTTTTTTTTTTTTTTTTTTTTTTTTTTTTTTTTTTGCCATCTACCCAGAGTTAGGTAATGACAGTAAAGGAGGCGATTAATCCACAACGAAGATCAGTGATTGGAAGGGGAGGATGCCTGGTCTCCGGTCTCTAGCCATTCACAGAACAAGAACAATGAGGAAGACAGTTAATCTCTAATCCAAGAAGCAGAGGCTATGCTATAACACTCAGATTAGTCACATCTCTCTCAAGGTTTAAAGTGTTTTGGGGGCTCCAACAGCTTTGGAATTTTATTTGTTGTCACAACCATTTTGCAGAGGCCTCACATGTGCTAGGGCAGGGGCCTCCCATGCAGAGTATAGCTTGACCTTTCAGAAAGAGGAGAGGTATGCAGAGGGCAGGAATGGAATGCAAACGCTGCAGAGCTCCCGTCTTAGTCCACTCTGTGCTGCTATAACAGAATATTTCAGACTAGGTAATTCATAAACAACAAAAGTTAATTTTCTCACAGTTCTGGAGGCTGGGAATTACAAGGTCAAGGGGCTGGTATCTTGTGATACCCTGCTTACTGAATCATTCCATGATGGAAGGCAAAAGAGTAAAGAGAGGGTGAGAGAGAGCGTAAAAAGAGGGCCAAACTCCCTCTTTCATATTAAACTCGCTCCTGAGATAACCAACTCACTCCGTCAGTAACGGCATTCCTTCCATTTACTCTGCCGCATGGTCTAGTTACCTCTCCTTACACTGTTGCTTTAGGGATTGTTTCCAATGCATGCTTTTTGGGGGGTTACCTTCAAACCACAGCAGCTTCTGTACCCAATGCTGACCTGATACAGCAGATTCTGCACCCTCTGCCCAGTGTCCTCCCCAGAAGGCCCAGGAGTCTCTGGCCAAGTCCTGTGAGGAGGCTGTGAAGTCCATACACTTTAGATATTGCCAGACAGAGGGGCCTCCTGGGAGCAGCAGAGATTTCCCTGAGCTCCACCTTATAAGCTCTGTACCCATCCAGAGGCACCTTTCCAAAGAGGATAGCTTTTCTTAATCTGGACATAGAAAAAGGTCACTTTTTCTAATTACAGGGCGTCAGTGTCAACAGCTTGGGTTTCTGGTCCTAGGCTTTCATCCTCTGGCAATCTACAATTTTTTGAGTCTGATACAGTCTAAATGTTTGTGTCTCACCAAAATTCAATGTTGAAATCTTAACTCATAAGGTGATGATATTAGGAAATGGGTCCTTTGGGAGATAATAGGGGCAGAGCCCTCGTGAATGGTATTAGTGCCCCTTTATAAAAGAGACACAGAGAGATCCTTGTTCCTTCCATTATATAAGAAGGGACGAGGAAGAGGACCCCTCACCAGACACAGAATCTTACAGCACCTTGATCTTACACTTCCCAGCCTTCAGAATTGTAAGAAATAAATTTCTGTTGTTTATAAGCCATCCAACTTACAGCATTTTGCTATAACAATCTAAATGGACTAAGACACAAAATTGGTAGCAGAAACAGGGTTGCTGCTGTAACAAACACTAACAACGTGGAAGCAGCTTTGAAATGGGATAATGGGTAGAGACTAGAAGAGTTTTGAATGCATGCTAGAAAAAGCCTACATTGCTGTAAATGGGCCTTATATGGCATTTCTGGTGAAGGCTGAGAAAGAAAAGAGGAAAGCAGTAGAAAAAGTCTCAGTCTTTTTCAGGAATCCCTCGGTGCTCATGATCACTGCTGAGCTTGTTGGTAGAGGTATGAGCGGTGAAGGACACTGATGAAGCCTCAGGTGGAAATGAGGAACATGTTCTTGGACAATGGAGGAAACACCATTCTTGTTATAAAATAGCAAAAAACTTGGTTGAATTGTGCCTATGCCCTAGTGCTTCTGAGATGGTGCAAGGAGCCCTCTTAGGGGCCTGCTGAGCCCCTGACTACAAGCATGGAAATAAAAGAAAATCTTGAGTTCCTTCAAGGGAAGTCCCGGGCATCTAGCTAGCCCTGAGAAGTAAATGAGTAACCTGATAAGCAAGAAGGTAGTAGGAGCTTAAAAACAACAGCCAAGAAAGTTAGAGTCATTAAATGTTTGGTTTCCTATAGAAACTAAGAGTAATATCTTAACATATGTCTCTGAGGTGTTTTGCAGAAACCCAGACTCCCCATTAAACTGATCCTCTGGGATGTAGACCTCAGGAAAGGGAAGCTGAGGGCGGACCTCTGACCTCTGTTCTTTGTTCTAAATTCTTCCTGAGGGGCTGGAGACAGTCACAGCCACCAGACCAGACCAAACGTTCTTTTCTGCTGACCTGAGTCTGTAGACAAATCTCCCCTCCCTTAACCAATCACAGATCAGAACATTTTTGAATCTGCCTTATGACCTGTAAGCCCCCACTTCAAGATACTGAACCTTTTGGCCAAAGCAATGTGTAACCTCCATGTGTTGATTTACTATTTTGTCTGTAACTTCTGCTTTTCTGAAATTTACACCTGCCTTTAAAAACTCTTGCCTGTAAGGTGTCAGGGACGTTGGTTCTTAAGCATGAGCTGCCCAGTCCTACTTGCTTGGTGTCCTGCAAATAAATGCCCTCTTTTCTCCTGCTACAAAACCTCAGTGTGGATATTTGACCCTACTGTGCCAGGCGAGCAGATTTCAATTCTATGTGGTAACATTTTGTTGAAGGTAGAAATTGTGAGTAAGAGTTCGGATATTTGGCTGAGAACCTTTTTAAACAAAGTGTTGAAGAAATGGTTTGGTTTCTCTTTACTTCTCAAAGTATGGTGCAAAAGAGAGAAATGATTTAAAGACAGAATTATTAATCAAAAGGAAAGCATAACTTTAAAATTTGGAAAATTCTCAGACAATTCATATTGGAAAAAATGAGACAGGCTGTTCAGGAGAGAACAAGGGTGTGGCCAAGTAGCCATCTGATGAGGAGATTCATATGGATCAGCCGTCTCTATGGAAGTCAGGTGATATTCATCAAGACAACGTGGAGATGAGTCAGAGAAACCAGAACCTATTTCCGTGACAGTAGAAGAATGACCTTGGAGGCAACTCAGAAGTCATCAGGGCTGCCCTGGGGCAGTGGGAAATGCCTAGAGTTTCTACTGGGGCAGTGACCAACAGAGCAGCACTGGCAGTGGGGTTTCCCCCACACCACCAGACTGGCAGAGCCACCAGCAATTGATCCAGCCCAAGGGAGCCCAGATCATCATGTGACTCAGGTATAGAGCCACTTCGGAAGTGGAGCCTGCTCAGAGAACTGCCCTGGGTCAGGGCCCAGGCACAGAGCTCAAAGCCAAGGTGCAGGGCTGTGACCTCAGTGTGACTAGAAGACAGGATCCCACCTCCTGGAGGGCATAGCATTAAGCCAGGTTATTCTTGAGCCTTAAAGTTTTATACTTGCTTGGCACCTGTTAGTCTTTTCTTCTTCCGTATGTCTTCTTTTGGACTGAGAATGTCCATCCTATTATCTATGCCATGACTGCATTTTGAAAGCACATAACTTGCTTTATTTTATAAGATCATAGCAGGAGAGCAATTTGCCTCAAGATGAATTATATATAGAGTCTTATTCATATTTGATTTAGATGATATTTAGATGAGACTTTGGACTTTAGACTGTTGAGTAGAAGGTGAAATGAGTTAAGACTGCTGGGACTATTGGGATAGAATGAATGCATTTTGCATAAGAGAAGGACATGATTGGGGGAGGCAGAGGGCAGAATACTATGGTCTGAATATTTGTTTCTCATCAAAATTTATATGTTGTAATCTTAATCCCCAATGTGATAGTATTAAGAGGTTGGGGCTTTGGTATATAATTAGGTCATGAGAACAGAGCCCTCATGAATGGTTTTAATGCCCTTATAAAAGAAACCCAAGGAGCCCCGTCACTTTCCACCATGTGAGGACACACTGAGAATGCAGCCATCTACGAATGAGGAAGCAGGCCCTCCCCAGACACCAAATCTGCTGGTGTCTTGGTCCTAGACTTTCAGCCTCTAGAACTACGAATAAGCAGATTCTGATGTAGACATACAACAGAAAGCTGTTTAACAATAAGATCTAACAAACTACTAATACACTCAATCACACAGGTTAATCCCTCAGAAAGCAGGCAGAGCAAAAGGGGCCAGTCAGTAACAGCACGTGGTGCGGCCCCATTTACATGACGGTGTGCACACATGAAACTAACACATGGGATTGAAAGGTGAGAAGAGTCGTGGCTTGGGAAGGGCACTGGAGACCTCTCTGCGGTGAAGAGTTTTAAATCTTCGTATGAGTATAGGATTCATGGTACATGTGTTAGTCCACAATTATTCAGTCATACCATTAAGATCTATGCATTTCACGGCACATACATTTCTCCCTAAAAAAGTACACAATATAATGTTTGAAAAACACCAACGCCAGTGCTGTCTGGTAGAAATCAGAAGCACAGTAACCCTCAGCAGGGTGTGTGATTCACGCACCAGGGACCTGTGGGGTAGAAGTGATGTTCTTCTTCTCCTTCTGGGCTCTGCTTGTGAAACTTCAACAAACCCTGGGTTCGTGATTTGTTGCATTTTCTCTTGTACGTGACACTTTAATAAAAAGTTCATTTAAAAATATTTAAAGTATATGCATGGCATTGTTTGCTCTCTAGTCTTTTGTGACTCTGGGGAGTATGCCCTCATGTTTGAGATAGCATGATGATGGGTTGTGAATAAATGCTGAGGCCATTTAGGGCATCTCTCTGTGAGCCTCAGGAATTGGAGCAAGTTGCTGGGCATCTCAGCATGGTGGAAACTCAGAGTGTTACTCCTGATTGGAGAGGACTGCGTCTCTGGGAAGGAGGCTGGGCCTGCTCTTACCTGAGCCTGGGGACACCAGGCCCAGAGGGTGGCTGCAGCCAGGCAGCACGGGCTGCTGCTGAGCTGTGAGCTGTGAGTCCAGCCCCCACCAAATTGGGCAGTGTGTCGCTACGGCTGAGCCACGTCCTCACTGTACTGTCTTCTCCCAGGCACTCCAGCAACAGAGCACAGGAGCTTTCCTGAGCCTGATACACACCACAGCTGCTGTGGCAGGGAGGGTGAGAGACTCTCAGTCCCCAGGCCCTGAAACTCACCTTTCCCTGCAGGCGGCCACATCGTAAGACATGACTCCCCCTCTCACTCCCTGAGACCTCTCAGCCAAGCAGGGGGCAGGCTTCTTCTCGGGGACACAGATAGCTCATGGCCAGGCCTCACGGAACTGACTGTGTGACCTCCATGATGCTGGGTGCCAATCTCAGACCACTTTCCAGGTCAGGGAGGCAAGGCTAGGAAAGCCCCCCTGGAACTTCTGAGAGGAGACTGGGTTTCTCTCCCTGGCTCCTCTGCATTCAAGGCTCTGCTCACTGAGGCTTTGTGTCCCTGGAGCATTCAAGGTTCTGCTCACTGAGGCTGTGTCCCTGGAGGGATAAGGGCGCAGGTCACCCCACCTCACCTTCCTCTGCTCCTCTCCTACCGCCCCCTGAGCTCAGGCACCTTTCCTGCATGAGCTTCTACACTCAGAGCCCACCCCAGCCACCACAGACCTCTTTGATCTGAATCCCTTTCCCTTCCTAAAGAGACGTGCTAGTCCAGGCCCAATTCCACCTGCTTTCTGTGCTCCCATCCTCACAGTGAGAATTATTCCCATCGCTTGATAAAGGAGCAGTGTGGCAGCACCTTAGGCTGGGGAGAGAAGCTTCCAGCAGCCCTGAGTCCCATTCCATGCCCAAGCCCCAGCCCCTGAGAAGCACCAGGTTTTCCTCTGGCTTTCTGCAAGGACAAGGAGCAAAGGGAAAGTAAACAATAAACCTAAACCAAACGATTGTGAAATAACCCCTCTCCAGCTTCACCTTCTTTGTCCTACAGGGCAATATACCAATAAAATAAGTAAAAGACAAACCTTCAACCAATCACAGTTCAGCTGCCCTGCAACAAACAAACCACACTCATGCAATGCATGCTAACCTCTCATTAACAAAAGTCAAATGCATCCAAAGCATTCAAATTAAGACATTAGGTCCAATTATTTTGTCAACAGTAGTTGGGGGAAATTGTCAAGGGTTTATTTATTCATTAGCTTATAGAGAACTTGTGGGCTCCCTAATTATGCACTGCTAAATTTTGTTACTCCCTCCTCCTCTGGTCCATTAAAAAAATCATTTGAGGTTTCATTTCTCCGCAATGCAGCAGCCTGCAAGATGAGGCGAGGTGGGCCCAGCGAGGCCTGGAAGGGCTGTCTCCTCTCTGGCCGCTGTAACTTCAGCCCCCAGCTGGGCCTGGCTGAGCAGCAGTGGCTGGCAGTTAGGAAGGCCTGGGGAACACTGGGTGGTGGTGCCCACAGATCCCAGTGGACACCCAGGGAGGGCTCTTGACCACCCAGCACGCTCTGACTGCTCGCCACCTGCACTGCTGCTATGAGACTGGGTCCAGCTGCATCTCAGGAACCCGTCCCTTTCCCTTGAGAGGCAGCTGTCCCCAGCCACAGCTCTCAGGCTGGCTCCGCTGGCCCATAGCAGGCATTTGAGGAATGCTCGTGAGGTTGTGAGTGAGAAGCATTTTCCTGCAGATGGGGGGGTCCATGGGGCCCCCACCATGCCCAGGGGGGTGGGCTTGGGCTCCAGGGTGGTGGGCAGAGGTTTCTCTGGCGCACTCTCTCTTCTGGGGGTCCTGCCACTCGCTCTCATGGACCCCACGTGCCCAGCTCCCCTGGTCTCTTTCACTCCTTTCTCTCCTCCTGGGTCTCTGTGCTGTCCACGCTCAGCTTTCTCTCATCGCTTCTGGCTTAAAGGGAAACCTGAGCAGCACTGGATACTCAAGGTGCCCACAGCTCAAGGCCAGGCATGACCCAGGCCCTGCACTGCTAGCACCCCCCTAAAAGCACAGCAATCAGCTGGTCCCCTAGAGCGCCGCAGGTCATAAGGGGTGGTGGAGAGAGCCCTGGGTCCTAGGAGATGTGGGTTCCGGCTCTGTCACTACTAACACCTTCATCTCTCTAACTATCCGTTTTCTCTGTAAAATGGGTCAAGCAGCACCTGCTGTTGCCTCCCCCCGGTTGGTCATCACGGAGCTCAGACGAGCCCATGTCCTGGAAAGACGATGCTCACTGTGAACTTCTCTGGAGATACCTGAACACAGGGAACTGCTGAGCACACAAGCCATCGACAAGTATCTTTCTTAACAGCAGAGACCAGTCCTGAACACAAAGACACCAGTGCCCCTCGGGTTTTCCTTTTCTTTGGAATTGACAGAAAACTCAAGGGCTGCCAAAACAGTGAGCCATGGGTTTTCCTAGCACATCTTCTTATTCCAGGCCAAATCATTCATATTAAAATTATTGTAAATGTCCCATATTTGTATTAGTTGTGCTAAACTCCTGGAGGGTCTTGCCCACTTCCTCATTCACGAACACACATCTTTCGAACATAAAGTTACCAGTTTACTCAGCAAGAACACGAAGTTAAATGTGAATTCAGTGACTCATAGAAACTGGCAGCTGGGCTTCCCTCTGGAAACTGCCATGACCCTCCCTTAGGAGCCTGAGGTCCCCTGTGAGCAGCTGCAGGGAAGGGGGTCTCTGCACCAGTGTCTGTCTCTGCTGCAGTTCCAGGGTCCAGCCTCGCAAACTCACCCTGAATGCTCATCTGTCCCTCTTCCCGTCCAGGATCACTGGACGTCTCCGTGTCCCTGTGCTCCTGCTAGAGAGGAAACTTGGCCGTCTTCCTCTCACTGCTGCGACCTTCTTTAATCTCTCTCTTGCTGTGTTTTATTTTCTCCCAGAGTCACACCTTGCCCCCTCTGGAAAACTCCTCCCAGCCTGGCCCCTGGCTGTTTCTGAGGTCCGCTGAGGCGCCCACTTGAATACTTCCCCGAGGACCCTGGGTCTTTCTGGTCACCCGATGGTCACTGCTGCTCTCAGGGGCGTATGCCCTATGGCTGACCTCAGCTCTGAGGAAAGGGCCCAGCCAGCCCACACCTGCCCTGGAGCTGAACAGGATTTCAGCTGAGAGTACGGGGTCAGGCCTCTCGACCTGAGCAGGTCCCTCACTATACTTAGTGTCATCACCTTACATGGAAAATGTAAAGACCCCGGGCCAAACCATTTCCCAACAGAGGAAACACACCTTGCATTGCGTTTCCCTGTCTGTCCATCTTGTTAGAATGGGAGCTTCCCGAGGGCAGGGACTGTCTCATTTTTCCCTGAGTCCATAGCATAGATCTGGTCACAGACATTGTTTAAAAAACATTCAGTGAATAACAGGAAGGAAGAAATGAAGGAAGGAGGAAAGTAAAAGGGAGGAAGGAAGGAAGAAGGAAGAAAAGGAGGGAGGATGGGAGAGAGAAAGAAAGGGAGAGAGGAGGAAGAAGGAAGAAGAAAGGGAGGGGGAAGGAAGGAGGGAGGACGACAGGTGATGGGTCAAACCCTTATCTTCAAGGACAGCTGAGGGACCTGGTCACGCAAAGCCACGCTGTCCTCTGGGTCCCAGCACATTCTAGAATGAGGCAGCAGGTGTGGAGGGGAGCAGGGCAATGCATGGGTTGCCTCTAGCCTCTTTCAGCAGGTCCTGGCCCTTTCTGTCCACTCCTCCAGCCCACCACAGAATCGGCCGTTTCTTCTGTTCTGCTGTGTCTTGTCTCCATAGCTACAGCATCTCTTTCGCTACTGTCACACCTGCCCTTACTAGAGTGTGAGCTCAGCAAGGGGAGACTGGCATTCCTCCACCTCAGGATCTCCAGCCCCATGTCACACCTGGCACCTGGTAAGTCCGGGAGGATGAGAGCCCTCGCTGGTGGTCCTTGGGGGAAATACCCCCTGAAAGCTCAACCCCAATCCAATCAAATCGTGGAATGGCGCTGCAGAGCCATTCCAGAAACAGACAGACCTGTTTCTTCCTCTTAAAGCCAGGAATAAGTGCAAGAACCCCTTTTGGATCAAGACTATCCGCGTGGTGCACAAGGAGCCGGGGAGCTCTGCAGACCCTTCCTCCTCCACCCTCGCCAGCAGGCAGAGGTGGTCCCTCAGGCAACACCCACTAGAAGGGCTGCCTTTGTGAAAGCATTGAAGTACTTTATTGGCTAAAAGCTTCCATACCAGGCACGCCGCCCCGTGCTGACAAGCAGTGGCCTTCTTGGACCTCACAGAGTCCCCAGTCCCTGAGAAGGAGCCCAGGCAGGGCCAGGCAGCAGGACTGCGCTCCACGGATGATGGGAGGGGGTAGAAGGAGGTGCACCCAGACGCTTCGCAGCCAAGACGGAGTCCCCTTAGGGTACCTCTCAGACTTTGCCAGATCCTGCTGGGTGTTCTGTCCCCGAGAGAGAAATGGAAGGCTCAAGCCCCCTCTACAATCAGAGAAACTGAGTCCCAAGCCCTTGTCCCAGCTGCCTAAGACATTGGGAGCAAGTGAGAATGGCGGCTTGACCCCCAGAGCAGAGTCTACCCCTGAGCAGAGAAGGAGCCCTCCCCACGGAATCCCGCTGTGTTGCCTGAGCCCAGTGATGAGGGATGCAGCCCCTGTCTTAACCGGAGTCTCCAGGGGACTCCCATGCCCAACACCTCAGGCCTGGGGAGCAGCCCAGAACCCAGGAGGGGCCTGAGGCAGGGCTCCTCACCCAGCTGTGGCCTCCCGTGGCACACAGGTGGAGCCGCTTCCCAAAGTCCTTTTGTCTGTCTGCTGGCAATGCCCTTTATTAACCCTAGCGTGACGTTGCCGCTTAGCGGCTGAGGCCGTGCAGGCGGACAGCAGGGGCCGTGCTGCAGATGGGTTAGTGGATGGGTGTGAGCACTGAGAGCAGGCCCGACGGGGAACCCTGCCCAGCTGTCTCAGGCAGCACTGTCTCCCTCAGTGGCCTGTGTTGGCAGGAGCCTCAGTGCCAGGGCCTGAGTGGGCAAGCCCTGGGGTCCCAGCACCTCTGCAACTGATCCTCAGGCCACCTCTGCAACTGATCCTCAGGCCACCTCTGCAGCTGATCCTCAGGCCACCTCTGCAGCTTATCCTCAGGCCACCTCTGCAGCTGATCCTCAGGCCACCTCTGCAGCTGATCCTCAGGCCACCTCTGCAGCTGATCCTCAGGCCACCTCTGCAGCTGATCCTCAGGCCACCTCTGCAGCTGATCCTCAGGCCACCTCTGCAGCTGATCCTCAGGCCACCTCTGCAGCTGATCCTCAGGCCACCTCTGCAGCTGATCCTCAGGCCACCTCTGCAGCTGATCCTCAGGCCACCTCTGCAGCTGATCCTCAGGCCACCTCTGCAGCTGATCCTCAGGCCACCTCTGCAGCTGATCCTCAGGCCACCTCTGCAGCTGATCCTCAGGCCACCTCTGCAGCTGATCCTCAGGCCACATCTGCAGCTGATCCTCAGGCCACCTCTGGAGCCTCAGGGGCCAGGTCATCCAACACACTCAACTGCATATGAGCTGAGGTCCAGAAGTGCAATTAACATGTCTGGGGTCAGACCATGAGTTAACTGTAGACCAGCAGAGCCAGGTGTCCTGACATTGTTCAGAGAGGCCTATAGTTCCCACCCTTCCAAATGCTGTCTGGGCCCTTTCTTCTGGTTGCTGTACTTCTATCCATGGAGAGGAAATGGCGAAGGCTTTATGAAAGTGTGTGCACAGCAGAGGTGCCAACTGTGGAGTGTGTCATGGAGATCATCCCCTTTACAAGGCACACATAAGGAAAAGAAAAGGACTTTTGTCTGGTCTCTTCCAGGTTCCAAAGCATCCCAGAGTCTCCTTTTGGAAGCAAGAAGGGTTTACAAACTTGGGGCACCACAGCTGTGAAGCGGGGCTGCTTCCACTCTGGGACAAGGGGCAGCCCATCCCAGGGCCACCTCCAGGCTCCAAGCAGGGAGAACAGATGGCTCAGGGGCAGGGCAGCTTCATATTTCCACAAGTAGAACCCACTGATGGACGCACTTTCCCTCACCTCCGTGGGATGCTTGGTGATCTCATCTGCACCTGGCAGTCACAGCCCTCTGACTTTCGCCTCAGTGGCAATGATGCTTCCTGACCCCTTTCTCCCAGACGCAGAGGTCAATTACGCTGTTTGAGACGTTCAGAGGAGTGTTTAGTGACAAGGCTCAGCTTCCCAAGCCCTGGCTCTCCTGGCTTCTTGCCCCAAAGGCCCTTAGTCCTCTATGAGACCAGATAAAAAAAAAGGGAGGTCCCTGCCTAGGGGACCTCCTGACCTCTTGCCAGGGCGGGAGCTAATGTGTGAGGAGGTCAAAATGAGTTTCATATTCTGATGTTATGAAGTAGTGTTCTGGAGCTGGAGAGCCTGTGGGTGGAGAGGCGGCTGTTAGAGAGAGGGTGGGGGCCCCACCTTGGCAGCACAGAGTAGCCACACAGACTGGACATGAGGCCAGACTCCGGAGTTGCCAGGGACCACCCTGGGATTATCTGCTTTGCCAATGGTTTAGTAAAATGGAGCCGATATAGTTCTAATCCAAAATTGGTACTTATAGTCTGAAAAATTCTATTTGCTGAAGACATACAGTGTTTTCAGAAACCCCAGGATCTGCCGTTGCTATTTTAAGGGAGATTCTTTAGGATCAAAGTGCAGGGATTATGGAGAAGACAAAGCAAGCGAGAGCAGGCGATGCAGCTTTCCTCCCGTGCCGGCAGGCTGTGTCTCTGCACCAATGAGCAACAGGCACAATCAGCTGCACATAGTGAAAATATGCTTCCTGATGCACTCTAACAAAGCTACTGCCAGCCATCACCACGATCAAATACCAAACAGGACCATCACACCCAAAAGCTTCCTCAGACGCCTTTGCAATCCATCTCCCTAATCCCATACAACCATGGAGCTGCTTTCTATTCCTATAGATGAATCGACATTTTCTAGAATTTCCTCTTAGGGAAAATCATACATGGAATCATGCCAAATGCACTTTTTGATCTAACTTTTCACTCAGCACAACTATTTTGAGATTCACGTATGTTTTCATGTGGATCACTTGTTTGCTCCTTTTTTATTGCCGTGTATTATTTTGTGGTTGGGATTAGCATAATTTGTTTATTCATTCACCCAATAACAGACATTTGGGTGGTTTTTGGTTTTTGGCTATTACCACCAGTACTGTTATGGACATTCGTCCAGGATCCTGTGTGTGGATACAAGCCTTCCTTTCTCTTCTGTAATTACCTGCATTAAAATGGCCAGGTTGAATGGGAGGTAAATGTTTAACTTTTTAATGAACTGCTGAATTCCAAGAAGCTCACACCACTTTATGTTCACACCAGCAGTGAATACAGAGTGTGCATGTTTAACCTCCTATCAGCACTTACTTTCAGCTATTTTAGAGCATGCATAGGACCAATTACTAGAACCAGTCACTGTGGTTTTAATTCACTTTTTTTTTTTGAGACAGAGCCTCGCTCTGTCGCCCAGGCTGGAGTGCAATGGCATGATCTCAGCTCACTGCAACCTCCGCCTCCCAGGTTAAAGCAATTCTCTGCTTCAGCCTCCTGAGTAGCTGGGATTACAGGCACCCGCCACCACACCTGGCTAATTTTTGTATTATTAGTAGAGACGGGCTTTCACCATCTTGGCCAGGCTGGTCTTGAACTCCTGACCTCATGATCCACCCGCCTCAGCCTCCCAAAGTGCTGGGATTACAGGCATGAACCAGCCCACCCGGCCTAATTCACATTTTCTAATAGCAAACGAGGCCTAGTTCATTTCAAGAGCTTATTTTTCAACCATGTATACTTTTTGGTGAACTGCCTCTTTCAAATTGTTTGCCCATTTTCCATTATACTGTTCATCTGATTATCACAGCATTATAATTTCTAAATATACAAATTTTTAGACACAAGTTTTTTTTTTCTCAAATATGTGCTTGACAATTACTTTGTGTCTTGTCTTTTTATTAATAGTGTCTTTTTGAAGACCAAAAGATTAACTTTGATGAAATCCAATGTACAAATTTTTCCTTTTGTAATTCATGCTTTTATGCTCTATAAATCCATGAAGAGTTTGCCAAACCCAAGGTTACTATGATTTTCTTATTTTTTTCCTTGAATAAGGTTTATAGTTTTAGCTCCTACACTTATATTTCTGCTTCATTTTGAGTTTCTTTTTGTATGTGGTGCTAGTGAGAGTGACTTGTCATTATCTAGTTTTTCTGTTTCTGTTGATTCTGTCGCTGGCCTTAGGTAACTTCCGAGGACTCAGCTCAGAGCACAGAGGAAGACTCCAGGAGAACCTCTCTTTATTGCTCTTCCTCTCTCTCTCTCTCTTCTCCCCTTTCTCTTTCCTTCTCTCTCTCTTTCCCCCTTCTCTCAGTTTCCTCTCCTTCCTTCTCTCTCTCTCTCTTCCCCTCTTTCCCTCTCTTTCTCTCTCCCTGCCTCTTCCTCTCTCTCACTCTGCCTATAAATTCCAGTCACTTGGACTTCCTAAATTTCCAGTTCTTTCTCCTCGATGTGGGCCAGCCACCAGGTTCTCATTAGGTTCCTTGCCCTGAGTGACGTTCTGGAAATTTCCCCCAAGCATTAAGATGAAGTGTCTTAGAATAGAATCCCCTTCCTTGTTTTCCCTTTTAGGGATCACTGTCCTGTGTTCTTATCCAAAATCTAAAAATAATTGCTTCATAAGTTTTGTCCAATTACCTAGTTCAGGTGGCAGCATAAAACTATTTCCTATTATTCCAATGGGGCTAGACCCTGGATTTAGTTTTCCATTTTTTAAGCTGTGAATTTGGGGCAAGTCCCTCAAATTACAGATTGCCGTCTATAATTGGCAGCCCAACATGAGGATCCCATGCATTTAAATGTAGGTAACCCTCACCAACTAAACTCTCACATCCAAATTCTCACTCTCCAAAAGCAGGAACTAAAAATATATTGTATTTCTAAAATAATTTTGGAACCAAACATATTCGGATGATGTGGTATCATTCACTATTCTCTCATTCTCCAAAGTAAAAAGTAAAATAGTTTTAAAACAAATAAATCTTTTTGTATGAAAGTGTTTGGTAAACTTTAATCTGCTAAACAAAGTTTTCACTCATGCCTGTGGTTACCCAACACATTTTTAACTTAAGTCTAATTTGCAGATGACAGCATGTCTGGATTTCAGGAGTTCAGTGCAATTTTAACAAATGTGTACACTGTTACCACGGCCACACTTTACACACAGGACCTTCCTCTCACCGGATACTTCCTCAGGCGCCTTTTCAGGCAGTGCCTTCTATGTCCCAGTGCCAAGCACAGTTGTGTCTTTCTGACACTTCAGCTTAATTTTTCCAGTCCTAGGAATTCATATAAATAAAGTCACAACACATGTACTCTTCAGTGTCTGGGGATATTTCACTCAGCATGTTGTTCCTATGATTAATTCGTGTTGTTGCATTTACTGATAATTTATTTCCTTTTATTACAAAGTGGAAATACTTTTTTTGACGATGACACAGTATCTTTAATCTATTCACAGGTCCACAGAAATTTAGGTTGTTTGCAGTTAAGGCCTTTATGAATAAAGCTTCCACGAGCATTCATGCACAAGTCTTTATGTGGAAATACGACTCCATTCCTCTTGGGTCAATACCTAAGACAGGAATTACTGAACCATTGAGGGGTGAAGGTGTAACTATTTAACAAAGTGCCAAATTGTTTCCAGAAGTGATTGTGTCATGTCCCACTAACAAGGTATGGGGATCCAGTTGCCCCAATCCTCACCACACTGGTTAGTTTCATTCTTTGAAATGTGAGCCATTCTAGTATGTTTGAAGCGACAGCTCATTTGGACTATAATTTTGACTTCCCTGAAAACTGATGATATTGATGACATTTTAGAGGTTGATTGTACATTAATATCTCTTCTTTTAATGGTTGTGTATAAACCTTTGGACAAGTTATTCAAAGTGGTTTTTGTCTCTTTACCATCAAACTGGTAGAAATTCTTTCTATATACTGGATACATGCATTTGAAATATTTCTCTCATTGTGTGGTTTGCCTTTTCATTTTCTTAACAATATATTTTGAAGGGTTGAAGTTCATAGTATTGATGAAGTTCAAATGATCCTTCATTTTTCCTTTATTATTAATCTTTTATTTTGTTGTTCTTGGAGAAGAAATATTTGCCTATCCAGACCCCAGAAATATGTTTCTAGGTTTTATTCTAGAAGTTTTGTGGAATTACTATCCATATTCAGGCATGTGATTCATCTCAAATTGCTTGTCTGTATTGGTGTGAGATAGGGAAAGGGGTTCTCTTTTTTCTATATGGAACTTCAGTTGGTCTGGTACCCATCTGATAAAACTATTCATTTATTTTCCATTGGATTACATCGGCACCTATGTGTACATCTATTTCTGTCCCAGTGATCCATTTATCTACTCTAATTCATTTTCTTAATCATCAAAGTATCTTAAAATCAAGTAAATGAATCTGAAAACAGAACCATGTGATTCGGCTAACCTGCTCTCTCTTGTGTGTTTTGGCCCTGCTGGGTCTTTCCCACTCCTCTATATATTTAAGAACAGGCTTCTCTATTTCTATGTCCAAAAGTCTGCTTCTATTTTCATAGAGATGACATTGAAATTCTGCTTGATTTGGAGAGAATAAGCATTTTAACAATATTGATTCTTCCAACCCATGGACCATGGGTCTGTATATAAAGACTGTTTAGCTCTTCATTTTTAATCTTTAAGTCTTTTGTTCTCTTTCTTGCATAGTGTTGCATAAAGCTGGCAGAAGGTGAAAAAGAGCATGGATGATGATTAAGGGAGGTTGCAGGGACTCAAGCTAGACAGCGGTGCACATGGCTTCTACTCATGTGTGATGTTACTTTGAGCACACGTGGGAAGGATGGGAGACCAGGCACATCACCCGGGTCTGTGCCCAGAATGACGGGTGAGTGGCCAGCCAGTCTGTGCTACAGGGAGACTGTGGAAAACAGAAATTTACAGAACAATGTTAGTTTAACAATGAGTGCTACAAAGAAAATGAAGTGTGTGTTTGTGTGTGTGTGTGTGTGTGTGTGTAATTATGTATCTCTATTTGGTGGTTTCATGTGCTGGTGTAATCCTGCGTCCATAATCATATCTGTGGGTTTTCTGTGTGACTTTATGTCAGGATTGTCCTGACTGGCGTCAAGGACATTTTCTATCTACCCCTTGATGAATTCGGAGTCAGAAATCTGCTCTCACAGAGCACAGAAAGACACAAGCAGTGGTGGTGCACCCACACAGAGCTGTTGTCTTCAGTGGACTAAGACAGGAAGGTGTTTGCGAACTGGTCTGTTTGCTGAGAGTGGTGAGATTCACTCCAGTTAGGATTCAATCTTTACCATCCTTTCTCCAAATCTGGTCCAAGGTAGAAATTGCCCAGTTTCTCATTGCCCGCTCATTCCTTCTCCTTCTGGGCTATTCCCATCACAGTGGATATGCACCACGGTGGCATGAAGCAGCTGTTCTAAAGGGCAGATTCTGGCAGGAAGCACAGTCAGGGGCTGGCAGCTTCCCTTTCAGCCCCTCTAGACCACAATTTCTCCCAGACGCCCCCCACAAGCTATTGGAATGCCGTATTCCAAAGCAAATTACCACTAAAACTAAGGGAGGAAGAAAATCCCTACAAGCCGAGGTGGCAATCTGGCACGAAGAAATTCAGTCTTTTAATATTCACAGAGTTAGAGATGGAGTCAGAATGCAATCATTTTAAAAAGTGAAAAAAAAAGGCCCCACAACTTTCCTGACTCATACAATGCTGCATTTACATCCTTAATAATGATAAAAAAGTGATCTAGAAAACCGAATGTTTCCTAATAATCAGAAAAAGCTGCACAAAATCTCTGAAGACATCAGAACTTAAGTGCCCCAAATTTTCATTTTTTTAAATTTAACTACATTAATTATTATTAATAATTAGACTGAAACATGACACAGCAGTGCCTGCCCCAGAGCACAGCACTGAAGCCTCCTGCCTCCTGGAGAGCTGACTCTCTGAGCACAGACCAAAGCCCTGGGGTGCAGCAAAGCTGGATGCTGAGGCCGAAGCCAGCCTTAGTGCAGAGGCTCACAGGGTACCAAATGCTGACAAGGCCTCCCAGTTACTGCTCAAGCCTGCAGAGACTCCCTGGAGCCTCTGATTCTTTAATACAGGCACACTGCCAGGACAGGCTGAGGGCAGTGCGTTTCTGACTTCCACTTGGGGTGCCGCCTTTAGAAAGTCTGATTCCTTCATCCTGTGGATGCCTGCTTCCCAGTCTCAGCGAGAAAACAATGTGGAGAATGCTCTTTGCAACCTCAATGATGAAGGTCGACAGGAAGAGCTTTCCTGAAGCACACGACTCCATGTCCAAGCCTGGGTACAAGGCCCAGCTGCCTCTTGGTCGGGTGCATGATGTGGGTCAATTTAACTCAGCTTTAGCTTCAAATCTGTGAAATACAGGTTTAATGAGTTCTGTCTTCCAGTCTAAGATGAAATTATGGAAGTGGACATACGGTCACGGCAAAGTTTGAGAACCTCAGGTTATAGATTTACAACCACAGGCGGGGCCTTTTATGCCTCCCTGCATTCAGCTCAACCCAGACCCCGAAAAGCAACAGCTGTCTGGCTCTCTTTCTTCTGAACAGAGACAGTGGCCAAACCAATAAAGAGCCATAATGCTGCTGATTAGAGAACCCCAGTGCTGTTTAAAAGGTCCCAAAAAGTCAGCATCATCTATGTTATATGTTAAGCCTTTTGAAATGCTTGTTTGCACATTCATTGACCACGTATCCACCAAAATGTAAGGAGCGTTGACTATATGCCAAACAGGCAAGTAGTGTGCCAGGTGCTGGGGTAGAGAACACAGCAACGTGATCCAGGGTTTCATCATGTAGTAAACTGCATGTGAACTGATGGAACACCTTGTCATAAGTCCTATCTCACAGAGCAACTTGCCTGACTGAGGCAGCCAAGGCTGTTCACAGGGGAAGGGTCTGAGAAGCAGGAGTTTGCCAGGAGAGTGCTCATGGATTGGAAGACAACGTAGTAAAGAAGTCAATTGCTCTCAAATTGATATGCAGGTGTAATATAATTATTATCAAAATCTTATCAAGATTTCTGTAGACAGGGGCAAGATTATACTCATGTGTATATGGAAATGAGCAGATTTCCATATGGAAATCAGTGGGAAGGGAGGATGTAGATTAGGATGTGCCAAGGCCCCGAGAAGGCTGAGAGCCCACCGTGGCTGGAGCATGAGAGTCCAGGCAGACAACACTGGCTGCTTTCTCTGCCACTGCCAATCTCCAGCTGCCCAGCCCTCCCTGTGGAGGAGCCTGACTCTCGCTGTAGAAGCAGGAAAATGCCAGAAGTTCCATTCCAAGCCTCCTTTAAAAGTAGGCCAGAGTGACAAGCCCCTATCCCAGCTTATGGGCCCAGAGGAGACGCGTGGGTGTTCCGAGGTGCACGTTCCTGGTGAGACGTTCCTAGAGCGGAAACTCCTTCCTCGTTAAGGGATGAGGCCATGGCTGCGTGTGACCCCGGAACTGCTTCCGCCGCCGCAAGCATCAAGGTAGGCTGTGGGCAACCCTGGATGCCATTGCCTAGTGGCCCAAACTGCCCCGGAAGCACTCCACATAGAGTTAATTTTAGTACAAGAGAGAAGTGTAGATTGAGGCTTGCTTTGTTTGCTTTTGTCTTGACTATGGATCTTCAATTGCATTGGCACCATTTGTTGAAAGGCTCTTTCTTTTTGCCCCGTTGTCAAAAGTCAGTTGGGTATACACTTGTGGGTCTAATTAGGGGTTCTCTCCTCTGTTCCACCGACACATGTGTCCATCCCTCCACCAACACCACACCACACCGTCTTGACTGCTGTAGCTGTGTAAGTCTCGAAGTTCAGCAGACTGATTCCTCCCACCTTATTCTTTTGCAAAATTGTTTTAGCAATTACTGAATCTGCTCATTTCCATATACACATGAGTATAATCTTGCCCTTGTCTACAGAAATCTTGATAAGATTTTGATAATAATTATATTATACCGGCATATCAATTTGAGAGCAATTGACTTCTTTACCACTTTGTCTTCCAATCCATGAGCACAGGATTTGTTTATATCTTTGATTCTGTTCATCAGTGGTTAGTTTTCAGCATACAAGTCCTGTACATGTTTTGTTAGATATCTACCTATTTCATTTTGAGCAATCATGTGTGGTATTATATTTTCAGTTTCAGTGTCTGCAAGTTCATTGATAGTATATGGAAATACAATTGGGTTTCATGTGTTAGTCAGGCATCCTGTAATGTTGCTGAACTCACTTTTTATCTTTAAGAGATTTTTGTAGAGTCCTTGGGATTTTCCACATAAGCAATTGTATCTAGAAAAAGGACATTTTTTTCCTCTTCTGATCTGCATGCTTTTTATATTGCTGTTGTTGTTGCCTTATTGTGATGAGCAGAAGTTCCAGCACTATGTTAAAAGTGTGAAAGAGAACATCCTTGCCTTGCTCCTGATATTAGTGGGAAAACATTCAGTTCTTCATCATTAAGAAAAATGTTAGCTGTAGGATTTTTGTAGATGCTCTTTATATAGTTGAGAAAGTTCCCTTTAATTCCTATTTTTCTGAGTTTTTGTTAATATAAATAAGTATTGAATTTTGTCATACGCTTTTTTCTGCATCACTTGATATGGTAATAAATTTTTAGTCTTCAGCATATTAATATGATTGATTTTGAATACGAATTCCAGGGCATAAGGTAGGATTATTTGTATGTATCACTAAATTTTATCTGCTAATATTTTGTTAAGTATTTTGTGTTCATATTCATGAGGAATTCTGGCCCTTAATTATATTTTGTACTGTTTTGTCTGGTTTTGATATCAAGGTAATACTAGTGTTATAAAATTATATTGACAGTGTTCCCACCTCTTCTATTAATAGCTTCTGGAAAGGATTGCACAAAATCAGTGTTCTTTAAATAAAACTCTCTTGTAAAACCACATGGATTTGGAGGTTTTGAGGAGAGATTCTAAAATTTTTATTTCAATTGCCTTAATAGTTATAGGGGTATTCAAATTATATAGTCACAGTGAGTGATTTGTATTAGCTGTATGCTTTTGCAGAAATTTGCCTAATTCATCCAAATTGTCGAATTTATGTGTATAGAGGTGTTCATAGTGTTACCTATTTGTTTTTAATATTTTCTGGTCTCTAGTGCCATAATAGTCATGTTTCCTTCTGATATTGGTTATTTGTATCTTTTCTCTCTCCTTTTTTTGGGCAATCTAGATAGAGATTTGTTAGTTTGTTGATTTTTAAAAGAACCAACACTTTGTTTCATTATTTTCCCTATTGTATTTTATGCCTTTAATTTTTCTTTGTATTTCTGCTTTTATCTTTATTTCCTTTTTTCTGTTTCTTTAGTTTTATTTTGCTACTTTTCCAGGTTTTTGAGCTTAGGATATTAATTGAAGATTTTTTATCTTTCTATTATAATACCTGCATTTATTAGAAATGTGCATGTTACAATTGTTTTAGCAGTCTCACAAAATTTAATGTGTTGTTTTTACTTGTATTCAGTTCAATGTATACTTTATTTTCAGTGAAACTTCTTCTTTGACCATGCTTTATTTTGAAGTGTGCTTAGTTTGCAAGTATTGGGATTTTTTGGTTCTTATTGTTATCTTATTGATTTCTAGTTTAATTACACTCGATAGAAGAACACAGTCTGTATGACTTAAATTATTTTTAATTTGTTGAGGTTTCTTTTTTGGCCCAGCATATAGTTCATTTTGATAAACACTGAGAATTTAAAAAGAATGCCTGTTCTCCTGTTATTGGGAGAAGTGTTTTATAAATGTCAATTAAATCCTGTTGATTTATGGTTTTGCTGAGTTCTTCTATATCGGTTGATTTTTACCTACTTGCTTTATCAATTACTATAAGAAAAGTATTGGAACCTCCAACTATAATTGTAGACTTGTCTATTTCCTCTTTCAGGCCTGTCAGTTTTTGCTTTACGTATGTTATAGCTCTGTTACTTCGTTCATAACATTTAAGATTAAGTCCTCTTGGATTGATTATTTTATTATATGTAATGTTTGCTTTTGCATCTGACACATTTAACTTTTTGAAGCATATTTTATCTGATGTTAATATAGCCATTTCTAGTTTCTCATAATTAATGTTTGCATGATTTATCTTTCTCCATCCTCTTACATTCAACTAGTTATATTTTTACATTCAAAGTAAATTTCTTATAGACAATAACTGTTAGGCCATGCTTTTCATCCATTCTGCTGATTTCTCTGTTTTAACTGGTATAAGCAAGTCACACAATGTAACTATGGATATGTTATGGTTTAAGTCTGCCATTTTATATGTTGCTTTCTTCTTGTTCTCCTTTTATTTTATTTTTCTTACTTTCTTTTTTTAACTTCCTATTGGTTACTTTAACCTTTCTTAAAATTTAATTTTGATTTATCTGTGTTGCTTTAGTGTATCTTGTTGTATAACATCTCTAGTGATTTCTCTATGATAAATCTATCATTAATATGTCATATATACATGTTTATGTCTCTTACCCTCCCCATTTAAAATGTGTCTCTCTTAAAATTTTCTTTTGCAAACATTTAGAACCACATTAGGCCCATTTTATAATCTCCGCTTTTACTCTAAAATTTAATTCAGAAAACTCAAAAGGAGAAGGAAAGCCGACTGCATTTACCCATAATTTTACTGACTGATTTTTATTCCTTCCTGGTGTTCTAAGCTTCCTTATTTTATCGTATCTTTCTTTAAAGAGAACTTCCTTTGGCCTTTCTTTTAGAGTGGGTCAGAAGATTAAAAATTTCCTGGTTTCCTTCTTCTTAACATGTCTTGATTTCCCCTTCATTGCTGAAGAAAATTTTTGTGAAATAAAAAATTCTGCGTTGACATTTCTTCTCTTTCAGAAGTTGAAAAATGTCATGCCACTTATTCTGGTTCCCGTGAGTTTTGATGACAAATCTGCTGTCATTCAAATTGTTTTGTTTTCTTCTTCTTATAGATAATGCATCATTTCTTCTCTGGCTGCTTTCGAGTGCTTCTCTTCAACTTTAGTGTTCAGAACTTTGACTATCATGTGTCTTTGTGTGGATTTCTTTGAATTTATCTTATTTGGGATTTGATGAACTTTTTGAATCTGTAAACTTATATATTTTCCCACATTTGGAAAGTTTCAGCCATTAGAGTTTTAAGTACCTTTTCAGTCTCACAGCACTTCTTCTCTCCTTCTGGGAGAGCAATAACACAAATGTCAGATCTTTTATTAAAGTACTACAAGTCCGTGGGACTCTTTTTTTGTTTGCATCTATTTTTGTTCAGATGAGATAATTTCAATTATTCTACCTTCAAGCTTCATGACTGTTCCCTCTGTCACTTCCATTCTGCTGTTGAGGCCTTGTTTTTAGTTTCTGATTTTTAGTTATTGCATTTCGTAGTTCTAAAATTTGCATCTGATTATTCGTTACATCTGGGGTTTTTTTGTTTGTTGGTTGGTTTTTTTGCTGAGACCTTCTATTTCTTCCTTGAGGCCTTGTATTGTTTTGTTTCAAGCGTGTTCATAACTGACCATTAAAGTAATTCTGTGAGGATTGCTTTAAACCTGCATCAGATTATTCTAGTGTTTCTGTCATTTATGTGTTGTCACCTTTTACTTGCCCTATTTCATTGGGTTTGAGATCTTTCTGGTTCTTGGTAGGAAGGGTTTTTTTTTTTAATAGAAGTTTGGACATTTTGGATTTTATAATGGGAGAACTTGGACCTTATTTAAACCTTTCCTAGCCATGGGTGGAAAATAGGGAAATGTCAGTTTTGGAGGTTTCTGGGGCAGCAGCTTTTGTTTTTGTTTTTTTCTGTGGTTGGCTGCAGTACGTTTGGTTATTGTCTAGAAATTCTCGGCATGGCTAGGCTTTCCCAGGCTTGGTCCTTCGGCTATCGAGTGGGGTCTTTTTGTGTCTGTGCTCTTGGGTCATTTTCAGTTTACCAGTTTCTTCAGCTCAAAGTCTGGGATATATGAGGTAAAAACAAAACTCAAACCCACCGAATGCCTTTCTGTGGGTCATGAGACTCTCAAGCCAGTCTGCCTTCTCGCTGCCTTTTGTTCTTCTTACAGTTGTTTTGCATAATGTTCAGGGTTTATAGTTGTACTCGCTGGGAGTAACAGGGGGAAGCATGTCTTATGTCATTTCCTGGGGTACAAGTCTTCTCCTGGGTATCTTTAAATTTTTATTATTTGCTGAACAGGTGCTCCTCTTTGTACTCTGTATCTTATCCCTGGGAAGGGCTATTTCTGGCCAGTCCCTTTCTGGAGAGATACAACCTCACCATTACTTCTGTGGGTGGTTAACATTCCAGCAACATCATCATGAGAATGCCAGCAAGAACTGATACTTTCATCCAGAACTCAGGGAGCACAGGTATATTGACCAAATGTCTGCATTCTTTAGGTCTATGCCTATCTTTAGCTATGTTGCCTGGAACAAGCTACCTAATACCTTTAGGTTTTAGTTCTAGCATATGAAAACGGAGGGTAATATTACTTTGCAGGCTTTTTTTCTGCAATAAATGAGATATGGTAAGGGAATGCAGTGTAACATGTAGGCTATGATATCAATGTTTAATATGACTACTGGTGTGGAGGAAAAATACACAGTGGAACTTCCTTCAAGTGGCTCAAAGGATGAAGGAAAACCAGTTAAATATTTTAACTATGCCTTTGATAATTCCTATCCATGTAAGCCAGTGTTAATAATACAGTGTTAAGAATATAGTGGTGATGATTACAGGGAGGGCCTTGGCCTCATTGAGCTTTCATTCTGCTGGAGGGAATACACAATTAACAGGTTAATAAAAAAACTAAAATAGGTTATTATTGATCATGTTAGGTGCTATGAGTGGAAATAAAATGGTGAATGAAATAGACTAGAAGTGCAGGGAGAAGAGGCGTGTGGGATTAAGGACATGCTGAGGCTTCTGACGGAATGCAGGATGGGAGGACCAGCCAGGCAGAGAGCTCTGGGGACTGCTGCACTGCCTGCCAGTGGGAAGACCAGGTGACAACGGGTGATGACGTCCTGAGAGGGGAAGATTTTGCATTCTTGAATCAAGACAACTTTTTGAGGAAACCATAAGTGATTGAGCTTCATCTGCCAGAAGAAAACTCTAGGTTGGAAAATGAATTGTGAACCTGCTCATAGAGATCTGGAAGCTAAAAACTTTGAAATATATCCCTAAGGTGATAATGCCCTTTCTACTTCTCCTATTCCTTATAATTATGTCCTTTTCTCCTTATCTTCATATTTCTTTCTGCTGCAAGCAGCACTGATGTTCATCCATCATTATGAGAGGAAGGAGAAGCATTTACTGGATGAAATAAGCCAGAAAGCGATGTGGTAGTTAAGTGAAAAATAAAATTCACTGTCCATGAAGAGTGATAATAGATGATGGGTTTCATTTTCTCAGAAGAAACAACACTCAGGTGACTGCACACTGTCCACATCCTTCTCATGCAGAGTTGGCTTTTATAATTCATAATGAAGATGGAACGTGGTTCATGAAGGTGAAATTGAGAACAGAAGAGCTGGGACTTTGAAAATACAGCAGGAGTTACAAACTTTGCTTGCTGATTTTTTTTTTTCTGCAGATGTCTTAAAAGGTGTTATTTCCATGTAATTTTTCCCACCTCCAAATGGTTTTCATCTTAATTCACCATACGCTTGAAAATGAAATCATAGAATATTGTGTGTAAAAGATATGGCCAAATCAATTTGTTTAGCTCTACAGCAGGGATGGCAAATAGTTGACATTTCTAGCCCCATGCTCCCCGACTGAAGATCAGGCAGAGAGCACCCTAAATGATCCTTGTCATCTCTTCCGCCTGGTGGTTGAGTGAGATACCTTTTAAATATAATGAACCAGGAAAGACATTACCAATTGATTAATATAGACACCATAAGCATGACTTCTTTGCTATAGCTGCTTTATGCTACAGTTGACTTAAATTTTCCCAAGCTCCCTACTTAAAGTTTTCTCCAAATTTAATATGATGAAATTATGCAATAGATTCCCAAATGAACACTTCGAGAAAACCCACTTGACCAGAAGCTCATATTAGAATGAGATGTCAAAAACTAATTAATTGTGTTAAGGAAAAAATAAACTGAATACTTCAGCAAGGGGGACATCTGTTTATCCCACTGACGTGCTTTGAAGCCCTGAGAGGAAGCCAAATGGTGAGACCTTTCAGGACAAACTTCTCATTCGTTCCAGGGAAGAGACTCTGGCCCTGAGGTTTTTGAATGGTGTTCTTTGAACTGGAACCCTGGGCACAAACCATAAGGAGGCAGTCTTAGGAGATGAAAATTAAATTTCTGGAATTTCCAAGGAAAGGAACCTGTAGATTTCAGGCCAGGCAGAGTTTGTTGTTGTTCGTTTTGTTTTGTTCTTTTTTCTACAAATGGAGGTGAATATAACATCAAAAAAGCAATTCTGGTGCTGATGTGGTAGGAGTTATTAATAAATTATTTTAGGCAGATAGAGAGGAAAAGGGGTCCTTGGAAAGTTTTCGTTTTTTAAAGCATCTCCAGAAAAGTTTCTTGTAAAGCCCAGGTTCTTAAAGCCAGGCTGGCAACCTTTGACATGCAAATACAGGCCATTAGAAACTGGGTCCACCCAACATGGCAATTCCTTTGGCCTTCTTGCCCTTGCCCCACATGTCCCTGGCAACATGGCCGCCCCCACATATCCCCAGGCATGTAGAACATCATGGCACCCTGCATTTACATACTGAAAGACCAAGATGGGAGGGCCGGCTTTTTCACTGGCTATGTGAATGACATGCCTAGTCAAACCAATCCCCTGAGCCCTATGCAAATCAGACACCGCCTTCTCCATCCTCTGTATATATAACTGGCTGGTTCCCTCTGGCTCCCTGGGGTTCTCTCTCTTGGCTTTGGAGCTCCCCTCCCTCTGTCTCTATACAGGGGAGTTTCTTCCTTCTCCCTTCCTTCTTGCCCCTTCTTGTGTATTAAACTCTCTGCTCCTTAAAACCACTCCACATGTGTCTGTGTCGTTTTATCTAATTTGACGTGAGACAAGAGCCCTGGTGTTTCTCCACTCATCAGAGCGATACCACCAACTTTGTCTCTAGGCACACTTGAAGAAGTAATGTGGTTGTGATTGATATGTGGGGCCAAAGAAATGGCAGCCTCCATTTTGGCAACAGGTACAGGGACTTGCCTGTGGTCTCAAAGCACTTTGAAGGTAGGCCCACTTTGTGCCTGCGTGTGTCGCCTGAGTCCAATCTCAAAGAAAAGCAAAGACTGAGGGGAAAATGAGGTATACCTCAAAGAATAGCACATATACCTTTCAGATTAACTGAATCAGTATATGGACAAACAAGTGAATATAAACAAACAAACATGCTGTGGGCTAAATCTTCCAAGAGAAAGATCATCTTGCTCTAAAGAGTGACAGATGTTCCAGAAGCAGGTAGTTCATAGCTCAAGGCTGGAACTTCTCCTTCGAAGATTCTGTAAATGCTTTAAAAAATGGAAACAACATTAGGTTATGGTCACATTTTACTCAGAGATGTAAAGGTGGTTTTCCAAAACCCACTCCACTAGTTAATACAAGAACCAAAACCAAAATCCCAAGTCTCCTGACTCCCACTCTAATGTTCTTTTTAGCACATCAACATTTAAGGACAAAACCTGTGTTCTCAAGGAGAAACAAAGGACTAGCGTTCACTTACCTCATGGACTAGGGGAATAATTCATTCTGTTTAAACAGCCATCACTTTCCCATAAGGTAAATTCCTCTCCCCCTCCCCTATTCGTTCCTAAAATTGTCCTTCTGTTAGAGAGAGCTCAGAGAGAGTTCCTTCTGTTTCCTTCCCGAGACGTCTCCCAGCCCATCGTCATCTTCACTACTGCATTGTAGATTTATGGCTCCCCCATGGCCTTTGAACAGGAAAAATAAAAGTCGTTGCTGCACCAACTCTTAGAGGTACTCTGGGTCCCATCTTGATTCATTATTTGCAAATAAGGAACACCGAACCATATAGTCAGGTCTGAAATGAAACATTCAGATTTTATGCAAGATTCCAAATCCAAATCTCCGGCTGTCCTATAGATTCTTAGGGATAAATGAATCTCATTTGGGCATTGTACAGGGCCCTGGGTTACTCAGAATCTTTGTCATTCCCTTTTTGTTGTTGTTTGTTTTTTGTTTGTTGAGACAAAGTCTCACTCTGTCACCCAGGCTGGAGTGCCGTGGCACGATCTCGACTCACTGCAACCTCTGCCTCCCAGGTTCAAGCGATTCTGCTGCCTCAGCTTCCCATGTAGCTGGCATTACAGCCACCCGCCACCACACCTGACTAATTTTTTTTTGTATTTTTAGTAGAGACGGGGTTTTGCCACATAGGCCAGGCTGGTCTCAAACTCCTGACCTCAGGCGATCTGCCCACCTCGGCCTCCCAAAGTGCTGGGATTATAGGTGTGAGCCACCGTGCCCAGCCTCTTTGTCACTGTCTTAGGTCAGAGTCAGCAATGATTTTGAAATGTTTGCCCAAGATTGGCAAATCTCAAGATTGCAAATCTTTGCCAGTCTCACGATTGCCTGAGTGGTTGTGATTAGAATGTTAGTAGAAATGTGAACAGTAAACGCCATTCTTATGTTTCCTTATAGAAAAATGCAAAGGAAGCAAATTAAAGACCGAATTTATACTAAAAAGGGAAGCAGAACTTAAAAATTTGGAAAATTCTCAGCCTGGCCCTGTGGTAAAGAATGAAAAAGCATGCTTAGGAGAAAATACCAAGATTGTAGCTAAGCCACACTTTGGTAAGAAAATTAGCATGACTTCAGGCAAGGCAGGTGCTATTCATCAAGACAATGAAAGAATGACCCTGACAGCATTTCAGAAATCTTCAGGACTGCCCTGCCGAGAATACCAGGACTTTGGGAGCAGAATGATTTGAAGACTCAGCATTCCTCAGCCATCCCCGCTACCCACCCTTGGCCACTGGGGCCAAGATATGGAAGTCAGGTGCTAGAGTCCAGCTGGCACTAGTCCACCAGGGAAGCACACTGTCTCTGTAGGTTCTAGAGTCTACACTGCCAACTATACGTAGTCCCTTTTTTAAACTCTCCTCAAATTCCTACTTTGGGTTTCTTAGAACTTTCTTACCTGAATCCTAATTAATCCCTAAAGATGAGCTCTTTTGGAGGAGGCATTGTGGAGGTCATTGTGACTCTGGACTGAGGCAGGGTTATCCCGGGGAGAGGGGAAAGGGTGAAGTCACACTGTGTGTGGCCCCTGCCATTCCCCTTCCTCCTAAATTGTTCTAATATTTGAGCGAAATGTCCACTAAACAAAAGTAAGGACAGCTTTGGGAGATACAAGTAAGGCCTCCCTTAGCTGGATAAGGCCTTGGTGGAGACTTGTGACCTAGGTCTACACAGCTCGTTTTTTAAAGCGTCCATTTACTTGCTGTGTAAACTTGAAACAAGTTGCTTGACTTCATGCTTTCATTTTATCACATTTATAGATGCATAATATTGGTATATACCTTCTGATATTTAGAATTAAGTGGAGTAATACATAGTAAAATTCTTATAACTGCTCAATGTGAATTCTGAATACATGTATATATGTATAGGTACAGTCATTATTCAGTAAGTATTAGGTATTGCTTTTCTTCTTCTCATTCTTCCCTCTCCTTCTCCTCAGCCTCCTTCTTCTTATCATAATTACTTTTTCTACCAACCTGGTGTTTTCAGTCAATGTTGGCCATCAAAGGAAGCTAGGGATTCTAGTCATGCAGTTCAGCGAGTTGCTTCCCAAGGATTCTGAGTTCCAGTCCTGACTTTCTCTCCAGGCTTCTGTTCCTCTGCTCCCAAATCATGAATCAAAAATTATTAATATTTAACTATAGTAAGATTCGTGGGCTGGACAATGGTCCTGAGATGGAAACAGGAGCGAGTGTGCTGGCCTTATCCCCTCTCATCCTCTGATCTTCAGCCAGTGATTCCCTGCACTTGGAATCCCATTGGAAAGCAGAGGGCAAGGGGCCCCATCAATACATTCATTCATGTCAGCCTCCAGGGCACTGAGTAAGGTGAGGAAGGACCACAATTGATTGAATTCAATCCGGAGGGGCAGACAGAGAGGCATCCCTCACCCTCAGGCAATTCCTAGCAGAAGGGAAAGGGGGCTGAGTATTAACGCCTGAGTGTGGGAGGCCCTGCCATTCCACAGCCTGGCCATTGTCCTGCTGCATCAGTTGAGCTGCAGGCACAGCTGTCCTAAGTTATGTCAGATAGTTCTTTTTAAAGAGCAAGTTCTTTTGCTGTGAACTGAATTATTCTTGGTGTGGTTTATCTGTTTTCTGATGATTTCTTTTCAGGTGAGATTGAGATATGCCCTCTTGTTTCTTGGTGGGCACAAGAATTACTGGAATTCCTTGAAGTGACAAGCTAGGGAATCTCTGCCTAAGGTTTCCCCAATGGGCCTTGAGCAGGCCAAGTGTCTTCCATCCCCATTTGCTCTCAGCCTAGGTATCTGCATGGCTCACTGTCTTCCTTCACTGAGAAGCTTCTCTCAAAGAGACCTGTTAGGGACCCCCAGACCTGCAGTCCTCATCACTCTCTGTCCCCTTCTTTTATGGTTTCAGTTTAGCTTTATAACATTTTCCTACCTACAAGTATTTGTATATTATGCTTCTTTGTTTAGTGTCTGTTTTCTCCACTGGAATATAAGTTCCTTGAAAGCCAGGATTTTAATAGTTTTGTACAGTCCTATATCCCTGTCAACTAGATGTCCTGGAAGCCTTTATCCCTCAAGATCCACTCTCTTACTTGATGTGTATACTGGAAGTTGGCCCATATGGATAGATCCATGGGTCTCCCTACAAGTGGCCTGGCAGGAGGCTGGCAGATGGACAGAGGAGAGTGCAGTGACAAGTTATACCCAGGTGTTCTGGTAACACTCCCTCCCCTTCTGCTCTTAGAATGGATTACAGGTCCCCCGCCCCCAGCACTACCAGCCCCAAGAGAATGTGGCTGCTCTTACTGATATCCATAAATTACACCCATGCATTTGTAAAACAATCACTTTCTTAATATGGCCTCAAGGTACCTGCTTTTTTTCTTCATGGACCCTTCCTGACATATGCTGTATTTGACACATAAAAAATCTATTCCGAATGTTTCCCGATGACTGATAGTCAAGTAAGGAGAAGAAATATTTATTTTATTACTTCCATGAGGCTGACAGAAGGAAGACATTAAAGGGTGAAAGATTGTCTTCGGTAATAGAAACCTGTGAACTGCAATAAGCTCCAAGTATCTTTCAAAAGTTTAGAAATGAGTTTTAACCCCCCCTGCAAAATTTTTTAGTCCAACAGATCAAGAAGGAAAATAAAATTGTAGATGCAATTTATTAAGAATCTCTGAAATTTAATCCTCTTTCTGCTACTTTATCTGTTGTCATTATAATTCTTTTTATTTTTATTCCATAATCTATACTCTCCGATACACAGATGTTCTTATCCAGGTTCCTAGGAGATAAGATAATACCTTGTTTCCATTATTAATTTAAGCTCTATATTATCTGAGAATGCACAGCATGTAAAGTCATTACACCCTGGAATTCTCTAGTGTTAACATCTTCTCTGTTGACAGCTAGCCTTACCCACATTTTGTAGGTTAATGTGCTTGTTCCTTCACTAAGATGGATTTTAATTAACAAAGCACCATCATTCAAGCCAGAATGTCAGTGGATAATCAAACCAAGTGCCACTGCCACATCTCTTGTGGGGACAGAGATTGTTTAGAATCATCTGCGAGTAAAGGATGCATAACAGACTGAAAGCATCCAATGTCACTTCTCCTGGTGGATCTCACAGTGAGCATCAGTCGAATTATAAGACTCTGAAAAGTGAAAATTAGATGCTGCTGGGAGAATTCTGAGAAGAAGATGATTGCTATAGTGAAAATCTGAACCTCACAGAGACTCCCTATAAAAACTTAGACACAGGTGGCCGGGCGTGGTGGCTCATGCCTGTAATCCCAGCACTTTGGGAGGCTGAGGTGGGTGGATCACCGGAGGTCAGGAGTTCAAGACCAGCCTGACCAACATGGCAAAACCCCGTCTCTACTAAAATACAAAAACTAGCCAGGCATGGTGGTGCGTGCCTGTAATCCCAGCTACTCAGGAGGCTGAGGTGGGAGAATTGCTTGAACCCAGTAGGCGGAGGTGGCAGTGAGCCAAGATCACGCCATTGCACTCCAACCTGGGCAACAGAGCAAGACTCCATCTCAAAACAAAACAAAACAAAACAAAAAAAAACAAACTTAGACACAGGTAGGATACAAAAACAAATACCAAACTATGGACATCTACAAGAAATCAAATGCAATATCTCCCCAAGGATTCCAAAGTAAGAGCAGGTGGGACTGACTTCTGACAGCTAAATGATCTACGCAAAACCGGCGTCTGTATGAGAGGAAGTAGAGGGGATCATGTGACCTTCAGTACAACAGAGACAAGTAGATCCCAAGAGAGCCAGCCGGTGCCTACCCAAAGCCATCTTTGGTCTTTCGAGAACAGTAACTGAAACTAGGAGTGCTCAGTGGAGTCCACCCGCTCCAATGTGTAGGTTATTCCAAGGATCCTGCAGGGAGATGGAGGCATCAGGAGCAGTTGAGTCCTATGAGCTCGCAGAAAGAAGCAGCTGAGTAATCTGCTCCAAGACAAAACCAAACTGGACTGGAGGTAGACACTGAATTGAACGGGACAGGGGAAATAAGGGCAAGGAAAATTAAAGATTTGTCCAAAAGTGAGGGATGGGAATAGAACCAGGATCACAGGAATGGTGGGTTTTATTGAAAACAACAACATCAAAGAACAGAGGCTTCTGGTTTTGGCCACGATGGAGTGAATGGCAGAGGACTTGCCCCCTTTAGCATGCTGGGCATGATGTGTGAGGCTGATGTGTTTAGACATTGCACAGCATGCAGCCAGGACTCATCCTTGAAAGTTGGGGTGATTCCTATGATCCTCTTAACTTTCTGGAGCATTTTCGTGCTGTAGCACAAGGACATAAAACTCAGGAAAGTGAGTGAGTTGTCTCTACCTGAGCTCAGGAGGCTGAGCTTAGGATTCGAGGCTGCTCGAGTGGCTGGGAATTGTAAGGCAGGGCACTAAAATAGAGTCAGTCGGGTTCAGAAGTATGCATGGGAATTCACAATTAAGCAAGCCGAGAAGCGCAGGGATTCACAAGTAGGACACATGCAGAGGAAACCATAGCACACATAAGAGTAAAGATAACATATTTACAAATTTAATATTTTTAATTAAATTTTTAAATATTTTATAAAGGCAAATACATAATAATAAAATATTAAAAGAGTAAAGACAAAATAAAACAGAGTAAAGACGAAATATTCAAGCAGCCTCAGGAAAGTAAGACACATATGCAGAGGAACAGAAATGGGTGACTTCTCATCAGCAGTGATGGAGGTGAGAATGGAACATAAAGACACAGTAAATGACACGTCCTCCAGTTCCACACAAAGTTCAATAAAACAGATGGTGAAAGCTGGATTAGTTGGTAGTATATTTCCCGTATCATACCTAGAACATGAGCTCCTTCTCCACTCCAAAGGAACCAAGAACAGAGCTCAGAACTAAGAAGCCGGTGAAGTAATTTCTGGTCGACCTGGATAGTTTTCCTTGCTAAGATGGTTGTTGGAGGCAGCTGGGCAAGCCCTGCATGTGCTTATGTGGCTGGATGTGAAGTGTGTTTTGTTCGGGTTGAAGTGTTACTTAATAAAAGTGTGTAAACCATAAGTAAGCATCTAGATTAACTATGACAAAGTGAGCACCACCTTGTAGTGACCACCCAGATAAAGACACAGCATCACCAGCCACCCAAAATCACCCTCGTTCTCTTTTCAGCCACTAAGGCCCCACCCAGGATGACAACTACCCTGAATCCAACCATCACAGATTGTCTGTTACCTGTTTGTGAATTTTATATGATTCAATATGTGTCTTTGTGCCTGGCTTTTGTTTCTTATTAAGGATGTTTGACAGATTACCTCGTTTTGATCTACTTTAATCTGATCTACTTTGATCTACTTTAAAGTATTGATTATTACTTTTATATAGTATTCTCTTGCATGGATATGTCACAAATTATCAGTTTCTCTTCTTTTGGACCTTTGGATTTTTTTTAGCTTTGGGCTATTACTAAGAATGCTGTTGAGAACACTCTTGTGCACACCTCTCAGTACACACATAAGCATTTCTGTTGTTCATATAAGTAAATGTGGAATAGCTGGCCCTGATAGTATATTGTATGTTCAGATTTAATGGATAATAGTAAACATTTTTAGAGAAAGGTTTCCCAAGTTTACATCTCTGTAAGCAGATGAAGTAGATGAAGCTCTCAGTGGTGCTGCTTTGTAATAAAAGACATCATTGTAACTTGCTGATTTTGATGTTTTTAAATTTGTACATTTTGATAACAATTGATACATAATAGTAGCTTATTATGGTTTTAAATGATTATTTCCCCTGTGACTAAGAAAGTTGAGCACCTTTTCATGGGCATGTTAGCCATTTAGATGGACTTCCTTGTGAAATGCCCGCCCAAGCCCTTAGCCACTCTTTTTCTATTGTATTGTGTGCCTTTTTCTTAGTAATTTGTATGAGCTCTTACATTCTCAGCCCTTTGTTGTATATATGTATTTAAATATTTTCTTTCTCTCTGTTGAAAATGCACTTGCATTTTCTCTCACTTAAAGGCATCTTTGATCCACAGCAACTCAATCTCAACACAGTCCAGGTTGCCTTGTTTACTTGTCTTCCTGTGTGTAAGCAGCAGTGATATGGGTTCTATCTAAGACAGGTCTTGCAAGTCACAAAATTGTTTACTAAAAGTATACAAAATGCAATTTATTTTTTAAAATATTGATGTGACATATTTTTATATTTAGTAATTCGATGTATTGCTTTGATGTTTCTTAGCATCTATTTTTCTTTAAACAGTAATGTCATGTAAGAATAAATATGGTTTTGCTTTCCCATCAACTTGTTATCTTTTAATACCTAATACTTACTGTATTTGCACAATATCCTAAGCATTTGACATTGACTAACTTACTTCATTCTTAGTACAACCCTACGAGGTAGGTACTATCAACATCACCGCTTTACATATGAGTGAACTGTGAAGGGAGAAAGACATCCACTGATTTGCCCCCAAAAATGGTGAAGCAGTGCAATTGTAAAGTCCTTCTCTAAATGAAGGAAGTGTCCTTTAGGTCATTAGGATATACATGTTTTCATAAGGTTCAGACAGTCTTTTGCTCATTCACTTTTTATTTCCATAAAGTAAAATTTTCTCTCTTTGGTAAAAATTTCTATGGGTCTTGACAAACACATGCTGTTATTTAACCATTACCAAAATCAAGACAGAGAAGATTTCCAACACCTGAAAAATTCCCTCATGCTTTCCTTTGTAGACCACCAGGATGGCTAAATTGTAGAAAAGAGGGCTTGATTTATATGGGTTTACAAGCCAGGAAGAGAAATTCTCCAGTGTACAGAAAGTGTTCTCTCTTCTAAGAGGGAAAGGCAGGTTGAGTGACATGTCCCAAGTCTGTATTACATAGTAGAGTCATACATGTTCAGCAGGTCTTGGGGGAAACCTATGCATACTTATGAGGGGAGCCGAGCACATGTGCAGTGGGTAAACACGTATGTAATACGCAGCCACGTTCACTTTGGGACAGTGTTTTAGCATTAAAATGAAGGTTTTTAGGTCAAAGGTGGCATAAAGGTGAACTATAGGACACAAAGATCTTTGTGGGTAGCTTCTATAAGCTGCTGGAACTGGCTTAAGGTCTGCAGTTGCTCATCAGAAAAGAATGTTTGTAAGGTCAGTCCTCTGTCCAATCAGAGTTGCCATGATCTGGGTTGTAAATCAATCTGTTGGCTCCTGTGTGTTAGGGAGCTTGGCAAGGGTGTGGTTTTTCTTACAGTCCTATGAATTTAGAAACTTGCCATTCCAGCCAGGCCCCTAACCCTCTACCCATAGGTAACTTTGTTTTCTTAATCTTAGGTCTGTCTTAGTGATATAGGGATGTCTATTTTGGTCTCTCAGATCACAACCAACCCTTCCCCCATAGCCAGCCCCAAACAACCACTATCTGCTTTCTGTCCTTATTATATGGCATTTTCCTAGTATCATATAACTAGAGTTATACATTATGTTATCTTTTGGGTTGGTATTCTGTAATTTAACAGGCTACTGGCTCCCTTCCAGAACTATGGTTGCCTGCAGCTGGGGCAGGTAGGTGAGGTGGGAGCAACCTCAGGCTCACAAACTCTGATACGGTTTGGCTGTGTGTCCCCACCCAAATCTCATCTCGAATTGTAATCCCCACATGTAAAGGGAGGAAGGTGATTGGATCATGGGGGCAATATGCTCCATGCTGTTCTCCTGATAGTGAGTTCTCACGAGATCTGGTGGTTTTGTAAGTGTTTAGAAGTTCCTCCTTCACTTCTCTCTTTCCTGCCACCTTGTGAAGAAGATGCTTGCTTCTCCTTGACCTTCCACCATAATTATAAGTTTCCTGAGACTTCCCCAGCCTTGCAGAACTGTGACTCAATTAAACCTCTTTCCTTTATAAATTACCCAGTCTCAGGCAGTTCTTTATCACAGTGTGAAAACAGACTAAAGCAAACTCCTACTGCCATTCCTTAAACCACAGTGGGAGCCAGACACTGCACTGAACAACTTCGATTTCTCATAATGTGAAATCTTTCCAACATCCTATTTCATGCATGCAGCTCTAAATCTCCATTTTATTGCACCGTGAAACTGAGGCTGAGGCATCACCACTATGCGATGGTGCCTGCCGGGGGCATTGGATGGCATCTGATCCAGCCTCTCACCTGTGTGGGCTCTCCTTCACCATAGCCCTTGAATGCTGTAAGATGAGAGTTCATCCAATAAGGTCCTAATTTCGGCAAGTCTTTCTCAACCTCAGCGCCAGTGTGCCTCATGATCACTCCCACTAGCTCCACTCATGCCGAACTCAAACCCTCCATGGGGTCAATGCACTTCAAATAAAACACAAGGTCTTTACCATTACCTGCAGGGCTCCGGTGAAAAACTCCTGCCTGCCTGTCGAGTCTCTTCTCCTGTCACCATTCCCTTTGTGTACGAGGTCTCTGCTGTGCTAGTGTCTGTCTTTGGGACAAATACAACCAACTTTTTATTACTGCAGGACTTTGGCACTGGCTAATCCTGCTCTTTAAAAATTCTTCCCCAATACTTTTGCATGGTTGGTTCCTTTTCATCACCCATGTGTCAACATCTGGTCCATTTTCTTCCATTTTTTTATCTATTTTTTTTTCTTTTTATGGTTATCACTTAGAATTATCTTCATTTTCTTGCTCATTTGCTAGGTTTCTGCTGCTGTGACGTGTAACTGCATTAAAGTTGCCTTTACTTGTCTCTGTTCCCATACTGGACTGAGATGTGTTTGTTCAGTCTGTCGTTACATCCACAGCATTTGGCAAAGTGTCTGGCACAGAGCAAGTGCCACATGTATTATATACATATATATGTAGAATGTTGAGTTATCTCAAACTTCTTGTGGCACAGGTAGCATTTTTATGACATTGCAGAGTTGGAGCTCAGGTCTGTCTGGCTTAAGTTCAGGTGTTTTTACCTGTCCCAGGCTGCTGTCAGTGAAGAGAGCATATACAACTTCCCGGTCCCTACACTTCCTTTATCACACTCAATAAAGTCAATCTGATAGTCTAAGCGTGAGCCAGGTATGCATTCCAGTGGAAGGTGGCACTCATCATTAAAGACTTACCATTGTGTGGATTCAGCAGGAGCCCTAGAGAAACTGGTACAGGAACAATTTGGTGTCATTCTGCACCAGATGTGGATCTCTCTGACACACATGAATTGTGCTGCTTTCCCCCAGTTTCTGTCTGTTTAGGGACAGGGCTGGGCTCTCCAGGTTGCCATGTAATGAGGAGTGGGTTTCAGGGCAGACTTCAGAGGTGTAGGGAAGCCAGAGACCCCCTCCCCATCCTCCCTTAGCTATGATGTGGGCTCTTTGGCTGGATCTAGAAAACAAATTGACACTAAGTAGACTTTACATGTATGTGGGGATCTTCACAACGGATCCAAAGAAGTGGCCAAAGCAAGATGCTTTTATACTTTTTAGGCAAAAATGATGCGTTTGAGAAGAAACGACAGGACACAGGGGATCTGGCTAGGGGCAGCACATTTCCAGGAGAGTCACGAGGAGACATATATGGGGGTGGACGACTAGCGGAAGGTGAGGGTTACTTCAGCCAGCGTGTTTATTCAAGTCCATTGCAGCCCCGATGCCTGGCCTCTGGTAATTCGGGCTATTTTCTTGCCTTGGTGTGGACAGGGTACCTCTCCCAGAGGAAGCTGTATGGCTTTCCATGTGTAGAAAGAGACAGGTCAGTTCACACTTTCTGAAACTACAATTTTTTCAATGTTTTCCACTGGAAATAATCAGTATCCCAATCCAGCATATTTGGGATGGCAAGTCCTTCATGCCTTCAGAGGCTTTGCAAGTGCTGGTCGCCATTGGCCGCCCTGTATCCTTGCTCAGAGCTGCCAGGGAGCTCACTTCTCATGCTGCTCCAGGAGCCCTCCCTCCTCCTGCTTTCTGGCCAGGTTGGCCTTGAGCAGGTGCACAGGGAGGACAAGGGGGTCTTCTCCAGGCTTGGATTCCTGGAGCCCTGGAGAGAGGTAGCCATTAGTGTGAAATAAGACAATGTGGAAAAGGCCCAGAGAACACAGATCTCCTCTGCCCAGTTTTCCAAACCAGCTCCAAGAGACAGCATCTGGATGTTGTCTGCTCACATGAATGGCCCAAATGGTGACTACCTTGGGCCAGGCAGGAAAAGAAGGCAACTTCATGACATGTTAGTGAAGGGCAGGTGGGGGCTGCGTATCATTGAGGTAGGGGCACGGGCCGGGCCCTGCACACAGTAGACTCCGTGTTTGCAGAGGCCTCATTCAGGTGGCAGCCATGCACACTCAGGTGCCAGGAGCAGATGCGGTCTAAGACCCTCCTCAGAAGGGCTGCCCCTATGGAGCACTGAGGTCCCAGCCACGCTCTGCCTGCACTGACCGCCCAGGGCAGCAGGAGGACTGGATGGAGCACTGAGGTCCCAGCCACGCTCTGCCTGCACTGACCGCCCAGGGCAGCAGGAGGACTGGATGGAGCACTGAGGTCCCAGCCACGCTCTGCCTGCGCTGACCATCTCGGGCAGCAGGAGGACTGGATGGAGCACTGAGGTCCCAGCCACACTCTGCCTGCACTGACCACCTCAGGCAGCAGGAGGACTGGATGGAGCATTGATGTCCCAGCCACGCTCTGCCTGCGCTGACCACCTCGGGCAGCAGGAGGACTGGATGGAGCACTGGGGTCCCAGCCACACTCTGCCTGCACTGACCACCTCGGGCAGCAGGAGGACTGGATGGAGCACTAATGTCCCAGCCACGCTCTGCCTGCACTGACCGCCCGGGGCAGCAGGAGGACTGGATGGAGCACTGAGGTCCCAGCCACACTCTACCTGCACTGACCGCCCAGGGCAGCAGGAGGACTGGATGGAGCACTGAGGTCCCAGCCACACTCTACCTGCACTGACCGCCCAGGGCAGCAGGAGGACTGGATGGAGCACTGAGGTCCCAGCCACGCTCTACCTGCACTGACCGCCCAGGGCAGCAGGAGGACTGGATGGAGCACTGAGGTCCCAGCCACGCTCTACCTGCACTGACCGCCCGGGGCAGCAGGAGGACTGGATGGAGCACTGAGGTCCCAGCCACGCTCTACCTGCACTGACCGCCCGGGGCAGCAGGAGGACTGGATGGAGCACTGGGGTCCCAGCCACGCTCTGCCTGCACTGACCGCCCGGGGCAGCAGGAGGACTGGATGGAGCACTAATGTCCCAGCCACGCTCTGCCTGCACTGACCGCCCAGGGCAGCAGGAGGACTGGATGACCCACTGAGTCATCGAGCTCACCGCGACCAGCAGGAGGGCTCCCTGCTTTGCAGGGCTGTCACCAGCCATCTTGCAGGCACAGACCCAGCCTACCCCACTGCCAGGAAGCATTTTCCAAACTCCCTGTGCCTTGCTGGGCCTAGAGCACACTGATGCCCTTGGCTTTCCACTGGGATTTCTCTGCCAGGGAAGCTGCCCGCTCTGTGGCCTCAGTCCCTGCATGACAGCAGGTTCCCTTCACCACAAATTCCTTTTCCCTGATTGAAAGTCTCCTCCTCCTGCCAGGTCAGTTGAAACACTGCCTCCTCCGTGGAGCCTTCCCGACACGTGTTCTCTCATCCTGAAGTAATTGTTTCTTCCTCTTGGCTCCACTGTACTTTGTTTATAACATTTTTATGGATTTATCTTTCCTGGCACTGTGTCACTACCATCTGTATACACGTATTAGCTCCCCATAAGATTGTAAACCGCCCATGTGTAGGGATTATCTTTGACTCTTCTTTGCCCCTTCCATATTATCCTGTTGAAAACTGTTTCCTCCTAGGGCCCAGCACAGTGCCCGGCAGATAAAAAATGCCCAGGAAGTGTTTGTTGAGTGACTAGTAGATGGGAGAGAGGAACCTGAGGCACACAGCACACAAATATCAAGAGACAAGTAGTCAACTCTATAGGACTGTGAACCCAGAAAGTCTGAGACAAGTCTCAGTTAATTTAGAAAGTTTATTTTCCAAGGTTGAGGACACGCCCGCGACAGCCTCAGGAAGTCCTGATGACATGTGCCAAGGTGGTCAGGGCACAGCTTGTTGTTTTACACATTTAGGGACACATGAGACATCAGTCAACATGTAAGAAGCGTTGTTCGGTCTGGAAAGGCGGGACAACTTGAAGCAAAGGCGGGGAGACTGGAAGCAGGGAGGGAGCTTCCAGGTCACAGATAGGTGAGACACAAATGGTTACATTATTTTGAGTTTCTGATTAGCCTCTCCGAAGGAGGCAACTCAGATGTGCATCGATCTCAGTGAGCAGAGGAGTGACTTTGAATAGAATGGGAGGCAAGTTTGCCCTAAGCAGTTTCCAGCTTAAGTTTTCTTTAGTGATTTTGGGAGCCCAAGATAATTTCCCTTTCATAGGACATACCCACACTTGGGCCTTCTGACTCTGAGTCTGGTACTCTTTTTACCAAAAGAAATCCACTTAAAATTTTCGTCATTATTTTAAAGCCAGAAATGTTTTCCTGGGACCCCATCATCATTAACAAACATGATTTGTTTCTATTGAGGCTTCTGGTCACCTCTCTACCCTAAAGCATTGCTGCTCACCTTTAGGGAGGGTGCAGAACCTGACATGGGGCTTTGTCTATGCCAGGCTGTGTGCCTTTTCTGAGAATGGGGCCCGGGTACCCAGTTATTGATCCTTCCAGGCTTCCAAGGGGTTGAGCAAAGCACAGGTGGCTGGGACCATGGGGACAGTCACGCCCAAGCACCCAGGCCCAGTCTTAATGTTGTCTATGCTTGTATAATGTGAAAATGGCCAGGAGACAGTGACAAACTCTCACCAACAATCCCCCACCCCACCTAGCGTGCTCTTGTGCACTCACACACACCCGCACACACACACATACAAGCACCTGCCCCTTGAATTGGCACCGGCTCCCAGAATACCTTTCCAAGCTGGGTCACTAAACTCCATAAGAAATCTGTCAAGATGAAAATTAGTAAGATGCCCCATCATCATAGCTTTATCAAAGTTCCCTTGATAAAATAGTACAAGAGCAAACCTTCCAAGAGGAAATGCTCACCACTGGGAGGGAGACCCACTGAGGGGCTAGGAGCAGGCCAAGCCCCCTTTCATACTGAACAGGTCCGGCAGGGTTTTAGGAACTATGGATATAATAACTCAGGCCTGTCCAGTTCTCCACTCCCAGCCCCAGCGCATTCCTACCACACACTAGATTTGCAATCCTGAGATGGCTGCCTAATCTCTCCATTTCTTGGATTCTCACCTCCCGCGAGAGAAACGCCCACCTGCCTGGGGCTGTCCCAGCACATTCTGCACACGGGAGATGCGTTTCAGCTCCCCTCCCGCTCCCGAGAGTCTCCGTTTAGATAATCCCTAACAGCACCAGACGGCAAGACAGCCAAGGCATTTGATGACTCTGTAAGTGTCAGACAGAGCTAAGATTGAAGGTGAGGCCAACCTGTTCTCTTTGGTATTAGATCAAGCTTGAGTGTGATCAGGGGTCCAGCCACCTTTTCTTTCCTGTGGTTCAAGGTGTTAGAAATGTACCTTTCTCAGGCAAGAAGCAATTCTACATAAATTCAAGAATTTTTGCCTGTAAAAGTTCATGTTGGCCAAGAGATGAGAAATCTGAGCCAATTTAATATCTTCCTTCGAACATATGCTGTTTTTGGTTCCAATTGTCCCTTGCCAGCTTTCTCTGGCTCTGAAAAGAAGCAAACCAAAGGTTCACATTTGGACTGATTCGTGCTCAGGTCCAACCAACCTGTGCCGACCCAGGAGCCAGGCGCTGTGCCAGACACGTTGACAGTGTTTGATCTCAGAGACTGAGTTTAGATTTTAGAATCAATTGAGTGAAAGGTGTATTAAATAACCATATTTTGTCAAGTTTCTCTATTAATTTTTTGAAGCCTGTCTCCCTCTCTATTCCCACTGCCTCTGCAAATTTGAGGCCTTTATCATTTCTGTGGGCAATTCACAGGGGGTCCCCAGCCACTGGGCTCACCCCATTCACACCATCCTTCACACAATACCGACCATCCTTCTCCAAAATGCAAGTCCCCCTCTAATAAAAGCCTTTGTGGCTCCGAATTGCCTGCAGAATCCAGGCCTTCTGGATGCATCTTCTCAGCAGAGAAAGGGAGCTTTATGAGTTCAGACCGACACATGATTCTTGCTCCTTCTGCAGACCCTTCACCCACCCCTGCTCCCACTGTTACCAGTCTGTTTCCTCTCTTCAGGTGGCACGCACTTCCAAGTCCTATCTTCATGTCCCTCCTTTCCCTCGAGTAGCCTGGCCTCATCATTCACCCAGTCAAGTTCAACACATTTTTTTTTTTCCAGACGGAGTTTTGCTCTTATTGCCCAGGCTGAAGTGCAATGGTGCAATCTCAGCTCACCACAACCTCCGTCTCCTGGGTTCAAGTGATTCTCCTGCCTCAGCCTCCCAAGTAGTTGGGATTAGAGGCATGAACCACCACACCTGGCTAATTTGTATTTTTGATAGAGACAGGGTTTCTCCATGTTGGTCAGGCTGGTCTCAAACTCCCGACCTCAGGTGATCCACCTACCTCAACCTCCCAAAGTGCTGGGATTACAGGCATGAGCCACCGCACCTGGACAAGTTCAACACATTTTTTAAGATCAACTAGAAGGAATGACGGCCCTAACCTGAAGCTCTCCCCAGCACCCTCTCACACCCTGCAGGCTACACAAACCCCCTCATCCCCATTCCCACCGCTCTTTGTTCCTCCCCCTACTGCAGCCCTCTCCACCGGGCAGGCAGACCCTGCAGGGCAGGACCTCGGTGTGTTTCTCTTGATGTTGTATGAGGCATAACCTTGTTCCCTCTTTGCACTGCGAGAGACCTCAGAGATGAGTTATATGGAGACCTTAATTTCTCAGGTTAAGAAGCTGTGACCCAGCTATGTATTCATACATTCATTCTCTAATTGAACTGTGACATGGTAAATATTTATTGAGAACTTTCTACGTGGCTGTTTCTTGGTGCTGGGGATGCAGGCATTAATAAGACAGGAAAGGCTCTGCCCTCATCGGGCTAACAATCTGGAAGCAGTGGTCTCGAGTCATGGGAGATGAGTTGACAGAGACCCAAATGCAATAACTTTAGATAGCAAGGAGTGCACAGTGTCAGGAGAGAAAGTGCCTGGCTTTGGGTGACTTGAGTCTTCTTAATCCCAGGTGGTCAAGAAAAGGTTCTCTAATGCTAAGATCTCTGAGCTGGGATCCAGCAATTAGAAGTTGCCAGCCACATGAAGTGAGGGACTGGCATTCTGGAAAGAGAGACGTGCAGGTGCGCAGGTCCTGAGGGTGAGAAGGGTTTGGCTTGTTCTGAGACGCTGGAGCTTCATTAAGCGAAAAGGACAGAGAGGGTTAGGGGAGAGAGACCAAGGCCGGACTGCAGAGGTCCTTGCAGACCATGGCAAAAATTTTGATTCTATGACCAAGTCAACTGAAAAGCAGTTGAGAGCGAAGGCATCTGATAATTTTTTTGTAATCCTACAACTTTAGGAAAGACCGTTGCTTATCCATGGTTACAAGTTGCCCACAGAACTAATTTTAAATTGGCTCAAGCGGACAAGACCACAATCTTCAGTGAACACATCTCTGCAAGCCGACCAGGGTCAGGCCCTCCACTCAGAAAGTTGGGCCTGGAATGCCTCCAGTAAACACGCCTCCCAGTGCCAGCCAATGACAGCAGTAACCCCGCGTCTGCGGATGATAGCAGCGCTCTTTCATCCACTGAAAACCTTTGTGAGGTCACCCCTTACGCCACTCAGAATCCTCTCCCCTCTTCCATTTTCACTGTACTACTCAAGTAGCTCCCCGGGCTCCTCAGAAGACAGATGACTTTATAAATTCTTAAAAGCGCATGTGGAAATATCAGAGTAATCATTACTACATTACTCAGTCAGTTAAGAGTGCTTGGGGAAAAAATAACATAAAATAAATCTTCATTGTAAGGGCATCTTTCATTTCCTACAAGGGATTAGCTGTCACTGAATCCTCAATTTCATTTTGTTGTGTGGCTAAGACGAATTTTCTAATCAAGGCCCTTGCATGGTGCCAAACAGGCTCGCCTAACTCTGGAAGGGGCTCCGGTCCTGCTTTGTCTAATAATCCTGAATGAGCCGGGCAGGCAACTCCCAGGAGTGATAGGAGTCAGGATAGTGGGACAGGCATGTGGGGGTGGGTGAGCTCAATCCCACCCCTGTAGGAAGCTTCCAGCCCACCAGGACCCCCAGCCATGCACGCCTGAGTTCTGCCGTCCCTCCCCAGCCTGCTGCGCCTCTGACCCCCCAGAGAGGAGGCTGCAAAGAGAGCCCTGGCATCTCCTGTCCTGCTCTGCAGTGCAGACCACTCAGGGGACAGCAGCAGGCCCCACGGTAGGCACCTTGGGTTCTGGGCCACTCGGGAGCTGGAACTGCAGGGACCAAGGGCCTGGAAGGAGGTGGCTCCTGGGACTGGAATTCCTCCCTAGAGATGCAGGCTCAGCCCAGGCCTCCTCTCCTGGGCTCCAGGTACAGATGGGGAGGGGCAGTGCTGGGAGATTGGGGCAGGGGAGAACTTTTATGAAGAGGCTGCTTGTGAGAGAATCAGAGGTGACTGGGAGAGGTGAGAATGAGCTCTGACAAGAGGCATTATAGCTTTGCCCTGAGGCAGCCTCAGCTCTGCAAGTCCACCAAGCTCAAAAGGTGGGGAAAAAGCATAAATGGTTGTGCTCTTTGCCCAGGAGGAATCTGCAGCTGAGTCTTCACAGAAATGGTCCATCTCACTGTCTCCCTCTCCTCTCAGACCTAGGGTGGCCGCAACCTGGAGAGTTATGGGGGGAGCGGGTGGACAGGAGGAGCCCAGGCCTTAAGCAGAAAGCCTGTGAGCAGCAGGGAGCAGCGTGAGCCAGTGATGCCAGGCAGACACAGCTGCAGTCATGCAGTGGCTGTGAGCAGCGGGGAGCGGTATGTGCCAGTGATGCCAGGCAGACACAGCTGCAGTCATACAGTGTGCGCATGCGGGGTGGAGCCATCTAGACCCTCCTGGGGCTTTTCACAGACAGGACTGCGCTCAGGGCCCAGTCTTTACTGGGATCAGCCGCTCTGATGGGAGATTTGAATGAAAAATGTCTATGTTACTGAGCAAGGGGCTCATGCTCTGCATGCATAGAAGCCAATACCACGGCATGGGTTTCTGAGGAAAGAAAGGGCTTCACTGTGAGGTTGACTGTCAGGGAGATAAGAGATGCAGCTCAAATCTGATCTCCCAGATCTGGGGTCCGGGGTGAGTTTTAATGGGCTGGAGAGCAATGGAAATGATTTAGGAATGTTTGCTTGCGGGGTCTGATTGGGGCTTCAAATTTGACCCATGATGGTAAGGAATGGTGAGGTGGATTTCAGCATGGATTTTCCTAGCCAGCAGACCCCCTGCCTCTGGAACGGTTCACACAGTCAGGTCATGTCCAGGCTTCTTGGTTCTGCAGGGAGGAAGCACAGGTTCCAGGCATGGCTAGAGGCCAGAGCTCTCTGCACTGGATGTGTTCAGGCCACAGGACTTGCCGTTTGGGCTTTGTTACACCTGCGAGGCAGCTGGGCGTTCTGAGATCAGCAGAGTGGGGCCAGATAGGGGAGTCCTGTGGTGACATAGACTTACTACTGTGTTTCCCTGGCTTTTATCAAATGCCTCTTGGCAAACCCAGAACTTCACATAAGGAACCTATTTTTCCCTCTCAATGGCTTTGAGTGAAAATCTGGTCCATTGTGGGGCCATTGTGTGCAGGTCTGCTCCACACACCAGCCTTTGGGCTCCCAGATTCCTCCTTACAACCATGGTGACTTCCTTGACATCTCTACTGGGAGCGCCGTGACAGAGAACACGGGGACTTGGGTACAGATTTTATACACCAGGAATGGGGACTAGTGAGGATGCCACTTCCTGTGATTCCCCCGCCTGTGTGTCTGTGTGGGGGCCACATTTAAGGGGTTCCTTTTTCTAACCTCTTTAGAAGGCCGCTGTGATTGATTCCAGCCTGTCACCACCTTTCCCCTCTCTCTTCCTGCCACAGTGTGACTCGATTGGGCCCTGGAGTCTCAGTGCACCACCGGCACTGACCTCACCGCAGTCTCTCGGTGAGAGGAACATCTCGTCAGAGCTGATGTGGGAATCTGATCCCTCGATTCCACAGCAAACTCTGCCTTCGCTGGAAGCTGGAGGACCAGGTGGGAGCTCAGAGCATCTTCTCACAGACCTGGGATCTGAACCCTGCCTGGGGAGCCCCTCCCCAGCTGGGTGGGAGGAGCCAGTCTGTGCCCACAGCCCTGCTCTGGGGTGAGGAGCCCTTTGAAATTGAGAGGGAGGTCTCGTCACCCTGGACGCCTTCTTGTTTGGGAACCAGAAGGCATCTGGGGAACAAAGTTGTTCATCTCACTGAAGCTTTCTGCTGCTCTGGGGAGAAATGGGGAAGGAAGGTAGGAAGTAGCAAGGAAGAGGGACAGGGAAATGAGAGTGACTGTTGCACGGAGACCGCCTCTGGCTTCATAGAGGCCACATTCACAAATGTCATGGGAGCTGAAGGGGTGTTTGGATCGGATGACAGACTCCTTGCTGGGGGAACCAGCTGCCTACTCAGGCTGCAATCAGGATCACTCAGTGCCCAGGCAGCCGGCTGAGGGGGACAGAGGATACTTTGGGTGTGGACCAGAGACGGAGGAGTATGAAGCATGCTGAGGCATTCTGTCTGCAACGATGTGACACTGTCGTCATCTTGTGCCAGGTTCTTGCAGAGTAGCCCTGTTTCTGAACAGAGAAAGGTGTCCTGGGAAAGCTTCCAAAAGAAAATATGCTAATTAGACCTGGGATGCCAGAGCGGCTGTGGTCCCCAGGCCCCTCAGCCCTGCGGCACTGGGACTCGGGGGTTTATTTCCATTGCTCGCCACCTGCATGCCTTTCGTGACTGGGTTAACCCGGGGCAAAGAAGGCCTGGGCACACTTTGGCGGCCAGTAAAGAGGCTGCCTGACCATCCTGTCCCAGATAGGCTGCTCTGGAGTGGCTGCAGTCCTGCAGTTAGGTGAGAAAAGTTTGGGGTGGTGATGGTTGTGGTTTTAAGTCAGCACACAGAGGCCTCAATAGCACATCCTGACCACCATGGAGGGTCACCTTCCCAGGGCCCTCAAGATCCCTGCAGGGCAGGGCTGTGCACACTCAGAGCCCGGCTGAGGAGGGATGCCCTGGGGCCTGGTAGGCAAACACTGTCCTCTGTTCTGGCCACACTTCTTTCTTCTTGAAGTAGAATAAAGTGTGCATGCGTGTGCATACACACGTGTCTATACGTGCATGTGTGTTCACACGCAGGGTGTGTGTGCTCACGTACACAGGCCTTGCAATCTGCCATGTCTGCCTTATTTTCTATACTTTGATGCACACAGAATGAGGTCATGTTTGACATTAAGAGAAGAGCCTGAGAAACTCAGTGTGAGAACTTTGCGTCCCTCTCTCTGCTGCAAACATACACATTCACGGTACTTCACCTAAACACCAGTATTTGAGGGATGGGCCTTTTAAACGAAGCCAGCCTTGAAGGAAAGAAAGGGAAGCTGTCTGTTGTTCTGCCATGGCAGCCAGAGATGGAGACAGATGGGCTGGCAGGGAAGGGGCATGTGGTGAAGCCTGTTCTGGACTTGGCGAGCGGAGAGGCAGGACACATTGGGATGCAACGCGCCCACACTAGGCAGCGAGGGGAGGGCCCACAGGGCTGGATCCCTTGAAGGGCTCCTCCTGCTTCTCACCAGCTTATGGCGTGAGAGGGAGGGATTCCCTCAGGAGCTTGAAAAGTCAGCAGGCGGCAGATGACTTTATAAAGTTATTAAACCCATAAATCTCACAGCTTCAGAAAGCAGGAGGGTCCTGAATAGGGTCCTAGGAGTGTAAGCAAATCTCCTCTGAGTCTACCCTTCATTTCTAACTTATTGTGCTTCCTGGGATCACAGTACTGGGGTCACACACTGGAGTGTGTGTGTGTGTGTGTGTCTGTGTGTGTGGTGTGTATATGTGTGTGGTGTGTATGTGGTGTGTATATGTGGGTGGTATGTGTGGTGTGTATATATGTGTGTGGTGTGTATGTATGTGTGTGGTGTGTGTATGTGTGTATGTGTGTGTGTCTGTGTGTGTATGTGTGGTGTGTGTGTGAGTGGCATGTGTGTGTATGGTGTGTGTGTCTATGAATGAGGTGTGCGTGTATGTGTGTGTGTCTATGTGTGAGTGGTGTGTGTGTATGTGTATCTATGTGTGTGTGTCTATGTGTGGTGTGTATGTGTGTATCTGTGATGTGTGTGTGGTATGTTTATGTGTATGTGTGTGTGTCTCTGTGAGGGGTGTGTGTGTCTGTGTGAGGTATGTGTGTATGTGTGAGGTGTGTGTATATGTGTGAGGTGTGTGTATGTATGAGGTGTGTGTGTGGGTGTGTGTGGATAGACCCCCAGCACCAAGCGATAACTTCACAGAAAAAAAAGCGTTAGCTCTGACATGCGATAAATAAATAAGACACAATTCCTGTCCCCCAAAAATTTGCCATCTAATGTGGAGTACAAATATAAAACAAATAAAAACACATAGACATAATTAAAAATCATGGAAGCTATTTTGATGTAAAAGAACAGGCACTGTGGAATCACAGGGCAGACCTAGTTTAGTTTAGTTTAGCTTAGTTTAGTTTAGTTTTTCCTAGAGGGTAGGGACAACTAGTAGGGTTGACCTCTTTAAGGAAGTAGCATTTATTCACTCTTAAACATTTAGCAAATGTCTTTGAGCATCTATTCAGGGGCTGGGATGTAGCTGTGAACTAAACTTATGAAATTTCTTGACCTCAAGGAGCTAAAAACAAATACTATCATAGTAGAAGGTGGCAGCTGCTATGGAGAGAAGCCAGTCAGGATAGGAAGGGATTCACGAAGACAGGGTCTCAGTCTGACATAGGAGGAGTGCACTGAGGGAAAGGACTTTGGTGGCTGCCATGACACGTCACCCCAGCGCCTCTTCAGGGATGAAGGACTCCTGGCCCCAGCTCCTGGGAGGATGCAGCTGGCAGCCTTCAGTTCCCGGCCCTCTGGGGGCTGCCTCAGCTGCAACTGCACGACAGCCACTCGGGGCAGCCTTGAAAGAGGGTGGTGGCCAAAAACCTTCCCAATGAGAGAGCTTCAGGCAGTGCGCCTGGTCCTCCGTTCTGTACCAGAAGAGAAATGGCCTCAGGACAGAACAGACATGAACTTAAAGGCAGGTGTGAATGATGTGGCCAGCTGTCCAGGAACTGGGAGGGAGAAAGGCTGGATGACCCAGGGCACGTGGGCAGACATGTGGGAGAGCCTCTGTATCCCACGTGAATGCCCATCTGAGAACAGGTGATGAGCAACTAGGTGATGCGGGACTGTGCCCCGTGATGTCACTCAGCCTCTGCTGCTGGCCACCTGGAACAGCCGTTATGGTAGCAGGGATGGGGAAAATTTGGGGTTTGGCACTATGGGGCCCCACACACCAAGGCTGATACAGCCGGTCCTACTGCCGAATGCCTATAGTGCTAACAGCCAAGACTAGCACTGAGTGGGACCAGTTGGCCAACTGGTAGCAACACTGGACCCCTTCCATCCTAGACAGGCCAGTAATTCATTCAGGTAGAACGGACACACATTCTAGCTACAGGTTTGCCTCTCCTGCCTGCAGGAACTAGAGAGCAACATTGCCTGGGTAGGTATGGGATGCCAAATTCACTGGCATCAGATTCTCATACCAAGAGACTTAATTTCCAGTAAGGAGATGTGGGAGCAGACGTATGACTGTGGAGTTCAGTACACATCCCCCGACCATGCCTCCCAGAAGCGACCACAGGAATGGAATGGAAAAGGCTGCTGAGCGCACACTACTGTGTCAACTCAGAGCCAATGTCTATCATATAAGAGGACAGGGCATCATCCTCTGGTACCTTTAAATGGTACTGTGACCCCAGGAAGCACAATAAGTTAGAAATGAAGGGTAGACTCAGAGGAGATTTGCTTACACTCCCAGGACTCTATTCGGGACCCTCCTGCTTTCTGAAGCTGTGGGATTTATGGGTTTAACAGTCCTGGTCCCTAAAATGAGCAGGCTTTTCCCAGGGGACATAACAAGTATCCTCTTGGACTCCTTGTGTTGAGGGACTAGCAGGCAAGAAGAGTAGCCCGGCTGTAGGCCATTGAGGCTGAGCAGCAGAGGGAGCTGTTACTGCACAGCGGGAGATGAACTGTCTTTCACACAGGTGATCTGCCTCCCTCCTGCTGATTGTCCCGTCATCAGCAGCGGAAACATGGAAACTCACGTTCAACTTTCCTGACGTGTTCCTGTGGACACTGCAGGCTCTGTGGCAGATTCCCCAGTGGCTTGGGAGCCAGGGAGGGAAAGTTTCTACACCTCAGAGCCCTGCCCCAGGTGCAGGGGATCTCTGTGAATCATTTCCCTGGCTGCTGTGACTCACTCTAAACCAGAAAAAGTGCTGCTTAGCCTGGCATGGCTCAATCTGTGCTGCACCAGAGTGCTGGGAGAAGTGCAGGACGGGCTTTACTCAAATTGGGCAACCGTAGGTTAAGATCCTTCCTGAAGGTGTTGGGCTGGCAGGGACAGCAGCCGGCAGGCTGTAAGGATGAAGGCTGGAATCGTCCACCAATGTAAAAGATCTTGAATCGCATGGCCAAGGTCGGGGGTTTCAGATTCTACTAAAGAGTCTACATTTGGTTTATAAGAGGCCACACATCACTGAGAATCAAATACATAGTTTAATTCAGGCAAGTAAACATGCCAAGTGGAAAACAAATGGAGAAAGATGCTGTAGACAGTCCTCGGGCGGTAAGTGGGAGGGAACGGTCCCCAGGCGGTAAGTGGGAGGGAACAGTCCTCAGGCGGTAAGTGGGAGGGAGCGGTCCCCAGGCGGTACGTGGGAGGGAACAGTCCTCAGGCGGTAAGTGGGAGGGAACAGTCCCCAGGCGGTAAGTGGGAGGGAACAGTCCTCAGGTGATAAGTAAGTGGGAGGGAACAGTCCCCAGGCAGTAAGTGGGAGGGAACAGTCCCCAGGCGGTAAGTGGGAGGGAACAGTCCTCAGGTGATAAGTAAGTGGGAGGGAACAGTCCCCAGGCAGTAAGTGGGAGGGAACGGTCCTCAGGCAGTAAGTGGGAGGGAACGGTCCCCAGGAGATAAGTAAGTGGGAGGGAGCAGTCCTTAGGCGGTAAGTGGGAGGGAGCAGTCCTTAGGCGGTAAGTGGGAGGGAACAGTCCCCAGGCGGTAAGTGGGAGGGAACAGTCCTCAGGTGATAAGTAAGTGGGAGGGAACAGTCCCCAGGCTGTAAGTGGGAGAGAACAGTCCCCAGGTGATAAGTAAGTGGGAAGGAACAGTCCCCAGGCTGTAAGTGGGAGAGAACAGTCCCCAGGTGATAAGTAAGTGGGAGGGAACAGTCCCCAGGTGATAAGTAAGTGGGAGGGAACAGTCCCCAGGCTGTAAGTGGGAGAGAACAGTCCCCAGGTGATAAGTAAGTGGGAGGGAACAGTCCCCAGGCTGTAAGTGGGAGAGAACAGTCCCCAGGTGATAAGTAAGTGGGAGGGAACGGTCCCCAGGCAGTAAGTGGGAGGGAACAGTCCTCAGGCAGTAAGTGGGAGGGAACGGTCCCCAGGTGATAAGTAAGTGGGAGGGAGCAGTCCTTAGGCGGTAAGTGGGAGGGAGCGGTCCCCAGGCGGTAAGTGGGAGGGAACAGTCCCCAGGCGGTAAGTGGGAGGGAGCGGTCCCCAGGCGGTAAGTGGGAGGGAACGGTCCTCAGGCAGTAAGTGGGAGGGAACAGTCCCCAGGCGGTAAGTGGGAGGGAACAGTCCTCAGGTGGTAAGTGGGAGGGAACAGTCCTCAGGCAGTAAGTGGGAGGGAACAGTCCTCAGGTGATAAGTAAGTGGGAGGGAACAGTCCTCAGGCGGTAAGTGGGAGGGAGCGGTCCCCAGGCGGTAAGTGGGAGGGAACGGTCCTCAGGCGGTAAGTGGGAGGGAACAGTCCCCAGGCGGTAAGTGGGAGGGAACAGTCCTCAGGTGGTAAGTGGGAGGGAATGGTCCCCAGGTGGTAAGCGGGAGGGAACAGTCCTCAGGTGATAAGTAAGTGGGAGGGAACAGTCCTCAGGCAGTAAGTGGGAGGGAACGGTCCCCAGGCGGTAAGTGGGAGGGAACAGTCCCCAGGCGGTAAGTGGGAGGGAGCGGTCCCCAGGCGGTAAGTGGGAGGGAGCTACCCAAAGTGATTTTTAGGATTTCCTGCGCCCTTGAGATTCTATGACCACATGAGACTTTTGCTGAAGGGGCCCGTGTTGGAGCAAGCATTTCACCTGCTGCTCCACTGGCATGCCCAAATGCTTCATCTGCATGCCCACATCCTGCCCTCAGACATGCACTGTGGGATACATACAAGGGAAATCCTGACGAGAAAATGCCTCCAGTGTCTGCTAGCACTTTCCCGCATCTAGGAAAAAACAAAAACACAGCCGAATGCCCTGTGATTTTAAAACCATTCAATGAGGCTGCTCCAAATGTTGGCCCACCTTCAACTGACACACAATTTTAATTTCAATACAATTTTCCAGTGATCTAGTTCAGTGGTTTTCACACTTGGTTGCAGCAAAATCAAGTATGGATTTTCTGAACAGGCCTCTGAATTACACCCCTGACCTTCTGAATCAGAATTTCCCAAGATGGAGCTTAATAATATAATTGTGTAAATCTCCACGGCTGACCCTGAAGCACAGCTAAGGCTGAGAGTCAGTGATCTCATCTACATCCGTCTTCTGTAATGCCATGCCATGACACTCGTTCTGTCCTTGGAGAAATGGAGCTCAACTCAAGAATCCTGACATCATGTCTCCTTGATATTAGCCTGCTCAGCTCTGGTGCCCTGGAGCTCTCCTCGGAATCCTTCTAACCAACAGGTGTAGGACTGAGAGGAGGAAGCTTGGAGGATGGTATGAAGGGGATGAAAGGGGTGTCTAGAAGGAGGCTCGCTGGGCCATGAACAGAGAGGCTGAGGAGCATGGAGATGGAGTACACACACAACTGCTTCACTCATTCACATTGTTGATGGACACTTAGGCTTTTTCCATATCTTGGCTATTGTGAATGGGGCTGCAATGATACTGATTTCAAGTCCTTTGGATATATACCCATAAGTGGTATTTCTGGATCATATGGTAGTTCTAGTTCTATTCTTAGGTTTTTGAGGTACCTTTGTACTATTTTCCATAATGGCCATACCAGTTTACATTCTCACCAGCAGGGTTCCCTTTTCTCCACATCATCACCAGCACTTTCTGCCTCTTGTCTTTTTTGTACTAGCCATTCTAACAGGTGTGAGGAAATATCTCACTGTGGTACACACACACACCCACATACACACATCCACACAATGGAATATTACTCAGTGACAAAAGAGATCCTACCGTTTAAGACAACACGGATGAATCTGGAGAACATTGTGCCAAGTGAAATAAGCCAGGCACAGAAAGACAAATGCCGTATGATCTCAGTTACATGTAGAACCTAAAAAGTCCAGCTCATGGAAGCAGAGAGGAGAAAGGTGGCTGCCAGGGGCTGGACTTGGGGGAAATGGGGAGATGCTGGTCAAAATGCTCAAAGTTTCAGTGGTAAGATGAACGGGTCCTGGGGCTCTAAAGTACAGGATGGTGGTGATGGATGCTTTAATTACTGTGATTGTGGTGATCACTACACAATCATTACACAATGTTTACACATATCAAATCATCACATTGTATGCACTGAATATATTCATGCTTTATATCAATCAAACACTGTAAAATTTAACAAAGTTAGAGTACAAACAGAGGTGTGCTAGATATTGCTCTGAGAGTTGTGTATTGTTTTCTTTAACTCATTTCTTGAAACGTACCCTTTCAAAGGAGGCTTGGATAGAATTGATTCAGCAAATTAAGTCAAAAAGTCCATATGAGTTCACATTAATGTTAAAAGTCCTCCTCACATCCTGGGATTAGAGAGTAGCCAGAAAATGCTCCTTGTTCAGCTGGCAGCCACCACTCAGGTCACTGCCTTGGCCCATGCAATAAAATCAAGCATTCCTTAGTGGATTCGCCAACCTAAGCCCGAAGTAAGAAAATGAGCATCCAGTTCTGGGGTGTGCAGGCTGTGCAGAGCCCATTCCTGGGGGCTCCAGCCCTGCATCTCCACACAGAGGCGTTCCGTAGGCTTCCTGGGATTTTGTGGAAAGTCTGAAAGTCATCACCACATGCCTGGGCTCGTTACCCCTGACAAAATTGGCAAAATGTATAGAATTTTGAAAAAACAGGAGAAAGCTTAAGAATCCTTCCTCAAAATGCTCCAGCAAACACAGGGGGACACCTGTCCCAAGAGGGCATCTCATGTTTAAAAGAACAAAGCAGGCAGGGTCATTGGCAAAGGCTCTGAGGAAGGAGTACCTGCTTTCAGATGGTTTTGGGTATTTTTTTTTTTTTGCGGGGAGGGTGGGGGCAGGGCAGTATTTTATTTTTATTGGTGAGGTGGTAAATTATTGTCTTTTAAACAGACATATTTAGACCATTGCATATTTGCGTGGCCTGTGATAATTTGAAAAAAGATCATTTATTACTGGTTTGTACGTCTTGGAGGATTTCTAGCAACACAGGGAGGAGGCCTCCTGGTCTTGCTTGGGGCCCTCCCCTGTGGGTGTCAGGAGCCCTGACCCATGCTTGACTCCTCCTTTCTGCTTTGAGGGGGCGCTTATCCCTGAAGACATATCCCTGGAGGCCCAAGAGCTGCAGCTTCGTGCCCCTCTGTGAAGGGCTCAGGAGCCTGAGTGTGCGTGAGCCTCTTCACAAGAGTTTGCTGCTGGGAACTGAGAGGTCGCTGCCAAGGGAGCACGGCTTCTGCCCAAGACTTTGATGCCCAGGCAGCTCCCCATTGGTCCATGTGAAGCCCTCTCTGTTTTGCAGCCCCTGTTCGGTGGGACTGTGAACACAGGTGATTGGGCTTGGGGACTTCATGGCAAGTTCCTGGGTGGTGCTGACCTGGGTGCCAGGCTCTGATTGGACCCACTGAAGAGGGAGGACAGAGAGGGTGAGGTTTGGGGCATGTGAGCCACCTCCAAGCCCTCAGGCCAGGAAGCCCCTGGCAGGAGGCATAACCCTGGCTTCCACTGTTCCAGGGACACAAACCTCCCAGCTCCCGGGCTTGGAGGAGGAGGAGCTGAAGGAGTTTCTCCTCCTGTCCATTTCAGTAACTGGGGATTCAGGCCTCTGGGGTGCAGCTTCCACACAGAGTTGTGGAGAAGCCAACTAACCCACTTCTCCCACCACCACTGCTTCGGACCCACCTCAGGTTTCCTCCCCACAGCCAGGGAAGACCCAGACTCTAGGGGTGATGTCATGGGGCAGAGGGGTTAAGGTGTGAGGAAGCAGTACTTTAACCTCCTCTGACCCTCACCAGCACTGACTGGGGCACCCACTTCCCAGAGAGGGACACTGAGGCCCAGAGAAGAAAGTTTGCCAAAGATGACAAAGGCAGTCATTAGCAGCCCTTCAGTTGACTCACATGCCTCACTTCTGAGCTACATCATCTTCTCACTCCCCACCGCCAAAATGCCCCTAGCAGAGGATCAGCGCTGGGAGGCAGGCGGGCACCTTCGCTTTGTAGCTCTTTCCCCCAATGTGTCTGCACTGGGCCCAGCCCCTGAGTCTTGACGCTCTTACTTCAGCCCCTCGTGTGCCCCCAAGGACTTGTACAATGGGAAACATTCTGAGGGAAATTGCCATTTCCCTCAAAAGTTCTGAAAAGGTCCAGGCAGAGCCACTTTAGTGAGCGACAAGCTTTATATCAAATTCTAAAGGGGGTGAAAAGGGCAAGGGAGAGAAGGGTAGGATCGGAGAAAGAAATGGACAAAGGGCTCTGCTGGAAACCTGAGGCTATTCCTGAAAACACCAAGTCCACTGAGAATTTTCCTTGAGTTGCCCTTTGCTGCTGGAGTTAATTTTAGTGCACTCAGACTCCAGGGCTCCAGCTGCAGTTAGAAACACATGCTTTTGACTCTTCTTAATCTGATGGTTGAGAATGGGGATTTCTCAATGGGCCTTCAGTCCTGCCTCACTCAGGACCTGGGTTCAACAGGCCGCCCTGGTAGGCAATTGTGCAGGCTAACGCAGATGATGCCCTAGGCGGCAGTGGCCTCTATGCAATGATTAAAACAATTGCAGCAGCTGCAGCTGCCATGTACTGAGAGGACGCCTGCTGTTTTCCATCCATTTTCTCATTTAATCCTATACCAGCACTTTTCTCATGAGGAAACATTCCCAGAACCTGCCAAGGTCTCCCAGCTAGTCATGGAGGAGGTGGAGCCGGGAACAGGCCTGTCCAGGTGCCCACCACTCATTGCACCGCCCTGGGGACCAAATATAGCTTCTAACCCAAAGGGCTGCTGTGAGCACCATGGAAATCATGTGGGTGCGTGTACCAGCTACACTAAGCAGAGGTCTTGTGATGGTTTTTTGTTTGTTTGTTTGTTTTTAAATTTAATTTTTTTATTATACTTTAAGTTTTAGGGTACATGTGCACAATGTGCAGGTTAGTTACATATGTATACATGTGCCATGCTGGTGTGCTGCACCCATTAACTCATCATTTAGCATTAGGTATATCTCCTAATGCTATCCCTCCCCCCTCCCCCCACCCCACAACAGTCCTCAGAGTGTGATGTTCCCCTTCCTGTGTCCATGTGTTCTCATTGTTCAATTCCCATCTATGAGTGAGAACATGTGGTGTTTGGTTTTTTATCCTTGCGATAGTTTACTGAGAATGATGATTTCCAATTTCATCCATGTCCCTACAAAGGACATGAACTCATCATTTTTTATGGCTGCATAGTATTCCATGGTGTATATGTGCCACATTTTCTTAATCCAGTCTATCATTGTTGGACATTTGGGTTGGTTCCAAGTCTTTGCTATTGTGAATAGTGCCACAATAAACATATGTGTGCATGTGTCTTTATAGCAGCATGATTTATAATCCTTTGGGTATATACCCAGTAATGGGATGGCTGGGTCAAATGGTATTTCTAGTTCTAGATCCCTGAGGAATCGCCACACTGACTTCCACAATGGTTGAACTAGTTTGCAGTCCCACCAACAGTGTAAAAGTGTTCATATTTCTCCACATCCTCTCCAGCACCTGTTGTTTCCTGACTTTTTAATGATTGCCATTCTAACTGGTGTGAGATGGTATCTCATTGTGGTTTTGATTTGCATTTCTCTCATGGCCAGTGATGATGAGCATTTTTTCATGTGTCTTTTGGCTGCATAAATGTCTTCTTTTGAGAAGTGCCTGTTCATATCCTTTGCCCACTTTTTGATGGGGTTGTTTGTTTTTTTCTTGTAAATTTGTTGGAGTTCATTGTAGATTCTGGATATTAGCCCTTTGTCAGATAAGTAGGTTGTGAAAATTTTCTCCCATTCTGTAGGCTACCTGTTCACTCTGATGGTAGTTTCTTTTGCTGTGCAGAAGCTCTTTAGTTTCATTAGATCCCATTTGTCAATTTTGGCTTTTGTTGCCATTGCTTTTGGTGTTTTCGACATGAAGTCCTTGCCCATGCCTATGTCCTGAATGGTAATGCCTAGGTTTTCTTCTAGGGTTTTTATGGTTTTAGGACTAATGTTTAAGTCTTTAATCCATCTTGAATTAATTTTTGTATAAGGTGTAAGGAAGGGATCCAGTTTCAGCTTTCTACATATGGCTAGCCAGTTTTCCCAGCACCATTTATTAAATAGGGAATCCTTTCCCCATTGCTTGTTTTTCTCAGGTTTGTCAAAGATCAGATAGTTTTAGATATGCAGCATTATTTCTGAGGGCTCTGTTCTGTTCCATTGATCTATGTCTCTGTTTTGGTACCAGTACCATGCTGTTTTGGTTACTGTAGCCTTGTAGTATAGTTTGAAGTCAGGTAGCGTGATGCCTCCAGCTTTGTTCTTTTGGCTTAGGATTGACTTGGTGATGCGGGCTCTTTTTTGGTTCCATATGAACTTTAAAGTAGTTTTTTCCAATTCTGTGAAGAAAGTCATTGGTAGCTTGATGGGGATGGCATTGAATCTATAAATTACCTTGGGTAGTATGGCCATTTTCACGATATTGATTCTTCCTACCCATGAGCATGGAATGTTCTTCCATTTGTTTGTGTCCTCTTTTATTTCATTGAGCAGTGGTTTGTAGTTCTCCTTAAAGGGTATTCAATTAGGAAAAGAGGAAGTCAAATTGTCCCTGTTTGCAGATGACATGATTGTATATCTAGAAAACCCCATTGTCTCAGCCCAAAATCTCCTTAAGCTGATAAGCAACTTCAGCAAAGTCTCAGGATACAAAATCAATGTACAAAAATCACAAGCATTCTTATACACCAATAACAGACAGAGAGCCAAATCATGAGTGAACTCCCATTCACAATCACTTCAAAGAGAATAAAATACTTAGGAATCCAACTTACAAGGGATGTGATGGTTATGTATTAGGAAGGAGGACATGAGTTCTAAGCTCACTGGCTTTCCTTTCTCCCAATGCAAACCCCTCCCTGATTCACTTGGTTCTTCAGTTGGAAATGTTTGCAATGGGAGTTGCTGATGAAGAAACTTGCTTTTGTGGTGGGCTGGCTGATTGATCAAAAAGACCATACGGGATTCTGTTTTCCCCAAGTAGGAACTGCCCCGGCTCTTCAAGCTTCATTAAGTTTTAATTTAATCATTGCCACTTTGCACTGGAATTGTGTTTTATGAGCACATTACCAGAAGTTGAAATCTTGTAAAACAGAAGCTTTTGAAATAAAAATAAAAGGATACTGAGGTCCATTACTGTTGGCAAAATGGGAAATGGAGGCCACTTGGTAGCAATGTGCATGCTATAATGTGATTGTGCTGGCTGCTGGTTTTCATCCAGGCCTTCATCTGCAGCTCCAGTGTGAGCCCCTTGGAAAGGGGTCACCTGGGGTGCTGGCTGCTGGTATTCATCCAGGCCTTCAACTGCAGCTCCAGTGTGAGCCCCTTGGAAAGGGATCACCTGGGGTGCTGGCTGCTGGTATTCATCCAGGCCTTCATCTGCAGCTCCAGTGTGAGCCCCTTGGAAAGGGGTCACCTGGGGTGCTGGCTGCTGGTATTCATCCAGGCCTTCATCTGCAGCTCCAGTGTGAGCCCCATGGAAATGGGTCACCTGGGGTGCTGGCTGCTGGTATTCATCCAGGCCTTCATCTGCAGCTCCAGTGTGAGCCCCATGGAAAGGGGTCACCTGGGGTGCTGGCTGCTGGTATTCATCCAGGCCTTCATCTGCAGCTCCAGTGTGAGCCCCATGGAAATGGGTCACCTGGGGTGCTGGTTGCTGGTATTCATCCAGGCCTTCATCTGCAGCTCCAGTGTGAGCCCCATGGAAAGGGGTCACCAGGGGTGCTGGCTGCTGGTATTCATCCAGGCCTTCATCTGCAGCTCCAGTGTGAGCCCCATGGAAAGGGGTCACCTGGGGTGCTGGCTGCTGGTTTTCATCCAGGCCTTCATTCGCATCTCCAGTCTGAGCCCCATGGAAAGTGGTCACCTGGGGTGCCGAATGCTGGTATTCATCCAAGCCTTCATCTGCAGCTCCAGTCTGAGCCCCATAGAAAGGGGTCACCTGGGATGCTGGCTGCTGGTATTCATCCAGGCCTTCATTTGCAGCTCCAGTCTGAGCCCCATGGAAAGGGGTCACTTGGGTTTGCCCCAGCCACATGGAACTGTGGAGTGATTTTGGAAGCCTACGTTGACAGACATAGCCCACCTGAGCTTGCGTGGCCTTCTTGAAGTGTGCTGAGCCTCCAAACCATCAAATGAAGCTTCTAGCCCCTGGGGCTCTGGTCTTCAGCCCCCTGCTCACTTCCCACTCCTTGTTACCACAAAACCACAAAAACAGACCAACAAACCTAAATACTGGCCACCTTGTGTAAGCCAACGAGGCCTTCACCTCTCTGAACATTCTTGATGTATGTGAGGAGATCAGTGTGTGGGACTTGAGCAGTCAGGAGATGCCATGGACAGAGGGGACCTCGGATGGAACTGTGGGTGGCCATGCGGCTTTCATACCCAGAGGGTAGGTCAGGGGTCCAGGTCTGTGCCAGGTGGGGAGCTGGAGGTCAGAGCTCTAGATCTGGCCTCCATCCTCCTCCTTTGGGGCTTAGTTTTTCCCCCTGCAAGGGCATCTTCAGGGGGAGTTGGGCTCATTGTACCCATTGCTGATCCTCATGGTTCTTTATTGCCCTCTTAAAATGCTGTTTCAACGGGGAGGCCTTTAGACTGGGGTGGCTGCAGCACTGTGAGTTCCCATGTGAACAAACTGAAGTCCAACGTAGACAGCAAAACAAAACTAGAGACTTCACCAATCACAGACCACCAGAGGCTGAGGTGAGTGGTGACTGCAGCCAGTGAAAGGAAACAGAGAAGAAGATGGGGAGCTGGGGTGAAGGTAGGAAAGGGAAAGCCAGAGGCCCCGAGGGCCCAGCACCAAGAGTTTCCATAAAGGGACTTAGGTGGGGAAGCCCCAATTTCCCATAAAGTGTATAATTTGGCCAGGCATGGTGGCTCACGCCTGTAAGTCCCAGCACTTTGGGAGGCTGAGTTGGGAGGATCGCTTGAGCTTGGGAGTTTGAGACCAGCTGGGCAACATAGTAAGACCTCAGCTCTACCAAAATCCAAAAAATTGGCTGAGTGTGGTGGTGTGCACCTGTAGTCCCAGCCATGTTGGGGGCTGAGGTGGGGGTATTGCTTGAGTCCAGGAAGTTGAGGCTATGATGAGCTCCGATCATGCCACTGCACTCCAGCCTGGGCAGGAGAGTGAGACCCTGTCTCAAAAAAAAAAAAAAATTGTGTATCACTCAATGTTTTGTAGTATATTCACAGATGTGTGCAACCATCATTTCAGTCTATTTTAGAACATTTTACCACCCTCAAACAGAAACTCCGTACCTTTAGCCATCACCCACTGCTCCTCTATTCCCCACTCCACCACCAGCCCTGAGCAACCTTTAATCTACCTTCTATCTCTGTATATGGCCTTTACTGGCTGGCATCTTAGCATACAGTTTTCAGGGTTCATCTCTGTTGTAAACTCTGTCAGTACTTCACTCCTTGTATGGCCAAACAAATTCCATTGCAATAATAGATCACAATTTGTGCAACCACTCATCAGTTGATGAACATTTGGGTTGTTTTCCTCTTGGGTACTATGAAAAATGCTGCTATAAACATTTGTGTGCAACTTTTTGTTTAAACATGTATTTTTCTTTTTCTTGGGGATGTACCTAGGAGTGGAATTTCCGGATCTTATGGTAACTGTATGTTTAATCATTTGAAGAGCTGCAAGACTATTTTTCAAAGTCGCTGCTCCACTTTACCTTCCCAGCAGCTCTGTGTGTGGATTGCAGTTTCTCCGTATCCTGTCTTTTTAACTCTAATCATCCTAGTGAGTCTGAAGTGGTATCTTATTGTGGTTTTGATTAGCATTTTCCTGATGACTGATGATGTTGAGCATCTTTTCATGTGCTTTTTGGCCATTTATATATGATCCTTGGAGAAATGTCTATTCAGTTACTTTGCCCATTTTTAATTAGGTTGTCTTTATCACAGAAATGTAAAAGTTCTCTATAAATTCTGGTTACAGGTCCCCTGTCAGTTATGTGATTTGTAAACATTTTCTCCCATTCTGTGCATTCTTTTTATTTTCTCAGTGGTGTCCTTTGAACCATAAAGTTTTTTTTTTCATTTTAATGAAGTCTAATTTTGTTGTTTTTTGCTCATGTTTTTGATGTAATATGTGGGAATATTTTGCCAAATTTAAGTTTCTGAAACTTTACTCCTCTGTTTTCTTCTAAGGGTTTGGTAGTCTTAGTCCTTACTTTAAGTTTTTGATCCATTTTGATATAATGTTTGTATAGGTGTAAAGTCAGGCTCCACCTTCATTCTTTGGCATGTTGTTCTCCAGTTTTTCCAGCACTGTTTATTAAAAAGACAATTTTGTCTCCATTGGATGGTCTTGGAGCTTCGTCAAAAGTTGTCTGATGGTAGATGTTTAGGTTTACTTTAGGAGCACCAATTCTATTCCCTCGGTCTGTGTGCCCATTGTTTTGTCAGTACTGCACAGTCTTGTATAAAATTGCTTTGTGGTAAGTTTCAAAATTAGAGAGTATGATTACTTATACTTTGTTTTTCTCTTTCAAAGTTGTTTTGGCTATTCTTGCCATTCCATGTGGATTTTAGAATCAGCCTGTCAGTTTGTATAATAAAGTCAGTGGAGGTACTGATGGCGATTGTGTTGAATCTATAGATCACTTTGGGGAGTATTGCCGTCTTAGCAATTTTAAGTCTTCTGGCCCATAATCCTGGGATGGTTCACCAATTATTTAGACCTTCTTTAACATCTTTTAACAATGTTTTATGGTTTTCAGAGTTTGTATTTCCCTTTCTTTTGTTAAATTTGTTTACAATACTGTAATATTTTAATAATACTGTAAATAGATGTTTTCTTTATTTTTGGATTGTTCATTGCAATTGTATAGAAAAGTAATTGATTTTTATGTATTGTTCCTGTGCTCTGCAACCTTGTTGAACTTATCTGGTCTAATTTTTAAAATAAACTTTATTTTTTAGAGCAATTTTAGGTTCACAGTAAAAGTCAGCAGGAGATAGAAAGATTTCCTACACACCCTCTTCCTCAGCACATGCATGGCCTCCCTAATATCTACATCCCCCACTAGAGTGGTCCATTTGTTACAATTGATTAACTTACATTGACAAATTATTATCACCCAGGCTCATAGTTTATGTTAGAGTTCACTCTTAGTGCTGTTCATTCCATAGTTTGGACAAACATATTCACCATTATAGTATCACAGAGTAGTTTCACTGCCCTAAAAATCCTGTGTGCTCTCCCTCCTCAACCCTCTTGCCCCCGAATCCCTGGCAACCATGATCATTGTACTCAACACATAGTTTTACCTTTTCCAGAATGCAATATAGTTGGAATCATACACTGTGTTGCTTTTTCAGATAAGTTTCTTTGACCTGGTAATGTACATTAAATTTTCCTTCATGTCATTTCACGGCTTTATCATTCATTTATTTTTAGCTCTGAATAATGTTCCATTGTCTGGATACACCACAGTGTATTTATCCTTTCATCTAGTGAAAGACATCTTGGTTACCTCTAAGTTTTGGCAACTATGAATACAGCTATTATAAACATCCATGTGCAGGTTTTGTGTGAACATAAGTTTTTACCTCCTTTGGGAAAATACAAAAGAGCGTGATTGCTGGACCATATGTTAAGAGTATGTCTGATTGTTAAGAAATCACCAAACTGTCTTCCAAGGTGGCTGTACTATTTTGCATTCCCACCAGCAATAAATGAATGAGGTTCCAGTTGCTCCACATTCTTGCCAGCATTTGGTGTTGTCAGTGTTCTGAATTGTAGCCATTCTAATAGGTTTATTGCATTGCTGTTTTAATTTGCATTTCTATGATGTGGTGCATTTTTTCATCTGTTTCTTTGGCATTTTGATAATTTTCTGGTGAGGTATCTGTTAGAGTCTCTGGGCCATTTTTTAATTGGGTTGATTTTGCTGTTATTTTTGAGTTTAACAATTCTTTTTATATTTTAGATAACAGTTTTTAAACTAACTTGACTTTTGCTCATATTTTCTCCCAGTCTGTGGCTTGTCTTTTCATTCTTTTGACAGTGTCTTTTGCAGGTCAGAAATTTTTATTTTAACAAAGCCCAGCTTATCAATTGTTTCTTTCATGTACTGCTTCTTTGGTATTTCATTAAAAAGTCATCATCAAAGCCAAAATCATCTAGTTTGTCTCCTATTTTATCTTCTAGGAGTTTCATAGTTTTGCATTTTACACTTAGGTCTGTGATCATGTGAAGTTATTTTTTGCAAAGGGTGTTAGTTCTGTGTGTGTGTATATATATAGTTTTGTGTGTGGATGTCCAGTTGTTCCAGCGCCATTTGCTGAAAAGACTATCTTCGCTACACTGTATTGTCTTTGCTCCTTTATCAATGATCAGTTGATTAAATTTATGTTGGTCTATTTCTGGACTCTCTATTCTATTCCATTGATCAACTGTCTATTCTTTTGCCAATATCGCACTGTCTTGATGACTGTAGCTTTATAGTAATTCTCCAAGTCAGATACTGTTAGCCCTCCAACTTTGTTATTCCCCTTCAATATCGTGCTGGCTAGTCGGGGTCTTTTGCCTGTCTATACAAACTTTAAAATCAATTTGTCAACAGCCACAAAATACATTGCTAAGATATTTATTGGTATTGTGTGAATCTATAGATCACATTGAGAAGAATTTGTATCTTTACAATATTGAGCCTTCATATCCACAAATATGAAATATCCCTCCATTTATTTAGTTCTTTTTTGATTTCTTTCAACAGGGTTTCATAATTTTCCTCATATAGCTCTTCTGTATATTTTGTTAGATTTATACCTAAGTATTTCATTATTTTGGATGCTAGTGTAAATGGTATTGTGTTAGTAATTTCAAATTTCATTTGTTCATTGCTGTAGTATAGGAAAATGATTGATTTTTGAATTTTATCCTTGTATTCTTCAACCTGCTGTAATTGCTTATTAGTTCCAGGAATGTTGTTTTTGGCAGTGTTAATTCTTTTAGATCATCTACCTAGACAAAAAGGGAGTTTTATTTCTGCCTTCCTGATTTGTATATATTTTATTTCTTTTCCTTGTCTTATTGCATTAGCTAGGACTTCTAGTATAATGTTGAAAAGCAGTGGTGAAGCTGGGTGTGGTGGTTCATGCCTGTAATCCTAGCTCTATGGGAGGGTGAGGCAGAAGGAGTACTTGAAGCCAGGAATTCAAGACCAGCCTGGTTAACATAACAAGAGCTTGTCTCTAAAATTTTTTTTAAAAACTTAGCCAGGTGTGGTGATGCATGCCATTAGTCTTAGCTACTCAGAAGGCTGAGGTGAGAGGATTGCTTGAGTCCAGGAGTTCAAAGTTACAGTTAGCTATGATAGTGCCACTGCACTCCAGCCTTGGTGACAGAGAAAGACCCTGTCTCAAAAAAAAAAAAAAAGGAAAGGAATGAAGGAGGAAAAAGGAAAGGAAAGGAAGAGGAGAGGAGGGGAGAAGAGAGGAAGGAAAGGGGAAAGGAAGGGGAAAGAAAGGGGAAGGGAAGGAGAAGAGAAGGGAAAGTGAAAGTAAGGGAAGGGAAAGGGAAAAGAAAGGGAAGGGAAGAAGAAGAGAAGAGGAATAGGAAGGGAAGGAAAGGGAAAGGGAAAGGAAGGGAAGGAGAAAGGAAGGGAAAAGCAATGGTGAGAGGGGACATCCTTGCATTGTTTCTGACCATTAAATATGATGTTAGCTGTAGGATTTTTGTTGATGTTCTTTATCAAGTTGAGGAAGTTCCTCTCTATTCCTAGCTGGCTGAGAATTTTTGTTATGAGTAGGTATGAAATTTTGTCAAATGCTTTCTCTGTATCTATTGATATAATCATGTGATTTTTCTTTAGCCTGTTGATGTGATGAATGACATTATTGATTTCCAACTGTTGAACCAGTCTTGCATATCTGGAATAAATCCTACTTGATCATGTTGTATAATTATTTTTATATGTTTTTGAATTTAATTTGCTAATATTTTGTTGGGGATTTTTGTATCTATGTTCATGAAAGATGTTGCTATGTATTTTCGTTTGTTGCAATGTCTTTGTCTGGTTTAAGTATTAGGGTGATAATGGCCTCACAGGATGAGTTAAGAAGTATTCCCTCTCCTTCTGTGTTCTGAAAAAGATTATAGAGAATTGGTATAATTATTTATTAAGTGTGAGGTAGAATTCACCCATCTGGGCTTAGTGCTTACTGTTTTTGGTTTTTCATTGTTGGTTCCATATATTTAATACATATAGGCCTATTTAGATTGTCTGTTTCTTCTTGTGTCAGTTTTGGCAGGTGGTATTTTTTTTAAGGAATTGGTCCATTTCATCCAGGTTATCACAGTTGTAGGCATCAAGTTGTTCATAGTATTTCCTGATTATCCTTTTGATGTCTATGGGATCTGTAGTGATGTCCTTTCATTTCTGATATTAGTAATTTGTGTCTTCTCATTTTTTTCTTAGCCTGGCTAGTAGCTTATTGATTTTGTTGATATTTTTGAAAAAAAAAAAAAAAAGCTTCTGGATTCATTGATTTTCTGTGCTAATTTCCTGTTTTTAATTTCATTGATTTCTCTAAACTTTTTATTATTTAGTTTCTTTTCCTTGCTTTAAATAACTTTGCTTTTTTTCTTAAGGTGGAAGTTTAGGTGATTGATTTTAGATCATTCTTCTTTTCTAATATATGTGTTCAATCCTACAACTTTCTTCTAAGCACTATTTTTATAGCTTACAAATTTTGATAAGCTGTACTTTAATTTTGATTTTACCATTTTCTCAGCTTAATACAGTTTGCTTTCACCTGCCTCCTTTATGCTGTTATAGGCAAACATATTACGTATATATTACACTTCTTTATGTTACAGGCACAATGATACATTATATGCACACTATTTAATATAATTGCTTTTTATTATTCATTTTTTATTTTTTGATTTTTTAGATGGAGTCTCATGCTGTTGCCCAGGCTGGAGTGCAGTGGCACGATCTTGACACACTGCAACCCCCACTGCCTGGGTTCAAGTGATTCTCTTGTGTCAGCCTCCCAAGTAACTAAGATTACAGGCTCACACCACCATGCCTGGCTAATTTTTGAATTTTCAGTAGAGACGGGGTTTTACCATGTTGGCCAGGCTGGTCTCAAACTCCTGACCTAAAGCAATCCACCCACATTGGCCTCCCAAAGTGCTGGGATTACAGGCGTGAGCCACTGCACCCGGTCACAGTTGTTTTTTAAATAAGAGAAGAAAGGAGAAAAACACAGATTCCTGCCTTCCCGTAACCTCAGATCAATTCACTAGGATCATGTTACTCACATGGGTCATATGTCATGTTTGTTACATGTGATTCAAGGGCAGAAGGGTGGCCACCTTTGTATGAGTCTTTGAGTTCTACATATTTTTAGTCATCATCTCATTTGGCTCCTGTGCATACATGTGTTACAGAAATTGGTGTCTGTGTCAATCAAGTCTGGCAAGAGAGAGATTGCACACTCAATGGAGGTAATTCAAATGACTTTAACAAAGGGGATATTTCCAAAATAGGGAGAATGTGTCAGAGAACAAAAGGATAATGCCGTACTCTGTGACTAGAATATTATGGTGTCTTTACCTCCTCCAGTCCTGAAGAGGTAAATGTAAGAGAAGTTTATTTTGATGTCTGAAGTGACTCCATTGATTCTGCTTATTACATTGGTCCCTATATGCTACTTTTTGAGAATTTCAGGAGTCGAGAATTCAGAGGCCTGTACCAGGAGTCCACAGACCTGGGTCTTCATTTCATTCCAACTACTGATCTTCATCATGACCCCAGAAAGGCTGCTCACCTCTCTCCCTTGGCAAATCCAAGGCATCTTGAGAAGCTCCACACAAGAGCCGCAGGGTTGGCGACGCTTATACACACACACGTATATATTATGTAAATATTTTTAAATATACGCTTATATATATTATAAATATGTATTATTCAGGAGACTCAAGTCCATAGACTCAAATCTATACTCACTCCTCTCCCCAACACATACAAACACAACTGTGGGAGTTCAGAAAAAAAGAAAAATTCACTTTATTTGAGGAAAGTAGCCATTTTGGCAGGACTTGAAGATAGTTTCTGAGTGCACAGAGAAGGGAAATTTGCAGGCAAGGGGATGGGAGGTGATAAGTAGGGTGACCACACAACTCACTCTAAAACCTGAGAGTGAAAGGGGCCACTCTAGGTAATCACACTCAGATGCAGTCTGGACTGTCAGGAGCCTAAAGGGGCACATGTGTGTTCCCTGTAGTGGCAGCTTTGTTTGTGTGGTAGAGTGTGAGGGAAAACAGTATCCTCTCTGTTGAGAAATATTCTTGATCTCCATCTTAGAAGAGGCTGTGCTTCTTTCAGGAAAAATAAATAATCTTGTGGACACTGTGAAAAATATTCAGATTCGCATCTTTGCTATAGCTTCTAGAAATCTTGGAGCCAAAGGTGGGCCAACACACAGGAAATACACAGGAGTATCCAGATACGAGCTCCGTAGGCTTTGCATTCCACACCTAATTTCCCTCCTACCCTTCCCTTAGGTTTCCTACCCTCATTTTCTCTATGTACATCTTTTTTATCCCAATAATTTAAATTTTAATTTAACTCGTTGAACTATGTGCATGTTTATTGGCTGCCTTAAATTGTTTCATGAATAAGTCAGGCTATAAATAAGTACATAAATGAGGCAGACAGGCTAGTGGATAAATTATAAGACTAATAATGGATTTTGACCTCATTTTACAAGGTTGCCACAATACTACCTTGTGGATCTGTCTACAGTGAAGGACAGACAAAGAATTTTGACTTATTAAGTTCTATAATCAAGGAACTGTGCTTGCCGTTTTTCTCGTTATTCTGCTTAATCCCCACATTAACCCATGAGTTGGATATTCATTTCCCTAAGTTACAAATGAGAGCACCAAAGCAGTATATAATCTGGTTAAAAATAGCAGGCTTTGGAGTCAAAGAAACCTGGATTCAAAACCCAGCTCTTACACTCATTAGCTTGACCAGCCTAAGTTACACTCACTTCTGTGAGACTCAGTTTCAGTCTGCATAAAATGGGGATACTGTTCTACCTATTCTGAGGATTGTTCTGAGAGTTTAATTGCATGCTAAGTTTTTTCTCCCTTCCACAAGATCACATCACTAACTGATGTCAGGATGTGAGTCCACTCTGTGCCCCCACCCTCCCTTTCCATAATTGCACTAGATTCCAGAAATTACGCCACAGCAATTAGACCCAGGACCAGTGAATTGTAAGTGCCAGCCCTACTGCATAATTGATGAATTTACTGCAAAGTATTTATGGGGCACGTACTATGTGCTGAGCAACACTGGCTGACCTGACTGTCCTAACTCCCTCAGTGCCAGATGTTTTGCACATCCTCCCCAAAGAGGCATAGGGTGGGCAGTGACACTAACATAGGACTTTGCTTCAGCAAAGAAATGATCCCTCCTAATTCCTAGGGGAAGCTAGACTATTTTCCAATCCAGAACCTCAGAAATCATATCATAGGCCAGTGGATTGTCAGCTCATTTATTGCACCTGTGGTGGTTAATACTGTGTCAACTTGATTAGATTGAAGGATACAAAGTAGTGATCCTGGGTGTGTCTGTGAGGGTGTTGCCAAATGAGTTTAACATTCAAGTCAGTGGGCTGGGAAAGGCAGGCCCACCCTTAATCTGGTTGAGAACAATCTAATTAGCTGCCAGCGCGGCTAGAATATAAACAGGCAGAAAAATGTGAAAAGAGAGGCTGGCTTAGCCTTCCCACCTACATCTTTCTCCCCTGTTGGATGCTTCCTGCCCTCGAACATCAGACTCCAAGTTCTTCAGTTCGGGACTTGGACTGGCTCTCCGTGCTCCTCAGCCTGCAGATGGCCTATTGTGGGACCTTGTGATTGTGTGAGTTAATACTTAATAAGCTCATATATATAAATATATATATATTCCATATATATATATAAATATTCCATTAGGTCTGTCCTGCTAGAGGACCCTGACTAATACAACCTGCATTTGTACACTGAGTAGCAAGCAGGCCCGTTGGGAGCAGGTGTAAGGGATGTGCCCTAAATCCAGATGCCTCCTGGACTACTTCCCACTTCACAGCTGCAGGAATAGATGTTTTTCCAGGGAGAGTTTATGGAGGAGCAAAGATCTGAGGACTCCCAAGGGTATTCCTCACTTCTTCTGGGCTACTTCGTTCTGATCATTAACTCCTCCAGGTCATGGCATCCCGCTCACTCCATGCTTCCTGCTCGTTACCTCCCTTCTGGGAGGTGTGTGTGTTTCTACCTCAGAGGCAGCTGGAATAGTCACTTACAGCCTCATTTGGTGTGGTTAATTGGTGAAAATGATGATGCCTCTCATTAGTGAGCACTCGGCAGCCCTGGAGTATCAGAGGAGAGGGGCAGGAAAGTCTGAGGCTGAAGCAGGGGCACCTGGCACTGGGTCATGTCTACAGTTGACTTGTTGCTAGAAGTAGGAGAGGATCCTTCATCTCTGCAGTCTCCCAGTTACTGGGGAATGGCTGTTACCAACTAGCAAGAGAGTGAAGATTGGAGCATGGAGTTTAGTTAGGAAATCCATTGGAATAGTTCTCACACATGCCAGCCACTCAGGAGTCTCTCTGTGTATCTTCCACTCCCTACTCTACCTGTGCACCACCTGCACTCAGAAACCCCTTTCTGGGAAAAGCCTCGGTGCTCTGAGTAGAATGCAAAGGGGAAGATTCAGAGACCGTAATCCCCTCAACTGCAGAAGGGCTGGAGTACACAGAGCTCAGCTGAGGATTCAACAAGGTGGGAAGGAATGGCCTGTGTGTGTGTATGTGTGTGGATGTGTGCACATCCCTGGTGGTGAGCAGCCACTCATGCCATGCCTGGACCTTGCAGAGCTCAGGCTAGGTCAGAAATGGTCAGCAAACAAGATGAATGCACAGAACAGGCACAGGTGTAGCTCCAAAGTGTGCATTTAGCCAATTGCTTTGTGAGGATCTGTGAGCACAGAGAGAGAAAAAAGTCATTCCTTGATCAAGGGATCCCTCAGTTCAAGTACAGGAGATGGACCTGTCAACTATCACCACTCATGCCGTGCAGGAAGTTCCAGGTAATGAAGGCAGCATGGAGAAGGGAATCATTACATAGAGGGTGGGAGAAGTCCAGGAAGAACAGAGGGAAGGGGATGCTCCATGTGAGTTCCTGGGGGAGGAGAGGAGAAAAGGGCAGCCTGGACACAGATGAGGGGCCTGATTTGGGGGCAGGAGCCTCTCATTACAGCTGGGGTTCAGAGTGGTCCAAGATAAAACTGGAAACATCCCCAAGTATGAAGAGGCCAAATGACTCATTTAAAATATTTTCGACTTTCGTTTTTCAGCCACCAGGTTCACCTGAAGTGGCCTCAGCCCTGAAAGCAGGGATTTGCTCTCTAGCCTGAGTCATCCTTCAGCTGCTTCCAGATCACTGTGGGCTCAACCTCAAAGGAAGATGCTCATGGCTGTTGCCACCAAGACCAGGAGGGAAGCACGTGTCCCAAAGTCCCTAAGTGGTTGGCAAGCTTGCAGGTGGCAGGGCAGCCTTCCCCATGGGAAAAGAGCCCCCCAGGGCAGCATCTGTAGCTCCAGGGCTGCTGACCAAGGGCTGGAGATCACTGCAGTGTCCTGAAATGGACATTGAGGAAACCCTCTACCCCGTTGTCCCTGGGGAGAGGGGCTGCCGGAATGCTGTGGCATGGGTGGGTGGGGGAGAGGCTTCTCAGCAAAGCTAATGAAATTTCAGAGGAAATTTCCCCCCACGACTGTATTTTGTTCCAGAGCCATTAGGATGACACTGCCATTCTTTCTATGCCAGCGGCACCTCTGCCTCATTTGCATGTCCTGCGAGCTCCTCCACTCTGGTGCTGAGAAATTGCTCTGTCAGTAAAAGACGCTTTGAAAGGAATCAGCATAAAGCCCATTTGCCAAAGCCAGACAAGGAACCGTCTGGTTCCTCTTCTCCACTCATCAGGGCCCTCCCCAGGCAGGGAGCTCTTTGAGAAGTCGAAATGCTCACCACTCACACCAGTTAACCCCGGACTGATGTAAGATAGGGTCACTTTTAAATACATCAAACACAATCAAAGCACAGAGATCCAAAAAGGCCCACAGCTGGGAGCTGTGTACCTAGGGAGGCCCCTGTAAGGTCAGACTTAGAAGAAGGAGCTCAGGCTTGGTGTCAATTGTCAGAAACAAAATGAGTTCAAGCCCTACCTCAGCAACTCACTGGAGGTGTGAAATTCCCTGATTCTTCCTTTCCTCATCTATAAAGTAAGAGTGGCCATTTCTGTCCCCTTTGCATTGCAGAATTACTCTAAGTATCAATTGAGAGAATGTAGAGCTGAGTAAACTGCAAATTCTGAGACAAATACTGAGTATCAAATGAGTTTGAATCCTAGGTGTACCACTGGAGGGGTGTGTAATCTTAAACGATTGCTTTATTTCTCTGTGCCTTGGTTTTAATGCAAATAAACATTACTAGTATAAATATTTGATAAGGATAACTGCATAATATATGTGGTACCTGATTCATGCTCAGTGATTTGTACATATTTGCTGTTGTCACTGTTGTTGTCATGGTCCTGAAGACAGAAATTCCTGCCAGCCCCTCCCTCTGGTAGCCTATGGTCCCCAAGTCATCATGGGTGCAGGATCCTAGAACTTCCTTCCTGGTATATTGATGGCGTCACACGATGCTGGAATTGGAAGGGACAGCAGTAAGCTACCACCTGCTCTGTGCCAGGTTGTGTGCTAATCCTCTCAGCAACATTTTGAGATCGGGTGTTATCAACTCTGTTATAAATGAAGAAACTCTCTCAAGAGGATCAACAAAAGACACAATGACCTAGTGCAGAGACACAGAGATAAGAACTGCAGAAAGTAGCTTCCATCTCCAGGGCAGAGAATAGCATAGAGAGAAGTTGGGGTGACTAGAACCTAGAAGGGTGAAGGAGGCACGTCGCAGAGCTGGCTGGGCTCTGCCTTCTGAGGCGGGGGCTGTGCCGCACCTCTGGGGCTCAGAGGAGGGACCGTGAGGGTTGAAACCCACCTCTGGGGAGGGTATGCTCGTCCCTCTGAGGAAGGGTGAAGAGACTGGCCCTGGGAGAGCTGGTAGGAGCAGGAGACCAGGACCCGTGGCTACTGCAGGCAGCCACTGCTGAGGGACCACCTGCAACTCCTGGAGGGAAGAATTACCTCTCGGCAGAGCTGGCAGGGTGGCAGCTGAAAAGGAAGGACCAAAAGCAAGCTAGCAAAGGAGGAAGGTTATTGGCAGAGCTCTATCCCCAGCATGACATCACAAAGCAGCCTGGAGCAAGGTTGGTTTAAAGCTGCCAGTTGATAGCTTAGCAACTGCAGGCTCACCCTTTCGGCTGCATAGCGGCCAGGCAAATCAAATGACCACTAGGAAGTTCAGTGAGCAACAGTAACACCCCGAGGCATTCTCCAAGCAAGATGCAATATCCCTTCATAAAATGAAGATGCACTGATTCTCACCTCAAAATGGGACTTAAAAGGCAAAATAATCATCGTATTCATATTTGATGACAGCTAAGGTATCCATCTCTGAGTGATGTTAGTTATTCCCAAATTTAGTCAAAATAACCTGAATATCATTTAATCTATAGACTAAATTATGAAAAAAATAAAAACTTCTAACCCAAATGCTTATTTAAAATAATTAGGGAAGAAACAGGAGAGGATGAGAAATTTGTAAATAAATACATTGTGTACACACAAACACACACACCACTCAAATAAGGTGTATGTTGCTTCCAAAATGCAAAAATATTACCAAGAGCAGTCTGCCATGTGTACTGGTCTCTTTATGGTTTTTTGTTCGTTTGTTTTGAGATGAAGTCTCGCTCTGTCGCCCAGGCTGGAGTACAGTGGCGCGATCTTGGCTCACTGTAACCTCCTTGAACTCCCAGGTTCAAATAATTCTCCTGCCTCAGCCTTCTGAGTAGCTGGGATTATAGGCACGCCACCATGCCCTGCTAATTTTTGTATTTTTAATGGAAATGGAGTTTCACCATTTTAGCCAGGCTGGTCTTGAACTCCTGGCCTCCAGTGATCCACCTGCCTTGGCCTCCCAAAGTGCTGGGATTACAGGCGTGAGCCACTGCACCCAGTGTGCCCATTTATGTATTTTTTATTATTATTATTATTATTATTTTAGTAGTAGGTCATGCAAAGTGATCTAACTTGACTCACCTTGGAGAGGAGGCGACAATGTACTTCAGCACTATAGACGCTCAGGAAGTACATGCAGTGTCAGGCCCATGATTTTTTTAAGCCTTCTTATTTTGAGATAATTTTAGACTTTCATAAGAGTTGTGAAAACAGTAGACAGAATTCCCATGCATTTATCACCCAGCTTCTTCTTATGTCATCAGTTTACATAACAATAGGAGAAATATCAAACCTAGAAAACTAACCTTTACCTAATACTGTTGTTTAAACTAAAGAACATATTTAGATTTTATCAGCTTTTCAGTTTTCACTGTTGTCAGTTTTTTCCATTTCAGGATCCAAGATCACACATTTCACAGTTGTTATGTCTCTAAGTGTCCTCCAATCTGTGATGTTTTCTCAATCTCCCTTTATTTCATAACCTTGACACTTTTGAAGAGTACTGGTTAGTTATTTTACAGACATCCCTCAGTTTGAGTTTGTCTGAAGTTTTCTTGTGATTAAATAATGTGGTGTGCAGTTTTTCTTAGTGCAATGGTATCAGGGATACCTAAAGTCAGTATGTCCTTACTAATGATGTCGACCTTGATTGCTTGGTTAAGACAATGTCTGGTAGGGTTCCATGCTGTAAAGGTGTTATTTTTTTCTTTTTAAGTTGCTAAATGTTCTGGGGGAGATAGCTTCAAACCATGTAAACACCAGTTGTATCTTAGACTTTTGCCCACTAAATTTGGCATTCATTGGTGGATCTTGCCTGCAGCAATTATTTTTCATCCGTCCCTCCTCTTGTAGCTGAAGATGGCACTGATAGAAGATGCGGAGCTCGGAACTGTTTTCTCCCCTTCCTCTCAGGGTAGAGGATTTCTCTCTCTCTCTCTCTCTCTCTCGCCCTTGCTCACTCTCGCTCTCGCTCTGTCTCTCTCAACAATGAGTCTTTACCAGTACCTTGAGGGTGACAAGATTGGAGAGAGGGGTCTGCGCAGGGGGTCCAGGCTTCCAAACTCCCCACAGCCAAATTGACACCTCTTCCACACCTGCACCACTGCAGGAGGCTCTCTCTGTGCCTCCACCAACTCCTGTCTTTCTCCCGAAAGGCGAGATCCATGAGAAAGAGCCTGCGGTTGTGTGGGTTCCCAGGGCCTTGAGGCTCCTGTGCTAGCTCACACTCAGCCTTTACAGGTTTATTAAAACCATCGCTGATTTCTAACGCTTTCCTCTTGGCTGCCACCCCTTCCTCCCAGGTTGCACCTTCCTGTTCACCTCTTTTTGGGACCAATGGAATTCTCCTCCTTTGCATTTCAGATGAGTTTGTTGCCTCACACCCTCAGCTTTCTGATGGATTTAACACAAGTTTTGGTTCCACATACAGGCTTTCCAGCTTTCCCTTAAGGCTAGGGTGGGAGAGAGACTCCTTCCACGTCTGCATCTTGGCTCTCCAATGGCACATGAATTCATTTCACATGGCTGCCATAAAAATTAGCACACACTGGATGTATTAAAACAATGAAAATTCATTCTTTCACAGTTCCGGACGCCAGAAACCCCAGATCAAGGTGTCAGCAGGCCAAGGCCAGTGCTCCCTCTGCAGGCTCTAGGGGAGAAGGTTTCCTTGCTTCCGACAGCTGGTGGCTCCAAGGGTCTCTTGAAGTGTGGCTGCATCATTCCAGTCTCTGCATCTGTGTTCACGTGGACATCTCATCTGAGTCTTAAATCATCCTCTGCCTTTCTCTTATAAGAGCACTTTTCAATGGATTTAGGTTTCACTTGGATAATCCAGGATGATCTCATCTCAATTTTTTAAGTTTAGTTACGTCTGCCATGACTCTTTCACTAAACAGAACAAGGTCATGTTCACAGGTTCCAGGGTTTTGAAGTGGACAAGTCCTTTGGGGGACTTGTAGCCCCCACATCTGAGAACAGGATGGGCCTTTGTGTTGGTAACTTCTGTCCCTCAGTGGATATCAGGTGGGAGCACAGCAAGTACTGAACTCCAGGATCTCAAAGGGTTTGCTTCCTCCTCAACAGCCCGCGCACAGTAGAGGTCTACACCTCCGTCTCAGCCTTTCCTGTGCAGGTCTCCCTGTCTGCCCATTCCTATCCTGGGCAGTCACAGGCCCTGAGGCAAGACACATTCCTGACCTGTGTTCTCACTGCTGGTTTTTTTTGAAACTTCTCCTAGATGTCTCCCTGTCTCAGCCTTTCTAGTTATTCCACTATCTGCTCAAACTTTACCTCCTTGGAGGGCCTCCCTGAATACACTGTGTACAACGGCACCTCTGTCCTCACCACTCGCTCTGCCCCCGACTCCTGCTTTGTCTTTGTAGCACTTGTCATTATCTGTCACTGTATTCTCTGTGTTTGATGTTTATTGGTTGATTGTCTCTTCTCCAACAGAATGTAAATTCTAAGTGGGTAGGGAATTTGTTTTGTGCATGGCTTTCTATTATATTCAGTACTTAATGAAGTGCCCAGGACATACTTGGTGCTCAAAAAATATTCATTGAATCAGCTAATCAATTGATCCGTGCCATAGCCAAGTGCATGCCATCCTTCAGAGTGGACACACTGGAAGGTATATGGTCATTTCAATGATGTGAAGATGATGTTAAGATATTTTCATACTATTTCCCATTTATGGTGCATCTGCTACGGGCAAGAAATACGCACACAAGCTCATACACGCACACAATTCTGTTTTCATCAAGTGACATTGCAAGGAAAGTCGTTTCATTCTGATTTTGAGGTTAAAAAGCCAAAACTTTAAAAAGTTAAGTAACTCATCCTAAGCCAAGTTTTCCTTGGAATGGGGAAATTTATCCTCAGCCTTACTTACATGATGTTATTACCTAGTTTCGATATCAGAGTTATGCTGACCTCATAAGTTAGGAAGGGTACCTTTTCCTTTATTTTTATGTAATTTTTGCAGGATTGGTATTTTATTTTTTAAATGCCTGATAGATTTTACTAGTGAAGCCCTCTGAGCCTGGGGCTTTCTTTTGGGAAGATTTTTAATTAGGAATTTAATTTGTTTAACTAACATAAATCTAGTCAAATTCCCTATTACTCTTCTCTATGTGTTTTAGTAAATACTGTTTTTAAAAGTGTCCCTTCCTCTATGTTGCCAAAAAAAAAAAAATCTGGCATACATTTGTTCATAACATCCTCCTGTTATTCATTTAACATCTGTAGGGTCTGTAGTCGTAGCTCCCTTTTTCAATGACTATATAAATAATCTGTCCCTTCCCTTTTTCTTGATTATATCAGACAGAAAGTTTATCAATTTTATTGAATCTTTTCAAAAGAGTAAGTTTTTAAAAATTTTTCTCTAACATTTGTTTGATATCTGTTTCATTGATTTTGGCTTCTCTCTTTTTTTTTTCTACTCTTATTAATGTGGATTTTTTCTTTTTAACCTAATTAGGTGAAAACTTAGATTGCTGATTTTAAATGTGTCCTATTTTTACTGTAAACTTTTAAAGTTATGTATTTTAAAGTATTGTTTTAGCTATCTTCCACAAATGTGGATATACGTGGTTTATAATTTAGTTCAAGTGTGTTCTCATTTTCATTATAATTTATTTTCTGACTAGTGAGTTCTTTAGAAATGTCTGACTTAAATTTTGAATATTTGAGAAATACCTGGATATTCGTTGTGGTCCTTGAATAGCCTTTCTGTCATGCAAACCCCATGAAATTTATTGACTTTGTCACTCAACATATGGTCAATATTGTCACCACATTGTGACCATGTACTCTCAATTAAAATGTGCATTTTGTGGCTACTGAGTGTCATGTTTTCTAAGTTTTAACTACTCAACGTGATTTAATAATGCTGTTCAGAATGTATACATCGCTACTCATTTTTAGGACAATAGTTCCGTTAATTACTGAGAATGAAAATTAAAATCTCAAGCTGTAATTGTAAATTTTTCTGTCTGCCTTTTCTTGTGTCAGATTTTCTTCACCTACTTTGAAACTTTGTCAGTTGAACATACATTTAGAATTTTTTTGTTTTCATGAGTTAACCTTTTATCTTTATGAGAGACCTAATCTCTATCTCTACATAATACATTGCCCGAAAGGAATACTTTTACAGATATTAATATAGTTTTTCCAGAATTTTTACAACTAGTGCTTGTATGGTATAGCTTTTCTTTTTTCTTTTACTTTTAGCATATTAGTATTTATATTTAAAATCCATCTTTTTAAATCAATATCTACTCAGGCTTGACTCTTTAACCCAGTATAACAAAACATTTTTAATTGGAGTGTTTAGTCCATTTATATCTAATACAAATATTGATATTGGTCCTTGCAAAATCCTTCTAACTTGACATTGTCCTGAAATATCTAGGCAATCTCACTGACATGTAACATATGGGGTTGGTTGATTAACCAACCCATTTTCAAAGCCCATACTCTAACCCACATCTTTATTACTAGCTTAAACCATAGAGACTAATGAGTCAGATACTGCCTTTTCCAGCTTTTCTTGTACTCAGGAGTACTCAGGAATACTTTTGACCCAACTGTGTATAATAAGAGGTTAAAAAAAATCATTTGAGTTTCTGGGGCAAGCTATATTTTTGGTAGGAGTAAGAAACTGAACATAGGCTGGGTGCAGTGGCTCACGCCTGTAATCCCAAAACCTTGGGAGGCTGAGGAGGGCAGATCACAAAATCAGGCATTCAAGACCACCCTTGATAACACAGTGAAACCCCATCTCTACTGAAAATACAAAAAATTAGCCAGGCGTGGTCGTGGGCGCCTATAATCCCAGCTACATGGGAGGCTGAGGCAGGAGAATCTCATGAACCTGGGAGGTGGAGGTTGCAGTGAGTCTAGATCACACCACTGCACTCCAGCCTGGGCAACAGAGCAAGATTCCATCTCAAAAAAAAAGAAAGAAAGAAAGAAAAAGAAAAGAAACTAAATATAAAGCATTATTCCTCCACCTCCTTTTTCTGCATTAATCATGGACTTAGTGATGTGTACTGTGGCAACCATGTATGACCAAGAGAGAAGGGACAAGAGACTTTTAGGTAGCTGCTCCTAAATCATTGATTCAGCAGCTACCTATTTCCATACTTCTTATTCTGGAGAAAGATAAACCTATAAGCCACTGAAAGGATTCTTGACTGATTCACCTGCACCCCCTCAAAACTTGTTTATTTATTACTCATCATTGCCACCAGTGAGTAAGAGCGGTGTGGATGAAACACTGAGAGGTCCCCTCCTACCTGCCACCGAGTGTCAGCCACCATACAGCAATAAGAACCACTCCCCTCAAGTCCTCAGTTCTGTTTCTGAGCCTAACCAGGGTACTTCTTCACTTATGGTAGGGGTTGAGGTGGGAGAAAGGGTCTCCCTCTATCATATAAAGGGAGCAGCTCTCACTTCCAATCTTCCAAAGTGTGAAGATTGACTCTGAGGCAAGAAACATAATGTTGGCACTGTTCATGTCACATTATGTGTAAATTACAATGTCTCAGCTCTTCCTTCGAGCCTTCTCAGCTTCCATCAGAACAGCACCAGGACCTCTCAGTTGTGCACATTGCCTGCAGCCCTCTTGTGACACAGTTCAGGAGTTAATTTCCCCTCATATTTCTCTGACTCCAGTGTACGCTGCAGCATGCATGCTTTTGCAGAGGGGCACCACCGACCTTCCTGTATTGAGCTCATCTGAGTCCCTGCACTAGTCCAGGACCTTCATGTGATGATGTGAGTTCCCCAAGCTTGGAGCTGCTTCTTAGACCTTGAAGATTCTCCATTAATATTGGTTAGCTTAAAGAAGTTTGAAATGAAGACTCATAGAAGTCATTCGCTAAAAGACTCTTTATGTTGATGAAAGATTCTGGGAACTTCTGCCCAGCCTGATTCAGGAGTGCCTCAAAGACCCAGAGCAACATGGAAGTCCAGGTCATGAAGGCAGAGGCTTCCAGGGCCGATCTCTGTTTCAGAAGATTCAGAAACCCAGAAGTGTCTACTTATGATGGGAGAGATCTCCAGGATGCTAATTAGCTGTTGACAGGACCCCACCCCAGCTGGAAATCAGGAGGAGCTGCCAGACTTGTAGTGCCATTAGGGCAAAGTGTTGGCAGGCTGCTGTTTATCTATTCCTTCCAGAAGTGGGCCATGGAGGGTATACGACCCTCTACTCCCAGCTCTTGTCCCGTCTCTGGCCTGTAGAACTGCTAGAGTCTTTCTTCACTGAGGGCTCAGAGCAGCTGGGGAGACTCAGTCCTCCTAACTTCAGCTGTTTTTTTCTGTTTTTGTTTTCTGTGCTTATTTGGTTTCAACATGTAGCCAACATTTAGCCAGTCCTAGCATCTCCCAACCATCAGACACTGTAGTTAGACTCCTCCTAATTCTTTCCTGGCAGGTTGCAGCACAGTGTCCCTGCATACACTGGTCCTCATCTTGCCCATGAGTGATACTCTGATCATTTAAACATCTTCCTGAATTTTTCTCCCATGCTTCAGCCTTAGCTGTGCAGGGCTGAGCCATCTTTTCAAATTCTGCTGTCTCACTGACTTTTGGGGGTGATTCTGTTTCCTTTCCCAAGTGCCTGTGCACATAGACCTTGCCATACCTTACCCCTGAGCAAATTGTTGCATGAAAGCTCCGGGTCCAGATGTCTACTCATTATCATCAGTGGAGCAGAAAAGTCACGTGCTCTCAGTCCCAATGTGTGGAATGCAGGAGAGACGAGGAACCAGATAAGGCTGCCTCTGTCCAGGTCAGGACCCTTTATTATGACATTCTCATTATTTCTCCTTCCTGCTTCAATCTGCCTCAATAAAGCAGCACTATATATACATCTATATAGTCTTGGAAAACCCCAGCAAAACCAAAGACCCATGAAAGGCATCTGGAGATGAAAAGATAAGGAGAGAAGAGACTCCTGAGGACTTGCCTTCCAGATCCTATGTTTAGGTTTCTACAAGAATTTCAAAAAAACTGCCATCAAGCTGTGTGTAATCCACAGAGTATAAATGTGGGGTCATAAAGGTTGAACACAAAGGCATGCTTTTCAAGGCCCAAGGCACTGGTGATACTAATAGGATATTTACCATTTCAGAGAATCAGTGTGTCTCGGCTTCCAAAGGGTCAACTTAGCTTGGCAGTGCAAGAAATGTCACTGTGAGCAAACATATAGCAGAAAACTCAAGTGAACATAATTATTACAGTTATAAAAATTTAGGTCAGCATTTCATATCAATATAGATCCTAGGCTGTAGGCAAAAATGAACCCTGAACACATGCAAAGAGAGCAATATAACAAAAGGAAGCAAATTTCCAGCCCTTTCCCTCTCTGTCTCGTTCTTTCTCTCTCTACGTGTATATATATATACATATATATATACACACACACACCCCCCTATATAATATAGTAGATACATATAAAATAGTATATATATACACACATATATAATATAGTAGATATATATAAAATATTATACATATACACACACATATATAGTAGGTATATATAAAGTATTATACACACACACACACACACACACACACACATATATATATAGCTATCCACTTAATGCCAGAGACAGTCCTCTAAGACAAGTACACCCATAAACTATTGGTGAGAGTATCGTAAATTTTTATAAACTTTCTGAAAACAACTAGGGGTTTATATCAAGAACCATAAAAACATTTATATTTTTACCCATAATTATCATATTATTGCACTCAGAAATTATTAGAGATGTTTCAGAATATATTTAAAGTGGGGTTAAATAAAATTAAATAGCATAAAGAAGAGGCTAAAGGGAAATGTTTACATAAATTACAGTGAAACCACAAACTATTTGAAATAGTAATTTCTGCAAATGTTTAATAACATAGAAAAAATAACTGTAATTAATATTAGGTCCAATGAACAGGGTACAAAACTGTAGATACAGAGTGATCTCAACTGCTAAATGCATGTTTGTTTTTGTTTGTTAGTATGTTTTTCTTGAGACAGGGTCTTACCCTGTTGCCCAGGCTGGAGTGCAGTGGTGCAATCATGGCTCACCACAGCCTTGACCTCCCTGGGCTCAAGGGTTTCTCCCATCTCAGCTTCTCGAGTAGCTGGGACCACAGGTGCACACCACCATGCCCAAATAATTTTTCAAATTATCTGTAGAGATAGGGTCTCCCTATGTTGCCCAGGCTGATCTTAAAACTCCTGGACTCAAGCAATTCTCTTGCCTTCACCTCCCAAAGTGCTGGGATTACTGGCATGAGCCACCATGCCCAGCCTGAAGTATGTATTTTTTTGTTTGTTTGTTTGTTTGTTTTTTGGAGACAGAGTCTTGCTCTGTTGCCCAGGCTGGAGTGCAGTGGCACGATCTTGGCTCACTGCAACCTCCACCTCCTGGGTTCAAGCAATTCTCTGCCTCAGCCTCCCAAGTATCTGGGACTACGGGCACATGCCGCCACAAGCTAATTGTTTGTATTTTAGTTGAGATGGAGTTTCACCGTGTTGCCCAGGCTGGTCTCCTGAGCTCTGGCAATCTGCCCACCTTGGCCTCCCAAATTGCTAGGAGGACAGGCGTGAGCCACCTCGCCCGGCCAGTACATGTTCTTTATGATAAAAACTTGATGCACATGCACCCAGCCACTAAGCATTATCCTCTCTTGGCAAGATTATGCGGGGTTTATTTTCTTCATAATCCTTTAGGAATTATTGGATTTTCTAAAGTATGTGTGCGTTATTAAAATAGTAAGAGGACACTCACCATTATACTGGCAGTGTTCCCAGCTGCATCTTTCAGAGAGATGGGGACAGTCTTCACGTAACCGTTGCATGTATTGACAAATCATCGACAGAGTCAAGGAGCATGGCACCAAGGCTGGCTGTGTGGAGGCGTTTCTATGAAGGGTGACTAAGCTCTGGCCCTAAGACATCGCTTTGCCTGTTTGGAACACTTGTGACTGTCATGTGGCTGGCTTTAGTAGAAGGAAGCCAGGTCTCTGCAGTTTAATCTTAATCTGATGATATCGGAAACTCACGACCAACGAATGCCCGGGTCTTCCTGTCTTCAGGTGGAGAGCTCAGTCTCTGACCCCTCAGACCCACCCCATGCAGTCTGCTCCTGCCACCCTCATCTCCCACATCCCCTCCTCCTCCAATTCACTCTCATGCTTTATCTCCTTGACAAGGCTTTCATATCCCAAGGGAAGTAAAAAGAAAATTAGCTTTAGTTTAAATTACCTAGAGAACTTCTGACAAGGACTATTTCCGAGAATGAGTCATATACGCCCTCCCTCTCCCACAAGCTTGCCCCTCTATTGTCTGTTTATTCAATAAATTTATATAAACCTTTTGCTGGTCATAGGATATATATGTGTATATTTGTATACATATATGTACTTACATAAATACAAGCATATTACTGCAAATAAACATGTTAATCAATAAATGTATGCACATACATCTTACATGTGCAAGCATATACCCATAAACACATACACTTAAAACTGAAGATGTACCTACTCATTGGCACATCCAGCACATCCAATGCCCCCTGCATGACAATTTCTACCCTGAGTATATATTTGGAGAAGCTGTAATTCATAAGGTGAAAGCCAGTATAGTATTCTGATTAAGAGTTTAGGCTCTAGAATAAGACTATAATGGCTCAAATTTCGACTCTGCCATTTGTTACCTGGAAAATAGTATGTAAACTTTCTGTACTTTTAATATGAGGCTCATTATACTATTATACCATAGGCTCGTTATAAGGCACAACCAAATTAACATATAAAAATCCCTTAGCAGGCTGTGCCACATAGTAAGTGCTCAACAAATGTTTCCCATATATAGAAACCTTCTGAATGGAGCTTAACATATAACCCATGATGACATGCTTATGGCTCTATTAATGAGTCAGTTTACCCTATCTCCTATGCAAGGCCATACATGGTATAATATGAATCCACAAGTCTCCAAAGTGAGGTATGCAGTGGAGAGATGTTCTGCTGTCTGACAGCAGGTCCATGGCCCAGCTGAACTCCCCCTCACATGAAGTACAGTCCCTATGAGGTTAAATAAGTGCTAAGAGTTCCAGTGGATGGAAGAGTGACCTTTCTCTAAAGAGCAACTCAGTCATTTTCAATTTTTTAGAGAAGAAAAGTTTTGCTTAGTAAGAGGCCCTCGATGCTGGGAGTCAGATATTCAATAATAAGCCAACAATTCTGGAAGCAAATAATCCCATTGAGCAGACCAAACAGATCAGGGATGTCATATTAATTTTATACTAGAAATCAAATTTATTTATTCTTATTCTAAGAAGAAGGTCAACAACCTCATTTTTAGCAATTCACTTTCATTCAAGAGACATAAGTCTGTAGCCACAGCCATGAAGCCTGGGGAAGAGACCCATAGAGATATAGTGAAGAAAACAATCCCCAGAACATGTTGTATTTCAATTTAGTTCTGTAATATCTTTTAATCATTCAACAAATAAGCATTTTTCAGTGCTCTAGTAGATTTAGACATTTCCGAGGCTAAGGGATGTCTTGCTCCATTAATGAAAAAAAGACAAATATATATATAATTCTCATGCTTTTTATATATCTGTTGGCAGTGGTCTCAAAGGACAATGAACATGTGGAATTATCTATCCCATTAATATGACTTGGAGGATTTTAGATTAGGTCAAACGTCATCTAGAGCTTTGAGGAATTAGTCCTGTTTCTCATATTCATAAAAAATGAACCAAGCCCAATACATTCACCTGCAGAGGGTACTAAGGAGGCCTGGATGGAACAGTGAGACCTGCTGCCTCCTTCAGCTGGGTGCAGTTCCAGTGGCCTCCCACTGAGGTTTATACTTGTAAAGAAATAATGCCAGCCAGGCACGGTGGCTCAAGCCTATAATCCCAGCACTTCGGGAGGCCGAGGCAGGCAGATGACTTGAGGCCTAGAGTTCGAGACCAGCCTGGCCAACATGGTGAAACCCCATCTCTACTAAAAATACAAAAATTATCCAGGCATGGTGGCATACACTTGTAAGCCCAGCTATTCAGGAGGTGGGAGGATTGCTTGAACCCAGGAGGTGGATGTTGCCGTAAACAAATTGTGCTACTGCACTCCAGCCTGGGTGACAGAAAGAGCAAGACTCTTTCTCTCAAAAAAAAAAAAAAAAAAAAAAAGTAGCAGGAGGTGGGGGAAAGACATAATGCTTACAGGGAATACATATACATATATATAGGAATCACATTAGATTTATGCTTAGAAACAAGGGTTTCTTTAGGGTCCAGAGTATACATTTTTAGACAATCCCGGTCTTCCCTCAATTAATATATTACTTCAGTAATAGTATAAGAGCCATATGACAATATTCTTCTCTCTAACCTTTAAAGTGAGTTGACAATGTTTTATATTTAACCACATATTTACAGTTCCCTGTAATCTTCAGTCCCTTGTGTTGATCCAGATTTCCAGCTGTTATCATTTTACTTCTGTCAGAAGAATTTATTTTAATATTTCTTGCAATGAAGTTCTACTAGTATTGAATTCTTTTAGCTCTTGTATATCAGGAAATATCTTTGTTTTTGAAAGCTGGTTTTCAAGGGTGTGGAATTCTTAGTTGACAGATTATTTTCCTTCAGTAGTTTAAAAATGTTTTTGCATGGGCTTGAGGTGAAGGAAGGAGGGATGACCAGGTGGAGCACAAGAGGCATGGGCTTGAGGTGAAGGAAGGAGGGATGACCAGGCCAAGCACAGGAGATTTGGGGGCAGTGAGATTATTCTGTATGACCCTTTGACCCTTGAGCAATGTGGATTTGACCTGTGTGTGGATCCCCTTATACATGGATTTTTTAAAAATAAATATAGTGGGCCTCTATATTTGTGGGCTCCACATCCACAACCAGATGCTGATTGAATTTACAGTGTTCTCAGGGAGAAACACCTGCCTATAAGAAAGGCCGGCTTTCTAGACCCCTCGGTTCCCCGGGGCCAACTGCAGGCTTGAGTATGCATGGATTTGGGTCTCAGTGGGAGGTCCTGGAACCAATCCTCACAGGTACCAAGACCATGTAATAGCAGATACATGTCATTAGATATTTGTCAAAACCCACAGAAGGCATAACGCAAAGTGACCCCTAGTGTAAACCATGGGCTTTAGTTAATAACGTGTCGCTCACCATTGGCTCATTGCTGGTAACAAATGTACCACATTAATACAAGATAGTCAGGGAAGGTTGAACCATCTTGCATAGTGAGGGAGGTATATGGAAACCCTAAACTTCCCACTCAATTTTTCTGTATGCCTAGAACTGATCTAATAAATAAAAGCTATTAACTTCTGAAAGGGTTTGCACCTTGCCATGATTCCAGAGGGAGTGTTCAGTAGAAGAGCGTTTCCCCTTCTTGCTGTCCAGCCTGATGAGTTATTTATTGCTAATTCAAAGCTATTGTCAGGACTAATGATCTCTCAAGTTTTCCTCAGGAACTCTCGTGCCTAATATACTTTGGGCTCCTTATGTTCTTGATCTGATCCTGCTTGTGTAGGGTTGATTCTAAGCAAGCTCTTTTTTAATCTGTTGCTTGCTTAGTCGTGGGTGAGGAGCACAGGTGCTGCATGTGGAAATGCCCAAAGCTGCTCCCTCCACTTGGTTGTGAGCTCCCCACAGATGGCTATCCTTATGGAGCCCAGTTGTCCTTGGTTCTAATTAGCAAATCTGGAGACCTAGTTGATGCTCAGTGACAGCAGTGATGTGCTCATCAGTGGATGCGCTTAGTAACGCTCACTCCTCCAGTTATTTCTGATTCTATTTATCAATCATATTATAATCAGTTATTATCTGTTTTGTTTTCATTTCTTTAAGATGCTGTTAAACATTTGGGTGTGTGGTACATACACATATTAAATATGCTAATTAAATATCATTAGTAATTTATGCAAAGCCCTAGGCTCAATTTCTCTAAATGTTGTGGCATCTGATGTAGGTGGATAGAAATACATAAGGTGATCCAATCTTCCACTTATTGCTTTTCCCAGAACTCTTCTTAATGGCATCAGACAAGACACTGATTTGCAGAAATTGCCAAAGTTCTTTGTGAAGCAAGGATAATGCATTTTATAAACAGTTACAGTAATTTTAACTAGAATTGTGAAAACTATTTTACATCAAGTTAAACAAACTTAGAGAAAGGATCCCAGAGTGAATGCAATCTGAAAAGTAAATTAGGGGCAAACTAGCTGCTGGCAGAGGTCACTGGAGAAAAGTGACAATCAGAATGTCCTTCCTGGGCCATTCCCTTTGCCTAAATGAGAGGCCATCTCCAGTTTGATGGGCTTCTCTATCAGAAATCAGAGCTGTGACTACAGCTACATTTCAAAGCTGGAGGAAAATTAAGGGCATGGAATTCATACAGAACATGATCAGATCACCTTCTCCTCTCTATCTCCACTGCCGCCTGTCTTCCTCTTATAAGGACTGTTGTGATTATCTGAGCACGCTTGTATAATCTAGAATAATCTCTACATCTCAAAGTTCTTAAATTTATCACACCTGCAGTGTCCCTTTTGCCATATATTATAAAATAGCATTCACAGATTAATTCACAGGGATTAAGACATGAACATCTCTTTTTCAGCCTATTACAAAAGCTGTATTTATAATGACCGGAATGTCCATCAACAACGCATGGATAAACAAATGTATATTCAAACAAAATGGAATACCATTCAGCCATAAAAGGCAGTACTATCTGATATACTGAGAACAATGACTTGACCTGGTAATAGAATTGCACTCTGGTTACAGCCAAGAAGTTTTTGAAGTCAATGCTCTGTCTTCCTAATTTTGCCCCTCACAGCTACTCCAGTCCCCTAATCATAAACCCACCTTCCCAGAGAGCAGCTGGGTTGTCCTCTTCAATCCAAGAAGATATTCATTTATCCTGAGCAGCCACTGAGAGGAGGCCTCTATCCTGAAGATTCCAGATTCTCAAGAAAGAAGAAAAATTGACATTTCTGGTAGATGAGGAGGCTATTAATGAAAATTCAGTAAGAAAAACTGTAAGAGGATTCAAAAGCTATCCATCCACTCGGAGATGCTCTTTACGGGTAGCAAGTTGAGAAGGTAGGAGTGGAACAGCTGTGCCTCCATCAACAGTATCTCCTCACTGCTCACACACATCATTCCCCAGGGCACATCCATGTGGCAGGATGGGAGGAAGGATCTCAGTCGCTGATCATGCCATGGCATCCAACATCCCTGTAGGTCAGCCTCCATGGCCTCCAACCCCCTCCTTTCCTTCTCTCTACCCTTTCCATTGCTTGGTCCTTTGCTTCTTCTCCTTAAGCTCCTTGAGCGGTTGCTGCTACAGCTGCTTTGATACATGTAGGGGTATGTAGGGCTATGTAGGGCTGAAGTTCATTCAGCCAGGACCAAGTTTCTCTGACTCTACAAGAGGAGGCATTTTCTGGGGTGGGAGCCTGGAAGCTCAACTGAGTCCTGACAGGGAGATCCAGCTCTGTGTGTTGGCCATCACCCCTGTATCCTTTCCCAGTCACTGGGAGAGTGGGAAGAGGGCAGCACCAGGGAGAGCTCCTGACACGTGTGACTCTCACGCAGGTCACTCAGCGGTTCCCATTATTTACTTCTGGTCAGGAGCCTGGGTCAGCATGGAGAGAAGGGAAAGACGTGGCAAATGCTTCTGTGTTATTATGATTTGGAGCAGTTCAGTAATGTATTAAAATAATTACCTGTGAGAATATCACCGTAGATCATGCGAGCATTAGGAGAATAAGGAAATACCATGAACAGCTCTAGACACAGAAATTGAAAAATTAGATCAAATGAATCAATCCTCATAAAGCACAAGCTTACCTAACATGAAATAGATATTTGAAAGTGCCTAAATTACTTAGGAAACTGAGTTCATAATTTAAAACTCAAAATCTCCAGGCCCAAATGGCTTACCACTTACATGTAGTCTTCTCCAGAAAGTAGAAGTGGAGGGACGCTTCTTCCTAATTCCTAATTTCTTTTTCCAAAGCCAATATTATCCACTCAGATCTCCAAATCAAATAAAATAATACAAAAGAGCTCATAAATAAAGATGTAAAAATCCTTAACAAAACATTAGCAAATAGAACCCATTCATTTGTTTGCTTATTTATTTATACACAGTAACCAGGGATGCAAGGCTAAAGAGTAGTTATATGACTATGTCAAACACTGGACAAAATTCAGTACCAATTAAATTTGTAAAAAAAAAAAAAACCTCAGAAAGCTGGAACTAGAAGCCAACGCCTATCACTTGATAAAGATCATCTGCAAAATTCCACAGCTGACAGGACACTGAACAGTGAATGCTGAATGCATCCCACTCCCGTCATTAAGAGCGAGGTCAGGGTGTTTGCTCTCACCATTCTCATTCCACTTGCTACTGGATCTTCCAGCCGTAAGTGCATACAGATCAGAAAGGAGGAAATAAAACTCTCTCGACTTGCAAATCACATGATCACCTCAATAGAAAATCCCGAGGAATTTAAAACCCCGAAACAAAACAAACCCCCAAGAACGAATAAGTAATTTCAGCATGGTTACAAGGTTAGCCATATAAAAATCGATTGCATTTCTATATACTAGCAATGGACATGTGGAAACAAAAATTTAAAATACAAAACCACTTATAATCACCAAAAGACATGAAATACTTAGATGTAAATCTAATAAATCATATATGCAAATTGTATGATGATGACTACAGCATACTGATGAAAAATTTAAAAAATGTTTAAACACATGGAGACATGCTGTGTTCCTGGATTGGAATACTCAACATAATAAAGATGTCAATTCTCCTAAAATTGGTATACAAGTTTAATGTCATTCCCAACAAGATCTCAGCAAGCTATTTTGTGGCTATAGAAAAGATTGTTATAAAATGTATATGAAAATGAAGAAAATACTAGAATAGCTACATTCTATCTGATGTTAACACCTACAATAGACAGATGATCCCCGACTTATGATGGCTTGACCTAGGATTTTTCAACTTTACAATGGTGCAAAACCAATATGCATTCAGTAGAAACAACACTTCAAATTTTGAATTTTTATCTTTTCTTGTGCTAGTGATATGCCCTATGATACCATCACAGGGCTGGGCAGCAGCAGGGAGCCTCAGCTCCAGTCAGCCTCGAGATCACGAGGGTAAGCAACCAGTACTGATTCGTGACATCTTCCTGAGGAACACGACTCCTGCTAAACCATCAACAAGTGTAGGTGCCCTAGAGCCTTCCAGCAGCAATTCCCAAGCCATATCAGAAAGGAGAGAGGTTGATGGCCCTGGCTCTGCAGCATAACCATCGTCCAGCAGTTAATTTTAGTTCAGGGCTTTGAATGTTCTTCAGGCCCAGCGTGCCTCCAGCTGTGTATGTTAATGGTGAGAACCCATGCAACCATTCCGCTTTTCCTTTCAGTACGGTTTTCAATAAATTGTATAACATATTCAATACTTTATTATGAAATAGGCTTTGTGTTAGATGATATTACCCAAACATAAGTCTTCAGAGTATGTTTAAGGTAGGCGAGGCTAAGCTCTGATGTTTGATAGGTTAGGTGTCAACTTATGATATTTTTAACTTATATTGGACTTATTGGGAGAAAACCACATCATCAACTGAGGAGCATCTTCATCTGTAGTAATCAAGAAAGGGTGATACTGGACAAAAGACAGATCAATGAAACAGAAATGGAACCATGCAGATATGCCCATTTGAGTTTTTACTAAGTTGCAAAAGCAACTTACTGGAGGGAGGAGGGTCTTTTCAGCCAGTGATGCTTGAACAATAAATAGCATTGGGAAAAAATGAACCTCAAATGAAACCACACTCTTTATGCACAAAATTACCTGAAAATGGATCACGGATATAATTGTAAATTGAAAAACTATAAAAATTTTAGAAGAAAACAAAGAAAATTTTTAAAACTAACAGCTTGGTAAAGAATTCTTAGATATGGCGCCAAGACCCTGATCTGTTAAAAAAAAATCAATAAATTGGACTTTATCAATATTTAAAACTTCCACTCTACAAATGACCATGTCAAAAGAAATAAAATACAACCTACAGGTTGTGAGAAAACATGTGTAAAACACGTACATGACAGTGGACTACTATCCAGGGTATATAAAGAACTCTCAAAACTCACTGTAAAAATAGAAACAGCTCAATTAACTAGTTAACAAAAACATAGATATTTCACTGAAGAAGAGATACAAATCGAAAATAAGTACATGAAAAGATGCTCAGTATAACTAGTCATCAGAGAAATACAAATTCAGACCATAATGAGCTATCACTAAATACCCACCAAAAGAACAAAAGTTAGAGATAGCTACAATAACACTTGCTGCTGAGGATGTGAAGGAACTCCATTTCTCATACATTGCCGGTGGGGTTATAACATGGTACTGTGGAGTACAGTTTGGAAATTAAAAAAAAAACTAACATATACTTACCATATAATCCAGCAATTGCATACCTGGAGAGAGAATTGAAAACCTATGTTCACACAAAACACAGAATGTAACTGCTTATATTACATTAATTTGCAATAGTCAAACACTGAAAACTATCGAAATGCCCTACAATAAGATAATGGTTAAACAAATTGTGGTACATCCATACCATTACTGAGAATTACAAATAAAAGAAAGTTTTGATACACACACCCAGTTGGATGCCTCTCAGGGGCACAATTCTGAGTGAATAAAAGCCAGTCTTTAAAGGCCACATAGAGATTCTATAACACTCTTGAAGTTATAAAAGTATAGATATGGAGAAAAAATTAATGTTGATGAGGACTCGGGATTGTGGGGGCAGGAACCTGGATACGGCTGTAAATGAATAAGACTAGAGAGACCACAAAGAGCGATGATGGAACGAGTCTACATCTTGATTGAGTGGCAATTACACAAATCTACACATATGATAAATGAACAGAGAACTATACACACATCATTCCAATGTTAATTTCTTGCTTTTTATATGGTGTGTAGTTGTGTAAAATCCAACTTTTGAATAATACAGGGAAACTCTCTGGATGGTATTTTTGCCACTTCCTGTGAATCTATAATATTTCAAATTTTGTTAAAGATTAAAAATAGTCTTCTGTGAATCATTGATTTCATGAATCAGGTGGAGATCAACATCAGCACAAAGAATGAGCCTCTCTCATCTTCGTGTACCTCCACAGACTTCACTCCCTTAACAAAGGCTGGTGGAATGACATTCTAAGCAAGTAACAGACAACAGCCTGCAGGCACCAGTGCCCTTCCAGCATCCTCTAGTGAGGAGCAGGAGATCCCAGACAAAAGAGAAGTCTGCTGCACACTGGCCATGGGCCTTCAGAGGAATGTGACATAGCACAACCGCCAGAGCTGGAGGAGGCTGTGTCACCGCATAACAAGCAGGCTGGAGTCTGTGGGGCTGAGGAGCCATGCAACGCGCTTACATTCAGGTTGATTGAAAGGCTTCATTCACAGGGTATTGTATAACCCAGTAAGGTACAGCAATGCAGACTCTGTTCAAATTGAAAATAGAGAAGAGCACTAGGATCAGAGAAAAACTTTTCATCAGAAGGAAATGACATTCTTTGGTCCACAGGAGCTGGGGGCCAGGGGATGAAGCAATGAGGATAGATGGCCGCAAACATGCATTTCTCTTTGTATTTGCAGGTTGCGATGAGCTCATGACATTGCTGCTGTGCTTGGGTACAGATTGTGAATTTCTCAGTATCATATATGCTGTAGTTGATTTTATCTGCCCGGGTCCACTTTTTTTTGAGGGCACGCAAATCACATGCCCCAGACAAAAGCTCCTCTCCCTCTCCACTTAGCCACCCCACCTCTCACATGTCCTCCACCATGTCTCTCTCCTCTCCCTCTCCTTTTCTTTCTCCCATCTCTTGAGCTCATCCTCTTTTTTTTGCTTCTTGTCCAACCCCCTACCCCACCCCACCCGCATCCCTCTCTTCCCCTCCCTCCCTTCCTCCTGCTCTGTTTCCTTCCCTTCCTCTGCCCTGACTTGCTGACTGGCCCGTGTTCTCGAGTCCTCACTGCCTCAGCCTTCTCCCATCTGGACCTGTAGGAAACATGGCCTTGGTGCTCCCGTATCTCTTATTTTATAATTGTGTACTTCAAGCCAAAGAGGAGAACCAGGAAGCTTGAAAAGCACACGGGCATTTAGACTGGTTCTCCAGCCTGGCAGGTTCATTACTGTTAGAACTGGTAACTGAATTGTATCTGAAGTGGCCAAAGAGAGTGTGATCTGGACACAGCCTCCTGCCAGCATCGGGGGGGAGGCAATGCTGCTGGTGTCGCTCGCAGTTTCCAGTCGGTCATTTTGTCTCCCTCACTTATATGCATCACCTCATTTAGGAAATAAAGTTAACATTTCAGCGCTCACATCTAAGTCTTCTGTTTCCCTCATTCCTGCTGCAGCTGCTTACACCGCAGACCTCGTGCAGACACTTGGGGCCACCCTGGATAAAGGGCCAGCGTCCCTCTCACCCGCAGCTGTCTGTGAGGGAGGAATCCATGACACTGGGCTTCCCGATTGCTCTGAAGTTGGTACTACCCATTCTCATGGAAATCAAGCCGGCACTCCACACTGAGCTCCTGAAAAATGTCAGTCTCCAAGCACCCGCTGCCCACTCAGTGAATGCAACCATTCCCCACGGCTTCAGCTTCCGACAGCTGGTGCACACAGCACTGTCTTCCCCTCCCACGTGCTGCTATCAGCCAAATGTTCAGACACAGAGGGCAATTCCAGGCAGCCCCTTGGACCCTGCAGAGAAACTTAGACTTGGATAGGCCTCGTGATTAAAATTTTCACCCACGAAGTCCCCATTTTACAAGGTAACTGCTGAGGCACCATGGGGCCCTCTGTACACATAGCAGGTGCCCACACAGTGATGCTGGGAGTGAAAACATCACTTATTATTCTGAATTCAGACCCATGAAGGCTGCCTGTCTCAATTCTCTCATATAAGGGAAAGGTGCCCGGTCAAAAGGGGCACAGAGGCTTTCCCAGAGGTGGAAGGAGAGGCGGCGGCTCCGTGGGAAGCAACCCTGGCCCTGCATCCTGGTCAGAGCTTCCTTCCCCAACTCCACAGCAA